>NW_027286437.1:0-420000 GCF_022747635.1 Hetaerina americana | reverse complement strand
TCATGGTAAAGCCTTGACATTCCTCGTAAGAATACTTGATAACGCAAATTTGCAATTCTCTCTTACTAGATAACTGACTGCAATATTTCTCTCGCGCAAGCTTTACTTTTTAGACGAATCACGATACTCGATAATACATACTCATTGTTTACCTCGCCACAGTCAACGATTCGCCTTTGTGGGGTGTGTGTGGATGTACGTATCTGCCTCTTTTTCGAGAACACTGCGTGCAAATGGGGTCGCATCTACTCTCTCTTTATATAAATTATTTAGGAAGTGTGTCGGACGAAATTCAGTGACATCTTCTGCCAAGAGGAGCACCTGCGTCTCACAACCTATGTATATTTATAGCTTACAAGGTCTCTATGACAATTAAAGTTCTCACTAAATCACTTGGTATTTCTATCTGCATAACGATCTTTTGGGACTTCGGGGCTCCGAAAAGGGCCATTCTGCCAAAGTGACAAAGGGCCTTCGTCTTCAGTCATGACTTCATTCCTTACAATCGGAAAATATAATAATTTTCTGTGTCATATGTCTAAAACAGGATTGCATGGTACACTGCTTACTCGAAGCGCAAAGATAATGTACAAGAGTTAACCCACGAGGGCAAGGCAAAAGTAAGTATTTAATTCCGACAGAGAGTTAGTACATCCAATCCACAGTGCATTGGTGAACGAGACCATTAGGATTAAGTTGCGGGATTTCAATTGTATTGATATTTAATTCTACATGTGCACATTATTGAGGATCTGCGGATATCATTGTGGCTCCTCGTATTTCCTATTTGTAGCAAATTCTTGATCTAGTTCTTATTTATTCTGAGAGGCTTTTGCATGCCTAAACGTTATTTTAATGACTAAATAATCCAAGACAAATCTAACGCAATGCCCAGACAGAAGTTCGGTTTAATAGACGATGGTAGAGTTCCCGTGACTAAGCTTTTATACGCGTGACATTCACATATTCCAGTTTATAGGCTGCGGTTCCGATCTCTTTGCGGTTTACGGTTCCTCGCAAGGTTTTAATTCGAGGAAATTGCGCGGATTGGATTTGCCAGTGACTCCCCAGAAGTGCCACATGGAGTTGAATCCGAGGCAGCTCGCCCACTGGTCTCGACTGGTTCCTTTCTCTATAAGCTCTATGTATTGGTAGGATTCCGTATCTACTGGCTGTGGTAATTGTACACATGGTCTCTAGCGTTTTTTCTTTTGATTCATTGATTTAAACCGCGGGGTTCTTTTTTCGTGTTTAGATGTATATTAATATTTTTTCATCTTACCCATATCGAGTAAATACCTGAAGCCCCATAATTCCAGTACTTCTTTTTTGCATTTGTTATTTTTGGTGATCTTCAGTAATGTATCTCTTCGTGGAGTTTTTTATTCAAGCCGAGCGATGGCAATGACGTTATTTCTTTCAAGATGTTGCATTTGCGTGTAAAATACTTAATCCACCATGCTCCATCCCTTTTTACTGTCGGTACTTTTTTAAATGTAATTTTCTGGTTTCTTATATTTTACGGAATCGACCGATATTTCTTACACGCTCCCGTTCTGGTTAATATGTTCGGTAAAGCAGTCTACTTTGCACTTAATGTCGAATTCCTTTCCGTAATTCAATTAAAAGTTATTCGTGAAATAGAGCATCGGACTGCTGACCGGAGGGTCCCGGGTTCGATTCCCGGGCAAGGCACTCTGGGCACCTGCAGCTCCACCCAAGCTAAAGTGATTTTTCGGGTACCAGGTCTTCCTGGGAAACCATAACCGGCACAGGGAAAGGAACTGGCCCCCCTACCCTGATGTGTGAATATTTACACGCCGTCATAGGGCTTAGTACTGGGTGATCTCTACCATCACCTACTAAACCGACGTTCGGGTTGATTACTGTGTTTATGGTATATAGGATATATATATATGTATATATATATATATATATATATATATATATATATATATATATATATATATATATATATATATATATATATATATATAGGAGTCCCGTAAGAAATTAAAGTAGGCGGCGATATCTCAATTTTTCCATTGCGACATTGAATCCAAACGCCAAATATCTTCCTACATGCTATGGAGCATCTTTTTTTATTCCAGTTTTTGGTCCAATAGATTCCCTCGCATATAGATGACGTATATGTTTATATTATGACTCGTGTATTCCATATATTATATGTAATCATTTTGGTGGACTACAGGTTAAGATTTTGGATAGACTTAGCCTGGAAACCTCGAAACTTCCAAGCTTCGCTTAACTAGACACAACTTGACATCCCACACTGCCATAAAACTTTCTTCAATGCAGTAGTATGCTCTCCACCTCCCTTCATTCCGTCCAACGAGCCGACCTCCATTCCAACCCCTACCTCAATTTCCTCACGTTTTCCCCGTTATCAGTCTTCAACATTCCAACGCATATCAACATGTTCTGCATCCATCTCTCCAGCCGCCTTTGGAATAATCCCAACAATCCTCTCCCAACTCCCCGCCATGCCTAGCACTTCTTCCTTTCTTTTCCTTTCCGTCCATTTTTACTTTTCAATCCTCCACACCAACATCGCAAAAGCGTACGCCTATCATCTTGCTTCAGCTATCAAATTTCTCCGCCGAACAAAGCCATACTTAATATCAGTTTTCACTAATCTTCTGTTAACATCCTTGCTCAACTTCCTTTTCATTAACTCTCTCCTACTCTTGAAAGCTTCTTTGTCTAGCGAAATAATTCCTATTTTATCCAATACTAGTAGTACGAGATCTTGATCCAAAAAACTTCATAAATAGGTAAACTGATCCATTTTCTCTAGTTCATATCTTCTCATTTTAATGTTGACTAATATTTCCTTTCTCGAAAACGTGATGACCTCCTTGGACTGACTGTTTGACAAAAGTTTGATCGCCCGCAAGTCAAATTGATTGTATGAGGTCTCGATTGACTTTTTTTTAGATATTTTTGTACCCTGTAAGCCACCGCTAGGGTGAGTGGCACGGGGTGAATACACACCAGACTAATTTTTACCCGAATATGACACCTACTGCGGTAGGACAATGTTATTTGATCCCTTATCGTTCATGGAAAAAATGGCATCTTAAATCTATCTGTTCTACACTTAATCTCTCTAATTTTATCAGCGTGATCTCTCTGCTATCGTAGTACAATTGGGGTAATAATACATTTTCAACATCATATTTCAATAAATCGTATTTCAACAAATATTAGAGCAGTCTAGCTGCTCTAATATTTTGGTTACGCTACTAAGTTTGTCATAACAACATTTTAAAATGTAACTCCTCTACGCTGCACGTGATCCAATTCAGCAATCAATCCAACTTCGTGAGGATCCCATACACTAGGAGCATATCATCCCAATCTTCAGTTCTTTCCGTGCCTCTTTGGCTATTTCCTCCATGTACGTATACGTTGAGAGGCATGGGCGATAATCGATACCCATCACTTTACCCCTCTCCCTAAAACTGCCCATCCCGACTCCCTATTTACCACATGCACATGAGCCGTCTGAGACATGTTTCCGAATATATTGTCTTCAGTGTTCTCCTATCATCTGCATAATGTTTTATTTATTTTGCTTAGTGTACTCTATCAAACGTCTTCTCAAACCCCACGAAGCATACAAATGCATTGTGGTTGTACTCCTTTCTACTAGTGACCTCATTACTGCGATGTCATCACAGGCACCTTTCCTCTTCCTGAAACCAAACTGATCATCCCCTTAACATTTCATTAGACGCATGCCAAGTCAAACTTATTGTTCTACAGTTCTCGCATATGGCCACCTTTCCCTTTTTTGGGTTGCCGATCCAACCAACCAATCAACACCGATCCGGCGAAAACTTCCGGTCCAATTCCTCCCCAATAAATGCGAATTAGCCTCTAAAATCTCTTCGACAGTTAGTTTGAGAACCGAATTAGTTACGGGGGGTGGTTATTTGTTCCCATGGTCTAATTGAATTTCAATTTCCATTCTACCCTTTCTATTTCTTAAGCCTTGATCTAAGCTATTCTCACCAACGTCATTCTTTTCTAAACGTGCCGCCCTGATAACTTTACTATATAGACCCAATGCGTATTCTTTCCATCTCTATGGAATCTTTTCTGGATCAATTATTTAGTTTCCTGCGGTATCCCAATATGGTTTATTCGGATTTTCTCTTCTTACTCATATTAGTTTGGATGGCGTGCAGCGTAGAGGAGCTATATTTGTGAAACGTTGTTATGGTAAACTGAGTGATAGATAAACATTATTGGAGGACCTAGGTTGGGAATCTTTCACGGAGCGAAGGCTAAATTACAGATTAAATCACTTGCATGAATTGGAAGGATAACTCTTTAGCAATGAAATTGAAAATTGTGTTATTAGCCCCATCGTACCACGGTAGGAGAGATCATGTGAATAAAATTAGAGAGATTAAGTGCAGAACAGATATAGGTTTAAAATGCCATTTTTCCCACGAATGATTAGGGATCAGAATAGAATAACGTCTGGTCGAGCGCACTAGGAGAGAAAGGTGTTTTGGGTTAAAGGCATTCTGGTGTCAGTCACCCCCTGCCACCCATTCTAGTGGTGGCTCACGGAGTAGTAAATAAAACTAAAATAATTTAAAAAAAACTAAAACTATCCTATCATTGCTTCTTACACTGCGCTTCTTTGGCCCTTTTAAGTTGCAGCCTCGGTTTATTACTTATCTCACTCTTCCTCCTTTCAATTAATTCTGAAGTAGTATATACTTGTTGAAATTTATTAGTAATTGATTATTCTCTCGATTAAAATTAAAGTCTCCCTGGGAAATTAAATGTCGCTCCAAAGGTAAATGCAAAGACACCTTTTCGAGTAATGCTTAACATTTGTCGCCCAACACAAACATGGAGTCTTCGAGGATTCGTGGAATAATTACCATGAGAATTATAACGTAGCTAACAATCCCTATCGTGGAAACTTGGAACGTGGAAATTTTTCAGTTAAATAATTATTTGAATTATTAGAAAAAGTTGAATAATTATTTCCTATTGCGGTTCAGTCGGTATTTTCGGGTAGAATGAAGATCGGTGTAGATCAGCTTTCTATGTGTTTACAATAAAGTTACCCACCTTTATGAATGCTTTCTTTCTTGAAACCTATTTTCGAAAATATTGCATAACCCACGTTCCAAAGCCTAGTTTTACTTCAATATCATACCCACAAATTTTGAAGATCAAAGAACGCCAGACGACGTGTTTCTTCCTACTTCTCTCTAATATGCATCGTCGTTATGTTAGCCATCAAATTTATGTCGCCTTAATCTAAAAGAGAACGGAGCTGTCATATCCCTTTGAGGATTACAACGCTGGTAATTCCAAACGCGGTGGATAACTCTTCCGAGGGACACTCCGTGCCCGGGACTCATCATCTGCGGTTGTTGGACGCCATTTGGCACGTCCGCCCTCCCTTTTCGTGTTCCCCGTGCCTGTATTTCACCGTAAAATTTGACTTTATAGCTGCGTAGATGAAAAAAACGTTCATAGCTGCTGATGTCGTCCAATCAGGCGCCGTTCTCTGAAGGAGAGCAGGCGTTTCGACGTTTGAATTTGTCTGCGTTTTTTGTCCTTTGCAACGTATTCGTACATTTCGTCATGCATCCAAGATATTAATTTCATTTAAATAAATTCACCCTTTGGGTAATTGTAGTTACAGCCTGGCTAACGTTAGGCTTGACGTTTCACAGCGGGGGGATTTTCTCCCGACAATAAACTCCATTTTTATTCAATCGTCAATCACGGTTCCGGAAACTGAGAAGACGTAGGAAGAGGATCAGTCAAGAAACGCGAGAGCCTCTGGTCTACACGGCGCCGCTGTTAATCTCTCAGTGAAAGGGCGCACTTGGCTCGGGGATGCTGTCGTTGAAAGGAAAGGGTGGGCACCCCCGGTGGGGGAAATAGGTGAGGGGGAAGGAAATGGGAGTCAGAGGGAGAGAGCGGGGGCCCTTGGCGAAATAGAGGCCACGAGGAAGGCGCGCTCCTGTTCGAGGCGAGGTAATAATTCCGCTTTGAACGTCTTGAGGCGAGGGGGTCGCTGCCTCTGTAGGCACGCTTTCGTACTATGGGCGTGAATCTATGTTCCTGGTTGTTTGAGGTCATTCACTCGTAGATTCAAAAGCCACGTCGTTTCCATGCAATATAATGTATGAAGGTGTGCTAAAGCGCGGATGCGATGCTGGATGTCACTCTTCAATTTGGTTTGCGGGGATGTGCGTGCGTTTTCCCTGGAGTGAGTTGCTTTGTAGGGCAATGATGCGCAATCTTTCCCTGCTCCAAGGGACGGAAATTAATTAAGGATAGTCGGTGAGCTGCGTTAAGACTTCAGTAAGAGTTTTGGAGCCTTTCGCTGAGACTATTTTTATTTTTTTTGAGTGTACATTAATGGAAATGTGCATTATTAAATTTTCATAGACGAATTTTACTTTTGATGAGTTGACATGAATAGAAAAGTTTATTATTAATTTTCACGCAATTTAATTTATTTATTTTTAGATCATTATATTAAGAGCCAGCGTATTATTACATGTCATTCGAGTTTCTAACGGTAAAATAGTACATAAAAGTTGTCCCAGCCGCAAAATATCCTCATAGCCCGCGATAAGGATTTACCGTTCCGCACCAGATCATTGATTGGGCGCCATAGTTATGCAAGTGATGCTAGTTGAACAGTTTTTATATATTTTAATGGTATCAATGAAAAGGAAAGCTATTTCAAAAGGTATATTTTAAATTTTAAGTATCGATTTTCACGGTGATTGGTCCGTTGAGTCTCATACGAAGGTAAATGGCCAGGAAAATATCAAAATGAAATTTTAAGTTTTAATGCTACTAAAATGACTTGTTCTTTAGGAATTGGCAGTTATTAGAGCCCTTTGAACTAGCCATACCAGTAATATAATATGTATATAAACAAAAAGTTAGCATTCCCGTTCTTAACGATCAACACTGGCTCCTTTTGAGCCGTTAAAACGAGATAGAGATCAGAAACCACTGTATCTGTTCAGCTTGAAGTTATTTTTTCGATTTTTATCTCATAAGCTTATTTCGCTTGCAAGTTAGACTTTTTAATACTATGCATGAAGGTTTTTATGAATCATTTTGCGGAACACAAAAAGGGAATCACTAAATACATGAATTTTTTAAAGTTAAGTGAATCAGTAAATCAATTCCCGTTTCGATTTTCCGATCACAGGATATAGGTTCGATGTATATCTAGAATACGTGTCTTGTGAACTTTGAGCGGCGGCGGAGAGCTTCTCATTTACTTGAATGAATGTTTTTTATTCATAGTACTACTGATAAAACGGGCGGCAGAAAACAAAGCATAAACAATTCTGTAATTTTACGTCACTCATGGACAGAGGTGTAATAATTATTATACATAAATATACATATGTATATATACATATGTATATATATACATATGTATATATATATACATATGTATATATATATATATGTGTATATATATATGTGTATATATATATGTATATATATATATATATGTATATATATATATATATATATATATATATATTCAAACACGAAATCCCGCCAAACAGCGAACAAATACTCATTTATATTATATATATATATATAAATATATATATATGTATAAAGTAATTCGGATTTTATGCTTACTCTTATCTGGTAATCGCTAAATGCCGGTTGTACTTTATAAATGACGTTATCTAACTGAGTATAAGAAACGCTTCTGTTTTAACGCGTACAGTATGTGTTTCTCATTCCTGTTATATGGAATGGCGTTGCTCTCACTGAAATAAAACTCACCGATTGAGGAAAAATTACTTGAAATCGAATTTTTAAGTTTTCAGAAACGGCACAGAATCTATCATCAACGCTTTTACAATTTGTCTACTCAAGTAACGAATATTACAAGCGAGACTAAAAAGAATGAAAACCGTGGTAGTTTAATCCCGATTTCGAAGCAATAATTCAAACCGCGAGATTAGACGGTGGACGGGACTACAATGAGAAGAAATGGGGAATGGAAAATAGAAACTACGAATTTTAGCAATATTTACCCCCTCTCAACATTCGTTGTCACAGTAGTAGAAAAAATTAGCCTCAAGTAATTTAAGCACAAAAAATCATAATGTTGCATTTATATATTTCAAGTTCCATGGTTTTGCCAAATTACGTTTCATCCAAATTTATGTTAAAGTTTGGTTCTCTGCCATTCCAGGCTGAAAGTCAGTTTGGCGAATTGCGGGGAAATATGTAGACGCACGTATCCTTAATGTTAATCATAGAATCATAGATTAATGGAGAAATTTCTTGTTCGCATAACTATGGATGGACACGTGAACAGCATTATTTGCAATTGCTTTCTTCTTCTATTTGGGTGGATGTACAGAATTATTTAAAAAAATTTAGAATGGATGCAGTCAGTTTCATCAGGTTGCAGTTCTGACATTAGTATTTAAAGAGGAGCGAGTCACTTTTGAAGAGCTTCATTGCCTTCAATACGTGTAGAATTAAATTTGGCGAGGTGAATCACGTCTTGGTCTGATCGAAGGAGACAAAAATGATTCATGCCGCACGAGGGTGAACCGGAAATTGTGAATTAGATCAATCTCCTCTAGTATCGGATGACATGCCGTACGAGCGAGCTTATTGTCGGTTTGGAAGCTGCAGCTATTTAAATATTTAGTTCAATTGGTCAATATTGCTCTGGTAAAAAGCGTCTATTGACGCTGATTTTTCGCAATGAAAGGAATCATAGTTTTTGCTCCTCTCTAATTATTTATGCTTTACTAAATGATCTGTCTGTGTTAATGAACCAGGACACTTCAACCACACTGGGTAAGAGTTTGTGATATGTAGCATTTCAGCTGTGTACGAATTTGTAAATTGCGAGCTTTATTCCTGAAGAGTTTTTTAAGTCATCTTGGAGGGTGTTTGAATTCATTAATGCCATCGTATATCGTCGCCAAAGAAGGGAACATTCAATGTATGCTTTTGCGATCACAGATTGGAAAATGACGTATCAGTTGATGGCTAATTGAGAGTTCTAATCGCGGATTCCTAATTCAATTCCAACACAGACATTCATTCATCTCAATCCAAACCAAATTCATCGAAAGAGCAAGGGAAAGGATGGAATACCCAATGCATTCGGAGGGAGGTCAAAGAGGAATACAGTCTAGTGAAAACTCGGGAAAGAAGGGTTGACCATCTCGAACCCGTATTGACACACGACGGCCTGATAGTCATCTGAGGAGGGAAAGGTCGAGGGTAGAGGTGACGGCGGAAGATCCCGGGGTGGTATACACGAAACAAGTGATGCAGACTTCAAAGAAATTAAGAGTTATGAGGTTATTCCGTGGAGCAATCTAATGCAGAACAGCCCAAAATCAACTTCCGCGGTGATTATGACCAGCTTTGATGATGGTCCAAAATACTTCGACTGCGGAATCTCATGTGTACTATATACATTGTTAAGTTCCTTATTTTACGTAAAAACCGTCCATTTTCCATTCACTAAGTTCATAGAATAGTCACCCCTGTCTCTCGGTTAACGCTTCCTTCAAAATTCTTTCTCCCCGTAGCAAGGCAACAAGAAATTCAGGGAAATTGTACGTTTCAGTGCATACATTGCGGTGCTTTTGCCGTGAGGAGCCTAGGCATGCACATCTATTCTCGAGTGGCCGTTCCCGTTGTCCACGCGAGTAGGAAAGTGGGGCCTGAGATGTCTAGAAACGGCGCGGCGTGCGGCTACTCCGTTTGTCATACGTGCTTTTTTGTCGCGTGGACGACGGGGAAGTGGTCTCGGTGAGAGGGGTGAAAGGTGGATGGGGGATAACGAGGGGACGAAAAAGGGGGGGAGAGTTGGGGTGGAGGAAGGAGGGCGATCCTCTTCCGCCGCCTACGTCACACGTGCGCTCCCCGCATCCCCCTCGCCTCACCCCCGGCCTCTCTCCCAGCGCTCGCGCTCGGCGGGTCGGGCCGGGTGGGGCGGGCGGACATTCCGGCGACGGGCGGAGGACGCGCTCGGGAGGGTCGGTCTTTGGCCTCGGGCCACGGTTGTGGGGGCGAGAGCGGGGAAAGTGAGCATGGTGGTGGTCGGGGGAGACGGTACGTTTGTGGCAGGGGGAGCGAGACGGGGTGCGGAAGAGAGGTGATGTGGGGCGAGTGTGGAAGGGTTGCGAGTGGGTTAAAAGGGGAGGGTGGGTTCCCCAGAGAGTGGGGGAGGAAGATAGGTAAGAAGGTCGCGTTGGGGGCGGAATGCGATCGGTCGAGGGGAGGCCACGTATAATCTATCTGTGTTTGTGCTCGCCAACGGAAACGGTTGTCCGGTGACCCCGGAAGAGTCATAAAAAATGTGGCCGATGCCTCAAAATTTATTTGCTGGTTTCGGACTGTTCCAGTGGGGTTATTTTTACGTGACTGCCCTTGATCCTCCCTTACTCATGCGAAAACGCGGGGGAGTTGATATTTTTCGAATATGCATTGAGTCACCGCGATCTAACCTCGTGGAACGCCCGCTGTCGCATTTGTTTGGCTTTTCCATTCCCCGAGGAGTTGCCCGGCCATTCCATTCCCCGAGGGTAGCAAGGGGCGCTGGAACACAATAGAAGCTATAACGTAAACAACTAATGGGCACATTTGATGATAGAACGGAGAATTAAGAAAAAAACGTTTATAGTTAAGAAAGTAGCGGCGTGGTGTACGGCACTACTCCGGGTTCAAATCCGGGTGGCCATTCTCAATGTTCCCTCCATGAAATAAATGCACGGTGTATAATTTCCTGGATGAAATAACTGTGGACAACCGCGAGGAATCAGCCTCTAAATGCGTAATATTGAAACTCCCTAGGTGCCTCTATGATCTCTTTTAAAACCTCGCCTATCAAAACCCTCCATAGGGTTGATTGCTGGGCCTTAGGCAAAGGACGTAATCGAAGCTTTTTTGCGAGCTTCCTCAATCTCTTGCTCGTGTTGAAAACTCCAGGATATACATACTCGCCACTTGGGCCAAGTGCCAACATTTACACCTCCCCAAGTCTCGGGCAGCGATATTTCGCATCTGTGAATCTCTTTCTTCGCCAAGCTCACCGCATTTCAGCCTTCGGGGTGCCGTAAAATATAGCATTGGCACTCTCCTGCGGTTTGGAATAGCTACACATTATTTCGACTCAATGTATGTATAATTGTTGATTGTTGCAACGTGACCAATAGTTAAAAACTTAGGTCATCAAAAAATTGGTTTGGTTCATTTCAAAATGTGGAATGTGAAGATTTAAGAACCTGAAGGAGAGCGTGATAATGATTCTCCGGATCAATCAAAAAATAATTGGCCGTAAGCAATGATCGTGACCATATAGTTGTATATTAAACTCTTATTTTAATTAACCAAGCGCCAGAAGCTTTAGGTGCGCACCAACGTGTTTGCTAATGATTTGGCATTTCCACTTTCTCGGAACTTGCCTTTTCTTCTTCTTCCTGGGAATATGTTAAAGGTTTTTTGACCCAATCCGCAATGTGATTATTCAGACATAGCTGTAGTCTGGAATATGAATAGTACTCAGTCTTCTCATGCTTTCGCCGCATATTTGTCGGGTCGTCTCGGGGAAAAACCTGTTTGAAACGGATTCTGCGCCGACCGTATTCTATTTCAACGACGAAGTCTTTTTTTTCCCGTTTAGCGTTGATACCTGTACACTGGGCATGCATAATGGTCTTTTCATTCATGTCACTCCCTTGTTTCCGTCAAAACGTGTAGGTACTGGTTTAATTGCTCCTGGCGTGGGATTCGACGCACAGCAATACGTACTCAGTACGCCGTAGTCCAACGGTCACAGTGAGTTGAACGGCCAAGTGTGTCGGGAGAGTAGTTTCACCTACTTGGGCGTTTAAAAAATAGGTGGCATCACTCTTTTAACTAATTTTTCTTTGTCATATTGTCACTCAAGTCAAATTACCTCGGATGTCTGAGAATTTCATCAAAGTATTAGGTTACCCCGTTTTTAATAGCTGAGCTGTCCACGCCAGTTCTCTTGTGATATGGTAGATATGATAGAAATGTCCATGACAATTTTATATTAGCCATTATTTTTAAGCAGTTCACCGACTAATGGCACACGCATTCACTAACTGTACTTATTGATTCATTCATCGCGAAATAACTTCATCATGACTAGTCATTAAACATTCAATTGTTTTAGATTCCGCTATACAGTGAATTCCACTATCACGTAACCCACCCGGATTTATTTCTTGTATAGTTTTTTAATTTCATTTATTTTTGTCTCATAGTAGTAGTTGTTTTTAGGGGAGGCGACCGACAGCTAAGGTCATTTGCGCCATAGGGGATGGATAGGAAAGGATGAAGGGTGGAGAGAAACCCGGCGTCGGCATTAGCCTACTCTTTACGAAAGGCGCCAAGGGGTCCGCAGCTTAACGTCCCATCCGACGGACGCCGTACTCACTCAAAGTGCCCTCCACAAAGCACCTCAAGTAGGGATCGAGATACCTCTGAAAAATATTCAACACCGCCGGGATTTGAACCCGCGCCCTCAGGGTGGGAAGCCAGTACGTTAGCCCCCGCACCATCTCGATCCCCTTTTGTCTCATCTAGAGTTTTTATATCCAGAGTTTGGTTATATTTTCATACTTCTGTTTTTTTAACAATGATTATGACAGGGTGTCCAACCACCTGGAAACGTCAGGGAATTTCACTCTCCTGGAAAACTTGGGGGATTTCGCGAATGTACTGGAAAAATTTGTATTTGACACATTTCACGAGGGAAAGTTCCTCGCCTTTCGAGATGTGTTCCAGAGACACTGGTATTTCGCGCCTAAGTTTCTCTGTCCCTCTTCGCGTCCCTTGCCCTTCTTGACCCTCCATTAGGGACTCCTTCGTGCTTGCATGTAGAGTGCCTTACGTGAAATAAGAGCCTATTTATTTTTTTCGGTGAATATTTTTACTTTTGCTCTATCAATTTTATTTTACGTTAATTTTTTCTGTGGTCCCTAATGGTGATTTTGTTATTTTAACCTGCGGTTGGAGTGATTATTTCATTTTGTACGTTAATCCAGTTGTCAATAAGTAATTTACTTGTTATGGCGAGTGATTTTAAACTTCCTGTTGAACGGTGAAAATTATATTTTGAAAGTGATAAAAATGGCAAGGATCTCGCCACTATTGAGGCTGTTGGGGTTGCAGTACCGCGTGTCTTTTAAGTAGAACAGTACGTACACAACTTTTTTCGGAAATTTGGCTTCATTTTCCAAGAACTCCATGTTTCTCTAAGAGAATGTCGATTGGCAGTAATTGGCGATTACAAGAAAAATTGTCATCGAAATGGTGTACTTATTTACTCGTTATTATGTACGTATATTCCGCAATACTGTAGAAAAATACACTACGCGCCCGATTTCACAATGGGATTATAGCTTCTTGTCATTCTGGCATATGGGTCGATAGTTATTATCGCGTGATCAATATTTGCCCGAAAACACGTTTTTGGATCTGGAATTCCCTGATTAACTAAAAATTTTCACAAAAAAAACCGCTAAAACTAAGGGACTTTGTTGATAATTGGAAAAAGGATGCCACACGTGAGATTGTCTTCCGCGAATATTTGCGGTTGGATAGTTATCGGAGGAAATCTCAAATGTTACCGGAATGTTATCGTGTGTCGAACTGCTCAAACGTTTATTCTGTCATAAGCCGCAGTATTTTCGTAAGACTTGTCTTCCGCCGCTTTTCTACGAGCTTCTTTTATAACGTTCACTATTGATGGCTGTCAAACAAATACTAAACTACGAAGTGTCTTCAAACTTGAAACATATGTCTTATAGATTGCGTACTTTCTAAGACAGTGATATTATTTAAACAACTACCGCCATCTCTAGGTCAGGCCGGGCACTTATGGGACCACCCTCGTAGAACGTATGGGTTTATTTACTCTGCTTGTTTGGTAAACACTTGTCTCCTGTATCACCATATTTCCGTTGATTCCTGTATTACTTGCTCTTCCACTGCCTTTGGCCATGGGTCGCATCCTTAGAGAGATAAGCACTTGACAAGGGAGTGGTTGACCAGTTTTTATTCTCGAAATGATATTTGCAAAAGTTTGCCTTACATATTAAACCGTGTACATTCAAGACGACTATTGCTCTTCCGGTCTTCATCTACGCTTACATTGGAACTTAAGCTGGTTCTGTTGGATTGAGTAGTTGACAGTCCCTGATGTAACTGAAAAGACGTAGATTTTTATGTAGTGGAATTTTCATAATAAATATAGAATTGATGCTGACGTTGGAGGATGTTTGGTTAAGCGTTTTCGTAAACGTTAAACTGAATATAAAGTATGTATTACAACGCACGGCACTCGTATGACTTAATGCATGAATTTTATGACGTCTAGTGATGATACTACTATTTTTTCATCAGTTGCAGCATTGAATTTGTGAGATATCCTCGACGATTAATAATGTTTCCGACATTTTCTCATGGAAAATATTGGCCCAGAAAACCCGTAAAGTTGGAGAAACTCGTAGCTGCTGCAACCTTGACCATGAAGGGCACGCGCGTGAGATAAATGTTATCTTCATATGAGAGTCATTTTACCAATATAGGAATTGAACGAGGCATTGAATATTGTGATAGAGGTGAGTTTTACACGGCCTAGTGTTTATGTTTTATTTATATACCCTGCAAGCTACCGCTAGGGTGTGTGGCAGGGGGTGAACACACACCGGAATAATTTTACCCGAATATGACCCTACCGTGGCCGGACAATGTTATTCTTATCTCTTATCGTTCTTGTAAAAAACGACATCTAAAATCTGTCTGTTCTACTCTAATTTCATTGACATGATCTTTCCTACCGTAGTACGATGGGGGTAATAATGCATTTTCAGCATCACTGCTAAAGAGACCTTCCAATTTATGCAATAGATTCAATCTGTAAATTAACCTTCGCTCCGTGAGTGATTCCCAGCCCTGCTGCTCTAATATTTTGGATACGCTACTAAGTTTATCACAACAATGTTGCTGATTTTTCCTTATTAACTTCCGATAATAGAGGTTTCTCACGATCAAACTAACATCTATATGTTCCATAACATTGCGCGAAATGGATGGGAGGGAAATAGGTATGTGATTACTCGGTTCCTTCTTGTCTCTGTTTTTATATATTGGTGATAAGTTAGTCGTTTTCCTATCTCTGGGAGTCTTGTAAAATACCAGCGACTTCTTAAATATTATTTCTAGATAATGCGCCATTTCTGAAGCTAGATCCTTAAACATACCAGCGGGTATATCATCGAGCTCGGAGTATTTATTAGATTCGATATTTTTCAGCAAACGTGCTATTCCATTACATGAAATTTCAATTTTGGGTATCGGTTGACCAAAACGATTTGGTTCGCTATCCTTGGAGGCATTCGGTGAGAAATTGGTGAAAACGCTTTGAAAGAAGGAATTTAATAAGTTAGCATTTTCCAAACTGCTGGTTACTCTTTCGGCTTTATCATTTTTGATTGAATTAATAGTTGACTTATTTATCTGAACTTCTCTGATGTATGACCAAAATGCTTTTGGATTCTCTTTTAAAATTTCCGCTAACCTTTTCCTTTTGAATTCACTTAAAGCTTTCCGAAATTCATTGTTGGCATTCGCCCTATATATCACGTAATCTTAAGTGATCTCATTATTTTTGTCGCTAGAGATATCATCCCTAATATTTTTCATCTTGGCATGACATAGCCTTTGACGTCGCAGTGCCTTTCTAACATCTGCCTTGTACCATCTAGATTCCGTGTTATCTTTTATAATTTGACTGGGGATGAAATGGTTGACTGCTGAGCGCGTGATCTCAAGGAAGTGATTCCGCGTATCCTTAGCATTTCGGTGTTTACTGTCTTTCTTGCAACTTGCGAATTGATTCTGTAGCACGCATTTCAGGCCATTGTAGTCCCCTTCTTTAAACAAGTAAATTTTCCTTTTAGGCTTCTTATTTCGGACCCCATGTAGCGAAAACTTAGCATTTACTGCCCCGTGGTCAATAATTCCTTTTATAGTTCCTATATTTAAGACTCTTTCGGGAATATACGTAGTAGTAGTTTTTATGGGAGGCGACCGACAGCCAAGGTCATTTGCGCATTTAGGGATGGATGGGAAAGGAAGGGTGGAGAGAAACCTGGCGTCAGCATTACTACTTTTCTGCTACTACTATTGGCGGCATTACTACACTAGTTGGATGGCGCCAAGGGGTCCGCAGTTTAACGTCCCGTCCGACGGTCCTCGTACTCACTCAAAGTGCCCTCCACAAACCTCAAGTAGGGATCGGGATACCACTGAAAAATATTTGTTGTCTCCCGAGTTTAAACCCAGGCCTTCTCGGTGAGAAGCCCGTACGTTAGCCACCACATCATCACCCGTCTGTTTATCAATGTTGTCAATCAATCTGTGTTAATCATATTGAAGTACTTTCAGGGGTCGTTGCCACGGTGTTATTAATTGACGCAAAGGTGTACACGGGTGAATAAAATACGAAATATCTTGGAGGCAATGCAATCTAGTACGTTGAGAAATTTGGTGCGATTGTATTGTTATATAACCACATATTTACTGTTCATTTATGTAACCTGCACGTCTCTTGCCGTGCGATTCTGGCTACTAATTATTTTAATGCACTAATTATTTAGAGTCCAAAGTTGCAATTTTGTAGTCGCCCTCGTTGAAAGTTTCATCTGGAAAATTGAAAGGTTAGCCTAGAAGAGGTGGAATATACGGGGTAAGTAATGGACTCGACTGTGAAAACCCCTAGATGTCAGTTAAATATCAATGCTTATGAATCGTCTCTTGCGGAGAGCGGACTTTCATCAAATGCGATCGCTCGTTCCTTCTGCGTCCTCTCCGCGATTTTAAAAGCCGCATGGGATAATAAGGATCTCGGCCGAATATTCTTCTCGGATACGGCGGTATTTGCGCTGCGCCTGACTCACTCCGGAGGATCGCGTACGAATTCCGTTGCTTGTCTGTTTCCGGATCGCCGGACGTTGTTTTTCTTTGGCTGCATCACAATCAGGCGGGGTGGGGCGAGGAGTGTCGCCACATGACATGACGGGAGAGTCGAAAGTCCGCGTTCGCGTGCCCATCCCCCCCTGCGTGGAGCTAGTGGGCAAAGTAGGAATTGTGTCCGCATCCTCATTGTATTACTGCGCCTCTGACCCCCACGCTTTCCCGACACACACGTGCCCACGCGAAAGGAAAGGAAGGGGCCTTTCCGAGCTTGGCGGGGCGACTGCGGATCACTGCGAGACCGTAGGCGAGATTCATGTGCATCCAAGAGGCACGTAGTTGACCTGGACATGTGCTAAGATTTCCATACCCGCGTCTCAATCCCAAGTGCTGCATTTCGTTGTGATGTGGTGCCAGGTTGGAGGGTCGTTAGACCGACGCTAAAAATGCAGGTTACCTGCTAAAACTGGAAATGCGGCAACGCCTTGGAATACTTAGCAGATGCTAATGTCATTCAATCCGCGAATTCAGAAAACGATTCGATTTTCGTTATTTCTCATCTTTTATTTCATTGAAATGGGAAGAAAACTCACTGTTGTATGTTTCAACTTTTAGAAGTGTGTGCCACCAATATTAAGCATAATTTTTCAACGTTTTCGTATGTTATTGAATTTTGATGGGTTGAGCAGCCATGTACATCTACTTTGTACCCTGAGAGTAGCGGCAGAGACTGTGTAGACTATAGTTTATCATGTAGGTATATTTCAGTGAATGTAACCGTGGCCGTAATAGGAATGATAATACACTATTGAGCGTTGTTGTTTGGGCAGTTTACCTTTTTCTAATCGCAATTGCGGTCTACGTGAGAGAATACAGAGCAATGTCCGATTCAAAGTCTTATTTTTTAACAAAATCGTCTTGATTTGCCGATATAATACGCAACAATAATAGTTTCTTCAGTAGGCCAAGTAAATAAGTATCCTTTAGCTTCCTAAAAGTCATAGTCTAGCTTTTTATCTTTATGTTTGAATGGACTCCATCCTCTTTCATCCCGTGTCCTTATCCTTATCCCGTTACAGTTTTTTAATAACAACGAATGAAATATTTTTACACTTATCCCTTTCCTTAATCAAAGGTTTCGTCGTCGGATATTCCCTAAGTGCTTTACGCATATTCCAAAAGGTTACCTTACCATTGTAAAATAGCAATTCTCCTTTATTATCTCATTACTTTTCCCACAACGCGCAGTAAAATCAAGCTTCCTCGAGGAGGTACCTGTTTATATTTTCAATGTTTGCATTCTACGAGAGGTAGAAAGATTGATGACCAACTAATTGTTTGAAGTGACTGAAATTTGGCCCCGTCTATTTCAATTGTAGATTCGTATTTCATTTTTTTCTTATCCATATGATTTAATGGCACGATTTGAGGAAAACTTTGCGATGTTTCTTAAATATTCTGAAAAACCTTTTTTCACCAAAGCTGAGGTTTTTGCGACGCATTATAATAATCATTAAAAAAATCTCAACTCTTCGGGTCGTCTTCAACTTCAAAGTCTGCATAATTGTTTCAAATTTGACAAAACTGTGAGATGGTATCGATGGGCCAGGTCTTTTGTTTTTTGACTTTCTGAATGGGAAGTTAGGACGGTGTGACGTTGAAAGGGACAAAGGGAGGCGAAAGGCCAAAGGAACCGTGTGTGACGCAGTAATATGCATATTCAACGGTTGCCAGTGAGAGGGATTGAGGAAAGGTCTCGCGTTGATGTATTCCTAATTGAATCCTCATCATTACCCGCGGACTCTTTTGAGTTCCGCCCATTCCGGTTCCACGGAGACACGGTCTTGTGTCACGCACTTGATTCGTGACAAATCCGCCGCCGAAACTAGGTCGGGGCAAACCAGCCTTCCGAGAGTGTCGGGCACAGACAGGACTGCGAACGTTCTGCGAGGGAATTTTACATCCATTTGGAAGAAAACCGCATACTCTGCCGTTTCTTCCATTGAACGGCTTCCGAAAAAAAATGTCGAATCCAGCGGTCGACGAGCTGAAAACCTTTTAGTTTTAAGTGGAGTCCTTCGCAGCTGAAATTATTTTTTAGTGAGTTAATATTTTGGCCAACTAAGGTGAAATCAGGTACATTATCTCGATTCGAAAGTTCATCACCATCTTCAGCCTCTTTCTATTTAAAACATCGTAATCAATCAGAAGGTTTGTTTCGATTGGTGAGTTAAGAGCTACGTATGGAAATCGCACGTCGTATGGAAGGTGTAAACAGTTCCTTCCCCAGTCACCTACACTCTTAAACCAAGTGCTAGTATCCCACAAACTAAACCGTATTTTAGATGGAGTTTTCGTGCGGAATCACCCGAATTTCAAACTAGGACCTCCAATCATTTGCCAGTTGATCTTCCAGTCTCTAGACCTTGGTATGTTATGCTGCTTTTCCTAGTGACAGATGGTTGCATTCATTTCAGGAGCGCCCAGTGTATTTGGGATTCTTCCGCCCACTTAGTGAAATGCATAGAGATTATCGGCAGAAAGGAGATTCCACTTACCAGCCTACGCATAACAACCATTGCCAGTCTGTGAGTCAGAGGAAGAAAGCCTCCGTGTTCCAAGGGAAGCGCAATTCAAACCCCGCATTTTACATTCAAATCATAAGCGGCGTCGTTAAAGATTTATATATGCAGAGATGTTTCTTCAAAGGTCTAGTAACAGAAAATGGTGCTACTGTAAACAGTGTGCCATTTTACATTATCGGCTAATATGGATCCCCTGAGCACCTTCTTGGAGTGCCATGGTGCTGTGAAGCAACACTCATTGTACATCATCTTTGCATACCTGTTCGTTTTAGAGGCCTCTTCCTAATTTTCAATGAGACTCCTCGTCAGTTGACCTCTGTCCTTCTAAATCATATTGATAACCCAAGTACAATTTCGATGCGAGTTGACCATGCCCCATTTCATCAAAACTTTTACATTGATTTGACAAAAGATAAAACTCGTTTAAGGAAATATTCAAAACTCCTTAGTAAAAATAATTAGACCTAAAAACTAAGCTCCTTAACCCTATATCAATTGAAGGAAGTGTGTCTAAAGTTACTGAAAGTAACGGAAAATTCCTCATTAGTCTTGAATTCCATGCATCGGAATCAATAAATCCACGAAGGCACCACGCGAGGACTCTGAATTAAAGTGAATAATCGATGTCGGGGAGCGTGTGACAATTACTTTAGTCATTACTTAATCCACAGTCAGTAAGCCCGGAGCTTATTGAAGTCCCCCAAGGCCGACCTTTCACGTGGGATTAGCGGTATATTTTCAAGATCCACCACTTCCCAGGAGATCATCCGTCTCCCTTAATGCGTCCGCCGCTTCTCCACCTCCTATTGCACCAGCGGGAGGAATGGTATTCGTCCCAGTATCTTCCTCCCCCTCCCTCTCCCCACTCCCTTCCACACTCCTGCGGCTTTATCTAGCCACCGTTGGTGCGACCAAGTGTCATGGATGAGTCACCGCCACGTCGGCTGGCATTCATGTCACAGTCGATCCGTGGCTTCAGCGGCCTTGCGTCTCATTAATTCAAATGCACGCCGGACGGACTCGGCGGTGTGATTCGTTCGCTCATCGCTAGTGCGCGTACTCTGCACAAACATGTGAAAAATATAGAGCCGGAATTGGAGTCGAAAATTTTGTATTGTGGAATGAACGTTCCCAGAAACAATCGAAAACCGAAAGTGTATTTTACACCTTAGAAACTCATTGGACGTTTGTGGAAGCCCATAATAAATATATTTAATAATTCATTACTCAACAGGGATAACTAATGGGGTAGCTACATGTACGTATAGTATGCGTGATCCTGCAATGCGGGGTGCCCCAAGCCAGGGAATCTATTTTATTTGCAAACATAATGAGGGTGTGTTTTTAAGATAAGTTATGATAAAGCCGCGTTATTTAATCAGCTCATATTTACAATATTTTCCCTATAGATTTTAAATTTTCTTTGTGAAGCAGGCTTTAATGAGGGTACCAATTTATAGTAGGGGGGACCCGAATTACTTTTCGCGGGGCTCCTGACGATGTCCATAGCGATAACAACCCCATCCCTTTCGTCTCGTTTTTTACAGTAAAAAAATTAAGTTCATGATCATCTAAAAAACAGAAAATATTCGCCGCCCTCTATTTTAAGTTCCAAAAGATATTGGACGAATACCCCGAAATTCTACTTTTTAATAAAGAAAATCTTCCCGCCAGTCAATAGCATTCCCAAATCTCACATCCCCCTTGACCCTTAACAAAAATCGTATGCAGGATTAAAACGGTCAAAATACGGTGTTTATTCACCCTCTTCGGCATTTCATCACCCCCATTATTCAGCCCTAATCCCCTCCCTCTCGTTAAGTGGAAGGTATTTCAATAGCCAAATATCGGTTTGTATCACTCTCATATTGTTTGCAACGTTAAGAATTACCTTCAAAACACTGTAGAGCCCTAAATACGTGTATATGTTCTTTAAGAACCTTATGCTGTGGAAAGTTGAAGAGTGTTTGTGTCGTAGTGGAGATTGTCACAGTGATGGCATTATCTCCCCACCGAGCCATAACAAATTTAAATGTGGGAGCTTACACAAATGCAACTATTTGGCTCCTGCCTTAACTGGTCGCGAAGTCAGGATGTGAATGGTTCTTTGCGAAAAGTCTTTGACAATACACAATACCCGTAATAATTTTGATGATTTTCGTGTTTGCTTAAATGTTAATTATATGTAATGAGTGGCATCTTTTGTTGCATTGGGTATGATTTTTAAGAAATTAACGTACGTTTTACTAATCCTGGCCATTTCGGTTGACTTTGAATGTAATCACTGTCAGTCCAGAGTTCATCGGAATGCGCTTCAATAATTATTTTGCTTGGGATCCAAGTTTTAGCCATTGGTCATTTGAATTTTAACTAAATTGGCATGTTTCTTTTAGGTCGATGAGACAAGTTGCTGTTGACGTGAGCTTGTTTTCGTTTTTCTGGTCTATTATAAAAAATAATTGTTTTTACGTGCCTTTCGGAGGTTGCGACGGGTGCGGTAGGCGCGTAGGAGTTGTTAATCGTTGCATTGCGGTGCCTTGGTGATCATTCCGAATGCTCGGGATGCCTCGCCGAGGAGGATGTCATGTTTCAGGTATGGTACGTAATTGGTGTAATTACGTAATGGTTTTCGTTTTTAATGTTAGCACGCATAGAGGATAGGAGGATCGGATAATTGGTTGTTATGAGACATGAAAGGCCTATCACCTCGTTGGTAGGCATTCACCGTACTTTATTTTCTCGATCGTGGGTATTGATCGGACATTCGTTGTGGTTATTTTGCGATGAACTATCATCATACTGAAATCATACGGGTTTGAAACTCGTAATTAAACGATGGTTGAGTCACGTTGGCTAATTTAAGAGACGACACAGAAAAGAGGTTATAAAACTTACAAAAATAACAGAAAAACGAAGGTGTAATGGCATTTCGTGGCTGGGAATAATTTTTCTTGTTATATTTACTTAGCAGAAATCGTTTGCTAAATCCCCCAAACCCTAAACAAGATTCGCACCCATGTTGAAATGCAAGGAACGGGTTTATTAGTTGCCGAGACTTTCATGATCTAACCGTTTAATCCTTTTCTTGATGAAAGCCACCGACTTTTAAAAAAAGTGGCAGATGGTGTGGCTTAACGTGTTCTTCAGCAAAATTAACTATCGTTTTACTGTTATATAGTATGCGCCAATTATGGTGGACCTCTGTCGCCAAAATGTGGAGTTCGGAAATGCATTCTCGAACGCATTCAAATAATTTCGTTCAATCCGCCCTCTTCATAATTGCAATTGCTTTTTCCGTGGTTCAAAGCTGTGATCCTGTGAGAGATTAGCAGAAATGATCGACGACTTTTTCTATACCTCGTTTGATATTGCTTGTAGAAGGATTGGCCAAAGGCTTCGTGGTAGTTGTAAAGACGGGTTTATCCGAGGTCCCCAATCACTTCGAAAGGGTTCACCCTGAGACAAGTACGTAGTGGGCTAAGAGACGGTATAACCGAACCAATTCGATTGGAATGAAGGAATGGTGGTGCTATCACGAAATCAGCAAAACCGATACCTCGTTCGGTCGTCTCGGAGGATAATGGAGATTGGTTTTGCTAATGCCCGCAACAGAGTGTTTTAATCTCGGTCGATATTATCGTCGATAATTTCGATGGGTTATTAGGGAAAGTAGTGGTGCTCCGTATGAGGTGTCGTTGGAGAGACTTCATTTCACCATTAATAGCTTCGGTGTCGGGAATATAGCGGGAAGATGTCCGCGATAAGCTTTCCATCGCAATTTTCCAATGTCTCTGATCGATTGCAATCAAATTAATTTAGATCCAAAGGAGAGAACTTTAAACTTTGTGGAAACCAGACGAATCATTATTCATTCATCAGCAACATATTTTTCTACGCTTGAATAATTGACGAAAATCCCATAGCTTGAATTACTTGGTCTTTTGGCCCATCTATGTTCATTGGGAGTGTTATACTCCCCACTGTCTCTGTAATGGATACCACGTCGAATTAACTTTGCTGTAGAAAGATAAGCGTTTAGGTATGCGGTAAAGGGATGTCTTTATATATTATCTCTTGGCATTTGTTTATGAAGGAAGGAAGGAACCGTTCAGTTGTTTGTCTGGGAGACTACTTTTATAGAGATAGAGATTTCCCTTCTGATCTCAGTGGCAATGCGTTTTTTCGTCGTAGTTTACTCTTTTCCATTTACATAGTAAGTTTGTCTTCCAGCCGATTCCCTTTGTGTCTATCTCGTATGACAGACTCTCCTTCATTTGTAAATGCGTTTATTATCTTATCCAGCTACATAATTTCGGGTGTCATCCAAAAATGTGGCGCAAAAAAAAATTTAATGACTGTTGGGATGTTGTGGACGATAATTAGGACAACCTGGTCGATTGCGATCGGCCAAACTTAGAAATTTTAACGGCTTTTAACTCATATATTTATACTAGCCATAATGAATAAAGTGCTTGTGCTTTAGTCTTTGTTGGAAGTGGAATTTAAATTATAAAAATGTATCTTATTCCATGAACTCTTGAGACGACGATTCACGTGTGCTCCCCCGCGCGGCACTTTATATCCTTAGTAACCGTTTGTTTACATAGCAACGCTTTCTTATTTTTGTTCTCAACCACTCCCGTTGTGACAGCGACAGAGCTATGGGACTCGACTTTTTCGTCTTTCCGGTAATGCTGCTTAGCCACCGTATGCAGGCATCGCGGCTGTCGTGGTAATGTGGGCGACTAAACAGCTGATCCACATTGATAGTGGAACAGGTCTCTTGAAGTGTACATTTTAGAATTGTTATTTATCCAGTTTTTTGTCGTAATAATGTGAAATGTGGTTTTTTATTTTGTATACTTTTATTCCGCAGCGATTTTCGATTTTTGGCTCTTAACTTGTCAAGAACTTTACAGGCATACATCAGCGTACACTTGCATGGGTCAACTTCCAATCAATTGAGCGCTTCATGAACCTGCAGTAATTTATTCAACCGGTTTTGTAGCCTTGAGGCTCATCCTCTTGCCTGACACGGATTTTCATGGGGCAATTGCCATAGATAATGTTTTTACCATAAATATTATCCGTTATCAACACAGTCAGTCACGGGAGTCTATGTTTAAAAACGCATCTTTAATAAAATCAATTAAGAAACCCCGTTTTGGGGTGTACACGTATCTGTATTGATAATAAAAAAAGCAAATTTTTCGTCCTTTACCTCGGGAAAAGCACCCGATTCCATAGTGTCGTAGGACTGGTCCTGTAGGGCGGGGCGGTAGGGGAGTAAATTAGGTCGAAGGACCCCGATTGTTTGCCCCTGCCTAATTTGTTTATTTGTGTGTGTGTCACCGAGGGTGAGAGGCAATGTAATAACGGAATTAAATTCGCCTCTCCTCGCGCGACTCTTGTGGCAGGGTCGCTAACGAGAAATTTCAATCTCATTCGCGCCGTAATCTCTTGGGGTTTATTTTTAGGGATTCTCAGCGCGTCCGAGTCTATTCTGGGAGGTTTCGGATCCTCGGAAGTAGTGGCCACTCCATAAACACTTCATTCCCGTCGCTCATTCTCTGAACTCAGGGGCGGATGAGTGCGTAGATGATCCCGGGATCTAGCGAACCTCCAAATTTTAACAAAACATCCCGGCCTCATTCCCCACTCGTCCTTTCCGTATTGGTTCCGGATTCTCTTCCGTGCAACCGGCATCCTACGTGTTAGCTTACCAATGAATATTTCTTTGAGTGCATCTTCAAATTTTGTACAAATGCCAATGCGTAAATTTCTCTTACAGGTAAACTTATCAAGTTCATTTTGATCTTAAAAATTGATTTCATTCCATCCATAAAATATCATTTTCGTACTATACTTTTGTACTCCCAGCATTTGGTGAGTTTGCCACATGCCAAAATTGATGATTTTTAGTTACCATTTCAATTCAGTGCTGCATAAGAAACTCGAAATTATTGTTATTTCTTAAAAGTATTTGTGGCACAGTGGAGAAGGACCTAGGCTTCCGCAGAAATATGGCTTTGATTTTGGTAAACAGTTTGTGGGAATTCTCATTTTCAGATTTTTGCTACTCAGTTTTTTAGTATTGCTTAATGAAAATTTGAGATTTTAGAAAAATAATACTCGAATTTATATATATGTACATTATTTTAAATGATTTTTCACTATATTTATTCAACATATATTTATCTAACATCTTTTTAGCTCAGTTAAACCTTGGGTACTTGCTGCCCGTTAGAAGTATTTTGTCTAGCACTTGGTTACTGGCTTTTTAATGGAATTTACGCATCCAATATTTGAAACTTTAGGCATTCTGTGCGGCACCAGGAACATTTTTATCCGTACACTAGAATGATTTCGTAGTTTTTACGTCTGAAATAGAGACTATTAACGACAGTCCGTATGTTTTTGCTGAAATATCTCTACTAGTTTTTCCCTCATTTAAAAAATCCATCAACAAATGCTTCTGAAAGCTGGCACGACAAAGGGAATTCAAGACATAGGAAAAACTTTGCTTGGGCATGTCAATAACATTCGGTGAGGTATTTTTCATCGAAAAGCCGCGCTGCTGAAATTTACGTTGAATGTGTTAGAGGTCGTCTGAAACTCTTTTGGAGTCAATTGCGGCTCGAAATCCGCGACTATTGTGAGCGTACCGCTGTAAACTGGGATTATTAAAAAAATGCATTGGCACACGTCCAAGGATATGGCATCTACACATCAATTCGTTACCTACTGAGAGTATTCCAGGCCATCTCATTGGGATGTATCATTGTTTTTAGTGAACACATATTATTTACTATGGATATTGGAAATTTCACTATTCCACCTCAACGGGAAGGATTCGAGAAATAATTTTGAAAATCCAGTTTTATATATTAGGGGCAGTCGAATGAAAACCAAACACTCGCCATATCACAAGTCTGCTAAAAGCTGAAAGCTATCTTTTTACGTATCGATACTGCCATCGGTGTGCTTAGGAGAACTGCGTAGTGACAAATCACAGGCTCACGCAGTTATTGGGTTATGGACTTGTTGGTGCGCGGACTGGTTGTAGAATCGGGTTTTAGGTTTTCATTTGACTGCCCCTCAATATCATGCAGTAAGTCTTTGTTTGGGAATTCTGAATCGAACTCATGGGGAACTGAGATTTCACATCTATTTCACGACCCTTCCTCAATATGCGTAAAGCATTCCGAAAACTACTGTTTACATTAAGTCAGTACGCTCTTAATTGATATCCAATAACTATATATATTTGAATGGCTATTCTCTCCCCTCAGGATAATATCTAATATATGCCAGTATTTAATTTATATTTTTAAATAATTAATTATTATATAAAGTAATTATCAATTCCTAAAGATAATGATTTGTCAAAATAATATGCAAAAATTTCCTGAAGGGATAAATCGCCAATTGCATTCATTGCATAGCATGTGAAAAATTTCACTGATCGCTATTCTGGCTGAAATACGTAACAGTAGATCAAAGACCTCTTTCTGATCGACTTTGGAATTGAATCATCGTCTCCATTTTTAATTGAAATTTCGATTCTAATTAGACTTTCCTCGTACATGCATGTGAATTTGTTTTAAAAAATAAACAGTCAATCGACCCACCGTAACAACTTCTATTATCCGATTTTGATACTCTTTGTGTATAGGATGACCTGGCGTCGGCATAGATTTTCCATGAGAAAGAATCACGTGCATGTACGCAGCGAGGATGAATATGGAAATTGGAAAAAAAGAAGCAAAAATAATGCTTCCTTGCAAAAAGGCCAATTTGTATTCGTTGGTATTCATTGTTATTCATTCATTCAAAAAATATTTATATGGAAGTCTATTTCAAAATACCCTTTATTTCCCATAGGGACAATCATTAGGTGAAATACTACCTTGATCAAAAAGTTCCCGGAATAACCACCGTGTGGCGCTCCCATAGTTCCGATTTGAGTTCTGTTTTTTTTGTTAAATTGGTACATCTGTTGTTGATATTCCCTTTAAATCTTAGTGTCATAACTTGACATTTGCAAAAGTTACGTAGCCAAGAGTACATCTATCTCTGTGTGTGTTGGCGATTTTTTACAATTTCAGAAATGGATTTAAATTTGCAACAACGAACTGGTATTAAATTTTGCGTAAAAAACGGATTTAGTGGCGCACGGACGTTGGAAATGTTGGAAAAGTGTTTCGGCAACGATTCTCTAAAAAAAACGGTCGTTTACCAGTGGCACGAGCGGTTCAGAAGTGGTCGTGAGTCAATCGAAGATGATGAACGCAGTGGCAGACCATCGACATCGAAAGTCGGTGAAAAAATTGATAAAGTAAAAGAAATGTTGGTCAATAACCGCAAATTAACCATCAGAGAAATAGCGGAGGACTTGAACATTGCCTATGGATCCGCCCAAGACATTGTGGTTAATGATTTGGGTTTCCGTCGTGTAGCAGCAAAGTTGGTTCCAAAAGACCTCAATTTCATGCAAAAAAGAGACCGTGTTGACGTACCAAAAGACATGATTTGCGAGGCTGAATCCGATCCCACATTCATCAAAAGGATCATTACTGGAGACGAGACGTGGGTTTATGAGTACGACACGCAATCCAGACATCAGGCAAGTGAATGGCGTTCACCAAATGAGCCGAGACCAAAAAAACCACGTCGTTTTCAGTCAAAAAAGAAGGCAATGCTGACGGTTTTCATGGATTACAACGGTGTAGTGCATCATGAATTTTTGCCAGAAGGCCAGACAGTAAACAAAGAGTATTATTTGGGCGTTATGAGACGTTTGCGTGAAGCAATTCGCCGAAAGAGACCAGAAATGTGGGCAGAAAACTCGTGGATTTTGCACCATGATAACGCACCGTCGCACAGTGCTATCATTATTCGTAATTTTTTGACGAAAAATGCAACAAATACCATCCAACAGCCACCGAATTCACCTGATTTGGCTCCCTGTGACTTCTTTCTGTTCAATCGAGTTAAAAAACCATTACGGGGAACGCGTTTTAGCAGCCGAGAGGAAGTAATGGAAAAATCGCAGGAAGCACTGATGGACATACCGAAAACCGACCGTAACTTTTGCAAATGTCAAGTTATGACACTAAGATTTAAAGGGAATATCAACAACAGATGTACCAATTTAACAAAAAAAAACAGAACTCAAATCGGAACGATGGGAGCGCCACACGGTGGTTATTCCGGGAACTTTTTGATCAAGGTAGTATATTGTGATACGAACGCGGAAAATTTTCGAATTGTCTACCAATCAAGGGAAATAAATGGCGTGTTAAAGAAGGAAATGTGGGCAAAGCGGATTTGGCCTTAATTTGTAAATTAGGTTTTCTTCTTTCGGTTCCGCATATGCAATTCGCATTAGCTCTTTCCTCGGCGCGTTATACGGAACTTTTCGACCTACAAGTTTCGAGTGAATTAGTCGCCCATTGTTAAATTTCGCACCTCGTGGCCTTCGTCTCGTCGAGGAATGCTTGAGTGTGTGCGACACTGGGGAACACCAGATTGTTCGATTGAACTTATGTTTCGTAAGATAGACATCGTAATATCTTTGCTGATCTCGATTTTGACTAGATGTTTTCGTTAATAGCCGTAGTTCAGAATCATTGCGAATCGTTACTGATTTTTATTCCATCGGAACTTCTATCCAATCGTGAGAACATAATTGTAGTAAGTCTTCATTTTACCACCTGGTGTACTATGTTACGTATTCACTCTTACGGTGGAGTCTGCTGATTTTTAATATTCCATCATTTGTGTTCATGAGGTTAAAGTAATTACATGCAAACCATTGTAAAACATTTGAAAAAAGTCGTAATTGTTGGTAATTCTTGCATTTAATTGTGGTAAAATTACTACGTTTTATCAGGTGTTTTGATTCGAGTCAATTTATCACGAAAAAAAAATGTACGCATACATATATACAACATTTTGACGGCACAATAGAACACAAAAATAAAATAGATAACACGTAAAAGGACGCACGCATTTTAGAAAGTTAGAGTTTTCGGCCTACTCTTAGGCCTTCTTTAGGTCAGAGTGAGGTTATCTATTTTATTTTTGTGTTTTTTTGTGCTGGCCAAATGTTATATTGCTCTCGTGAGTGCTTCTACATCATCTATATATATATATATATATATATATATATATATATATATATATATATATATATATATACATATATATATATATATATATATATATATATATATATATATATATATATATATAAACACAGTAGAGGTGGGGAAGGCGGAATCAAGCAGATCAAAAATATCGGCGGAATCAAACAAGTGCAAAAATATTTCTTTGACCGGGAACACCGGATATCTCGACTTGCTGGGCCGATGCTCTAAGCTAGACTATGTGTATATTTATATACATATATGTATATATTCGTTAACTCGTTAATATTGGCTGTTGTTACATTATTCTGTATACTTTTGTTCTTTATTCTGATTTGATTCTGAGTAATGGTTTCACAGCTATCGGAATATATTACACTCCCTTTATCAGCTCTTTATAATAAAGATGGACCTCATTCAATTAATAATTCCAGTGGGTTCAAGAGATTTTTAATTTTTCATTGCACTTAAATGTTAGGGTTAAAAATAAGGGAGTCGATTGCCAAGGACAGAGATTTCGCCATCTTTAATACGTTTCCTCCATTTGTGTCAACGAATGGCAAAGGAATTAGAGAGTCCTGCTTATGAAATGTTGGTATCGTGGAACATTCCTGAATTGCCATAACAATTGAAACCAATGGTGTTACTTCATATATACCGACGAGCATCTAGTTATGAACTTCCCATCCGTTGATATGGTGACAAACTCGAAGGTTCTGGTTTGTAGGCACGGGGCCGTGGTGTGATAGACATAGTTTTGCCTCCGAAGAAACTTGTCACAGTCACGGAGTTCTGTAATGATGTTCGCTCAGCCTGTGGTAAAGTGGTCGCGTGAGACCTGGAGACATATTGGATATCCTGGGAATATGGCTGAGGAATGATGCTGTCGTCAACAAGCGCTTCATAGAAACCTGAGGGACACGCTGCAACGTCTCAGAAGCGTTTCTCGGGGATGGAGCGTTTGTTGCCGGTGTATATTTTTCCTTTGGCAGTCGTAAATAAATTTTCTTGCGTTGCCTGCCGGAAATCATAGTTTTCGTTGACATCTTTGGTTTCTTATGGCGTTTCAGGACTGCGGTGGACGGGGCCATTACGGGAGACATTTGCTCAGTGTAATAGCTACTTTTATGGCCGATAATTCCCGCAAAATTTGCGGACAAATATATTTTTAAGCTTAAATATTAGCGGTACAGAGCGTTTGGATCCTATAAAGTGGAGTATTTTTTTTCCTTTTCTGGTTCCGATTACTTGGAAAATTATCAATCAACCCTAAAACTCGTTCGATCTTCAACGTCATCCACTTAATTGTCAGGATGGCAATTTTTTTGCGGTACAGCACAATATTTAATCGTGCATAACTCAGTATTACTTCTATTTATTTTTAAAGATTATGATTTTTTAAATATCTCATTGAAAATGCATCGAAAATAAAAGATGTGCGCGTAACTATTTTCATTTGTTTACCTTTGACATATTTTATGGACATGTATAATATTTGATTCGCCGTCAAACGTAAATGCTAGCCAATGTTAATAGTGTATAATTCGGACAGAGTATCATTTCTGCGTTAGACCACTGTGTGTTTTACCAAACCCTCCCATCCAATGTCTTCCAGTCGTTATGAAGTTCTATAATCATTTATAAAAATTTGGCAGCGATAAAATTTGAAACCAGGAAAGATTTTGTAATGTAGTGGACGCTAGTCACCAAAATAGGATGCTTACTAGGTTTTACTATTACCTTCTCCAATTGTAATATAACGTTTAATATCCGCTATTTATAGGCCATCGCAACAGCTACGTATTTATCCTCAGATCTGCTCTGAAGACATCAATTAAGTCAGCTTCGTACGTCCAGCTTATGCATGCGTTTGCGGTTTTTTCCTTTCGCACGGCCGCAAAGGAAACGCGAAATTTCCTGAGTGCGGATGGAGGGATAATTTTTTCTGCGTCACTTCCTCCTGTTACCGCTAGATGGAAAAACCCTTCCTTAGAAAATCCCGTGCGAAGATTGGCGGGTTTACTTATTTTCTTTCTTCCATTCATTACCGAAGTATTTCGGTTTCGTATGAATCTATCGTTTGCGCAATCTCCTGTGTTATTCGTCCGATGCCTTACACTTTTTTATCCGTTGGATTTGGCTGGAATATATTTGGATCGTATGGAATAGTGTGCTCATGGCTTGATTGAAAATATATAAGTATCAGTCATCGCACCATGGATGCTCTAGGGTTTTTCTACGCGGTTTTGTTATCCATGGTCTTGCTTAGTTAAAACCAACTTATTCGGGCGATAAGTCGTTCGTCGTAGCCGAATGTGTGACTTTGGTTAAACTCGTTGATAAGTCTCTGCCATTTAGAGCTGAGATAAAAAGCGATCCTGTCAAAATAATTATTTGTTATTTTTTGTTGTAAATGATTTTATATTTTACTATTTTCGAAGGAAAATATGAGCCGATATATTATTATGAGGAGTTTAGTGAATGATCTACTTTAAGACGTGTAGAAAAGGCTCCATTACTCTGACTCACGTGTGCATTCTTAAAATTTTTCAGTGTAATACTACTTTTCTTCGAAATTTTTTCTGTTATGTATGCATTTAAATATCCATATATACGTAGTATTTGGGGTTAAATTGAATCGGAAGTTATACCTGGGCCAAAATCTGGCGACCTTATTCTTATTCAAGTAAAACTCGACGAATCCTGGTAAACTACTCGCGTAGATAATATATTGTAAAGGGACGCTACGGCTCGACGCAAAATTATGAATTAATACGCATTCATGACACTTCAGTGTATTCGGTGTTTTCTTTTTATTGTATCGTAACAGATTTTGATGACGTTTCTAGTTTTTGCCGCCGGGTCGAAGTTTCGGATATTGGACGGATTCAATATCTAGCGCTATGACATTTCTAAGACGTATCTAATTACCAATAAATGAATGTTGTGAAACTTGAATTTCAGTGAACCATTCTTCAGCTCCAAATATGTACCTCATTTGTTATCATCATTCCGCCCTAATGTCTATTCTTTATCAAATGAGCCTCTTTACTTCTTCTTTCTCTCTCTTGTTTTCCTACTTCTTCCTCGCTTTCCCAACATTCTCCCCGATATCAAACTAGTGAAACATTTCGCTGCTACTCAGTATTCCGTGCATTCACTTTTCCTGCCTCCTTTCAATTTATCCCGACAACTCTCTCTTCTAATTCCCTGCCATGCTTAGAACTTCTTCGTTTAAGGAGATAAAAATTTGTTATTTGATTAGTGTCGAATTTGAGGGTTATTTTAGGTTAGAGGAAATATTTGAGGACTCAATGCAACTTAACATCAACAGGAACCGTGGTTTTCACTCCAAATACCATGAGAATTCTTCATAATATGAATGGCAAAACAAAGCTCCGAAGTTTTGCGAATTGGGCTGCCAACCGTAGAGACTAACTTTGTGTTTCGTTGTTCCTCCGTGGCCTTGCTGTCAAAGCCAACGCGGGAATGGAAATGAGGAAGAAAGAGCCAATTCGTCGTCGGTCGGGAAAGAAAAACAAATGAAAGTCACGTCCTTTTAAAAGCCTTTAAAAAAAGCATCTTATCTCTCGCAGTCGCTCATCCGCCCTTCCCTGCTCGGGGAGGTCGGATGAGCCACCGGGGGGTGCAGGGGGTGCGCTGGGCCCTACCTTCACGCGGGCCTCGCAGGTAAGTGGGTGTCTCGCGAAGAATCCACGGGCTCGATGACAAAAGTACTTCCCGCGGGCGGCAAGCTGAGAGGGCGACGTGGGTCGGAAAGTGGAGGAGGGGAGGGGACGTGCGTTCGACTCCGCGTTTCGTGTGTGTGTGTGGGGGGGGAGGGGGGATCTGGGGGAGAGGAGGAGCGGGAGGATGGGGTGAGGAAGTATAGGGAACGGGGGATTTGGCGCCTGTGCGCAAGGTGAGATTCGCAACAAAGCGGCTCACTTGGTTCGTCGTCTTGAGAAGTCGAGTCGGTGGTAACCAGAATAGCCTTTGGGATTCCGGGGGAAGGATGCTAGGTGGGCGAATTTCGGACTGATTTGATGAAAAACGCCAGCCTGGCTCTTCCCTGAAGCTCTTTATATCCCCACTGCTGAGGAGACGACGTATCCCGAATTGACTCGCTGGCCTCGCACACTTGTCATCCTGGCTTGATCGCCGTGCGATTCTCTCCATCTGCCCGGGTTCCTTCTTTGGGTCGGGGGGATGGGTGTGCTAAGGTAGGGTTGGGGCAGCCTAAACTTAGCTGGCTTCCTTGCAGTCCCTTCCACATGTCCTTGCGGCGGCTTGCACGATAATACGTGAATGAAACTGAGGGCTGGAGTTGAGAAGAATAACGCCTCGGTCGTCTACGTTGTGTTGGATTTTTTTTTGGCAAATGCGCGTTCGTGATACGAACGGTGTGAACTCCTCAATCAGGCCACCATGAAATAATTGCAAAATTTTAGAATGTGGAGGAAAGGGAAATAAAATTGATAGGTTTCTCTTTGGGATGGGATATATTTTTTGTATTTATTTTGAGAAATCGTGAGGTAAATGAAAAAAAATCTATTAAATCACCATAAATCGTCACTACTTGTAAATTTTATTAGATGAAGACTAAAATGAATAGAGTCGACGAGGAATACCTTTTTTCGTCTTATTAACGTCGAATTTTCTTCGATTCTGTCTAGCTGTTAGGACCTCTCCGTTGTGACACAGTACCTAGCAGTTAGCCAAGAAAGTTCTTGTCAGGCTTTGCTCTTTCACCCTGCAGTATTTCAAACAACGTAATGCACGTCCATATTCTTTGGGATGTGTACTCTCCCAGTCAACAAGTAAGCAGCCGATTTGGAGGACAGGATGGACTGGATTTGGTCCTCAGGCATAGAATTTTGCGGTTGAAACGTGACCGTTTCGTGCCGACTACGGAGCAGAAAGTTTTCGCATTCAGTCCAGCCTTAATTGGCGTCTGAGTGGAATGAACGCGACAACATATTTAGGCGTGGTGAGAAGCCAGGGAAGGTCATGGGCATGGTCACGGCTGCGTGGCCGTCAGATACGGCGGGCAAACCAATGTGGAGCGCGGACGTGCGGCCGGAAACTCCGAGGCCATAGGCGGTGAGCTTTGTACAAAAGAGGAAAGGTAGGGATGCCGGGGAATTCTCAATGGGACAGCCACTTGAATTTCAATTCAAATGAATTCATCTTATCGAGAATAAAATGATCAATAGTACGTGATCCTCGTGTTATGCTTTCCATTTTCACGCATGCTTCATGGCGATTCGTTTGTCACACCCCGTAAATTGGCGAGCAGGTGATAGATGGATAAATTTATTCGCAGTAGCGCATAAAATATTCCTTTTGATATGCCTAACACCTCACCAGATGTAGAGCGTCGGCGGTGTCTTCCTTTCTTCTTTATCTTATGGCTGCTTTCGCAATCTGGTATCATTTTCCGTGTGGACACTATCACTCAGTATGATGTTCAGGCGGACCTTAATAGGGTTAGTGCGCATTTGTTTTATGAATAGTGGTAAGCGCAAAAATGTGACATTATTTTGAGTCATAACGGGAAGTTTTTCGTTTGGTGTTGTTTAGTGTGACATAATAGCAATTTAAAGGTTTTGATCTAAGGATTTCGTAAGATTAATTGATGAATTCTAATAAGCTCGTGGCTCGTGTATCTCAAGTTATTACTATTTTTCTTGAATGAATTTTAGAAATAATTAATATCTTTGTCGTGGCATAATTTATTGCGCCAATTTTAACTGATTTAATACCTTCTTCGGGATTTAAAGTTCTGTGGACAAGTTTGAAGGTAAAGTGAAATACGAGTATTTAAAAAATGAAGCCGTCCAATTGGGATTTTCCGATGGGAAACTGTTGCCCTAATGCATTTTTTGCGAGAACTTAAATATCTCGAAAATATATTTTTTTCCGTCGCCTAAAAACATCCAAATATGGAACTGATACTTGTCTTCCACGCAGGGACATCATTCATACACTTAGTATCTTTAGAATTTGCTGTCAGTATATAATTGTAATATGTCTTCAGGTAATATTTGTTAGAATTCCATGATTTCTTATTTATATGAATATTATTAGGAGGTAATTTATATTTGGCATAGTGGAAATAAATTTAAGCTGGCATCTAGTCCGTGTGTCTTCAGGGACTTCCATCCCAGGTTGCTCAGTCATTGTAAGACGCTTTGTGGTATTTTGGTATTTCATTTAGCAGTTTTTCGCTAACGGGAAGCTTTTCTCTGCATTTTGTTCAGTTCGCGAATCAACATTTTCTAGGATACGTAGCATGTGGTCATCTAGCGTATGAGAGGTGGGGTTGGGAACAGTAGTATCGTGCTATTCATCCTTTTAATTCATTGTTTTCCCAACTGTACTTTCGCATTTGCCGGGGTCTTCAAGAGGGCATCGCCTTGGTCATCTTGAAGGGTGCCCACCTGCAGTCGGATCGGAGACGAGCGTTTGTGAGTCGCAATTAAGTCATAAGAAAAAAAAATAAATAGTCGGCACTGATATTTCGAGGCGGCTCATTACGACTCTCGTTCATTTCCCGGTGCGGGCAAATGCCGGTCGATTCGGCGCATTCTGTGGGTGGGCTGGTGTATGATGAACACGTGCCGTGGAGGCGGCATCGTGCTCAAAAGTCTACGAGAGTGCTCCAGCCGTAGGAAAGGGAGGGGGGGAGAGGGAGATAAGGCCTCGCTGTTTTAATAAAGATGCCTCGCTTTAAAAGTGTATTCTTTTCTTGGGACGCGGCCTTGAGGGAGAAGGAACGCCTTTCCTCTCGACTGACCCCACTCCTCCATCCATCCTCCCACTCCCTCCCTCCCCCTCCCTCCACCGCTCGCTCTTTTGAGTTTTCAGCCAAAGGAGAAGGCCTCCTCCCCTCCCCTCCACACCACACCCTCCCCTCCCTCTCTCTTAAGGAGAAGCATTGCCAGGAGGGCAACTAGGCGGCGGCGGCAGGCACACTGCTACAATGGTATCATCGTCTCATCTAACCCCCCCCCCTGCTCCTCCCCTCCCTCCACTCTCGCTTCCTCCCCCACACAATCCCTCCCTCTTCCGGCCCTCTTTTGTCAGCCCAACTCGCTTCTTTCGTAACTAATTTGGCACGTCTCGTGGGCGTCCCTTTCTGAGTCTTTGTATATTTATACGCGCATATCTATTCGTATACTTTTATTGGAAAAAGCTGAGGATAAATTGAAGAAATTCCAATACCAATCCTTGGTAGTCATGCATCTAAGAATAGTCGTATTCGTTCGTGGCCGACTACACTTTTGTTTGTCACCAGAGACTTCTTTGATTGGGGTCCTGTGGATCTATAAGGTGGACTTTTCCAAACCTTGTCATTGGTGTTCTTTGGGGAGCAGGTCGCTTCAACTTGGATAATGTGGCCTCCGATTTGGAAATTCAGATCACTTCTTTTTAAAAAGAATAGTGTATGAAAAAACAGAAGAAATGTGTTCTTGCAACGCTCTATCATCGTAATATGATGCGCATAAATTTGAATTTATTCTTTGAAAACGGAAGTGCTGCTTTTCCTTTGTTTTGATAGGTTCTGTTGTTTACATCTCAGTAGAAAATGTATGGTTGTCATAATACAGTTACATAGTCAGTCATGTGTTCTGACTGGCAACATTTTTTTCTTAAACCAAACTATGGTAAAAACTAATTTTGTCAACAGTGAATTTTTTTGCGTTTATGTTTGATTGACTGAATTTGATTCGAGATCATCTTATCAGTTGGATGGTTACACTTCCTAGTTTCGTAATGATTCCGTTTTTAAAGTTAGTCACAAGAAATTTCGTCACTAAGTCCGTCACAAATGCAGTGTTTTGCACATACATGTTTTAGATTAAAATGTGCCCAAATCGTATGCCGTATTTCTTTGCTTAAAGCATGTTGAGCGGCATTGTTTGTACATATAATGTTCTACTTTGTTTTTTTTTATCATAGGCAGTCAGGAATAAACGTGGTCATTGATGCAGCGCGCTTTTGAAACTTGTAGACATCGATTCATTTACAGCGAGCAATGCAGGATTAATCCCTTTAAAACCGCCAGTTGTTTGTGTGAGAGGGCCCGAAATCCGTTGGTTTGGCCAAGAAAAATGCGGTTGCCTTAACTCAGTTTTGCAGGATGAAGTAAGCACATTTTAGATTCGGATGACAGAAGTGGGGCCTCATGCTTTTCCTCGAATCCTCATCAGCACGCCACTACGCCAAGTATTGCCCCTGAATGAGACATCAGCATTGACGATACACCCGGGAACGACCGCCATCCTCTTCCATTATTTAGCCGGACGCCACGGGCCACCCGCCGTCAAAACCGAAAGCGCTCGTGGCGAAACGGGATTTTACACGCACATCGATCGCTGGGGAGAGTGGTAAAAACCTCCCCAGGTGCCCCGTCACAGTCTGTATCTGACCTCGTCGCCTATCTGTTTCCTCTTCGTGTCGTCGGGGCATTGATAATTCACGAGCGCCGCGTCGTTTAAGGCTATTATTGCCAGGAGTTCGAACGGGGCTGGTTCGAGAGGGGGATGGACGGAGCGCACGAAAGAAATCCGGCTCCGGCGGACTCCGGCATTTCTCTTACGCACCGCCCCCCCCGGAGCGTCGGCCCTTGGATTCTCGCCCGATCCTTGAGAATCCGACTTGTGAAAATGCGCGTCCCCTCGACCACCGAACCGACGAATGAGCTCAAAGCAGACAGAAATTTCACAGCTGTCAGAAAAATCGGCATAATTAATTCAAAATAATGCGCTTGTAATTGCGTCCCTCGGCATTAGGACGTATATTGATCGAACTCCGTTTTTACCTGTCCATAATGTTATCATTGAAATAAAAATTGATGAATTTATTAAGTACTTATAAATGATGCGGCTGCGATTGTATTAAGAAACATTGTTCGATTTATTATTATTTTTTAAGTTTTACAAATTAATGTTTCACATGTAAACACATGTCCTTTTTATATCCATTCTACTATCTAAGACAGAGATACTGTTGTAGATAGAAGATTTCATAACTGGTGTACGACTTAAGACTTTTTTATTTTATAGACTTTTATTTGTCAAGGCAACTGGTGTATGAATTAAGAAATCAACTATATAATAGTATAGGGCATATAGATGCCTTTACATATTCAAATATGTAAAACTAAAAAGTTTTTCATTTCCTTCGGTGTATATGTGATTGGTCGGAGTATTCCTTATAAGTTGATCATTTTGCTGTCATGCATGATTCACAAAAGAGCGGTTGCACTGTACAAACCAGTAGCAGTAACGATATTTGATGATGCTGTGTTCATGATACTTCCTGTTTCATTTATACAGCTTCCGCTCTTCCTTCTGACTAGTTTCAGTTACACCACGTACGTGATAATTAATGTTTTTCTGTCTACAGGGAATCGGGTCTCACTAAACACCTTCCATGAAACAAGAGTAGGGTTGCACGAAGGGCTAATTACTCACAAGTGCGTTTGCTTTGCAGTAGTATGGATTCCCTTGCCAATTGCACACCCTAGTAAAGAGAGTTTGAGGCAGTAGAATAGACATTTTTATTTTATAGAACAACTGTGTTGGGGCAACTTGTGTCCCGTATAGTACGACGAAGTCTCCTGCTGAACACAGGGTGGACGTATCTATGATGATATTTTCGAAATTCCATCTAGCCCACTAGAATTATTATTTTATTTAGTAGAATTGAATTAGGTATCTGGAATTCGCTATTTTAAATATAAATATCTTTCGTATCGGCTTGTTGGAGATTGGAATTTGGAGTTAGGCATTATGCGATGACTCAGCGTTGAGTCATTTTTTATAATACGAAATTAGTTTTTTTAAATAATGAGCCATAATCAAGTACGGCTTTGGAGTTCTGTTAGCCCACCCAATTTGCATAATTTGCATATATTCTGCTCTATGTAATCTGTCGCGCGGTTATTGTAGTATTTAAAAAGTAAAATTCTACCGGCGTAGGAATTTGAACATTAATTTCAAAAATTAAATCCACATTGTCGAAAAATGGAGATTATTTTTTGTGCAAAGCAGTCCAGGGATAGAATTTTTTTTGATTTTCAGATTTTTGGTATAAAAATGACTTTGTTTCAAACATGTCAAGTACTTCCATTGATATAAATATTTTAAAGTTTCATCGTAAATTTATAAATGTGGTACTTAATGTCAGGGTCTTTTGGAAAATATTATTTTCTTCGGCTGACTCACTTGCTGCCGCTTTTTAATGGAAGGAATGCACATGGCAAGAAAATCAGGATGCCGCCTGTGGGTGTCTGCCTGGGGGAAATAAAAACGAAGACGTCGAGCTCAATCGAGTATGAAGCCCTTTCTGTTCTCTATAATTCATATTTTCTTGCGTCACGCGGTTACCCTCCCGTTCATCATGCTTAAAGGTTATTTCTCATCGATGAAGAATTCATTGCAGTCGTCAGCGTGGCAGTTTCAACCTTCTCGAAATGGACTGGCCCGCTTGGGATGGGGGTATAAGGGGAAATGTCCCCTATATTTGGAGCCAACTTGTGGCGTGTGCTAAATTTGGGTTCTTAATTTAATCCAGGGTGAAATACAGTAATTACCTGGAAAAAATGATGGTATGCTTCATAGCACTTTTCTGTCAGAAACTGAAGTTATCCATTGTGCAATGTTTATCACGATATTTCGAGGAATGGAAATTTCACGGCGGAGAAAAAATACCTTGTCCTTGAGTATTGCATAATTAGCCATTATTATTTTCAATTTGGTGCATCATCCGACCCCGTTAATGATTGTATTTCATTGTTTGCCGCTAGTATCAAACACTGTTTCTTTGTTCTACCGAGAGAGGTGTATTTAAAACGGGGAAATATTTAAAAACCCTCTCATCTTGTTAGCGAAAGCAGCCCCGTTCCATAGCAATAATTTACTAAAAGGTGTTCAATTTGAAATGAAGGTGTGAAAGGAGAATTTTCCAGTGGTACATGTATCTGATTGTTTATTAATATTATCGTAAGATATCTAAACATTTTTGCGACATAAATGGTAAAAGGGTTCAAATTAACTGACAGCCTTCATTTTATGGAAATCGTGGTCTTATTAATGAATTAGCTCGTGAGCGAACATGTTATGATAAGTTATTTCACAGATAAGGTTTTAAAAAGTTCTCGTCGATAACGGTCTTCGGTGACGGAAGGTCTGGGCGGCGAGACTTAAAAATGAGGCCAGACCTTGAATGTAACTTGTCAAAAAACGAGCCAATCTTAACTTTTTATCCATAGCTTTTGATTACAACATATTTACCAAATGCGTCAAAAGATTTTTTGTTTAGCAAGTTCCGTTTTAGTAGAATGTCGATGATTTTGCTTTGCATTATCACAATACTCACTAACAGCATTTTAATTATCTTAAAAAAATGATAACAAATGTTTTTTTATTATTAGCTTATGATTTCATTGGCTCTTTAAAATTATGAGTAAAAATATAACCAATATGTTTTGCGTAACAATGGCTTTATTTGCATTCGCTTTACATAAGGTATATATATGGTTTATTACAAAGGGTTGCTTGCAAAGTCTTTCCTTGAAGAAGCGGGAATGATAAAACGAAATTTCTCAGAAGGAAAGTATTAGTCTCACGTTCCAATTTAATATAGGTATTTCGTTCCGTGTAATTTTATAAGTAATTTTCGTTCTGTTCCTTTCCAAGGTCCTTGTCATGTTTCATGCCAAATATTTGTCTGCTTCCTGTCGTTGAAGGTCACATGGTTTTGGATGGTTCTGCTTTGCTCCGCTCCCAAAGCGTTCTAATGCTTGTTGCAAGTAAATAGTTTTGCATTGCCATTGAATTTAAAGCTGTTTAGCTATGATTCCACACATTCACCTATAGTTTGGTGATACAATTTTTCCGCCGTAGATATTACGTACATACATGGCACATTGTGTAAGCCACCTTTAGGGTGTATGAAGGGGTGATTACGCACCAGAATACTTTTGACCCGGAATACCTTTCCCTCCACCAACATTATTCCGATCCCTTATCGTTCGTGGGAAAAATGGCATCTTAAATTCATCTGTTCCACACTTAATCTCTGTCATTTTATTTACATGAGCTCGCCTACCGTATTACGATGAGGCTAATAATATAATTTCAACATCATTTCTGAAAAGATATCCTTCCAATGTATGCAAGAGATTTAATCTGTAATTTAACCTTCGCTCCGTGAGTGATTCCCAGCCTAGCTCCTTTCATAAGTTTGTTACGCTACTCTGGTTAACATAAAAACGTTTCACAAATCTAGCTCTGAACGCTGCACGCGATTTATTTCGGAAATCAATCCAACTTCATGAGAATCCAATGTACTAGCAGCATACGTATTCTAAATGATCAGCGATTAGTCACATTTACCCCGTACTCTTCTAATAAATCATAATTGCTTTGTTAGCTCGTTCGCATATTCCTAGTTTGTATGTCACCCGGGAGGTTGTTCGGAATTCGCCATTGAGAGTGTTAGAAAAATTATTTGATGGATTTAGTGCCGTGGAAAGTCCTGTGCGGATGTCGCCAGTTCATCCAGCCATTCGATTTTGCGCATAGTTTAATATGGAAATTAGCGTCGTCGTTTCGTTTATGGTGGGGAAGTGGAGTACTTGTGTACTTCTCTGTTAATTACTGTGGAGATTGCGAGAACTTCCGCGAGGGAGTAGCTGTCGAAGGGATACGTATGTCAGCCAGGAGCGATCGATCCACGCTCGGAATATGTGTAGCGGGGAATTTCTCCTTGCCATCCGTTTCTTTTTTTTTAAATCTCCGTTTGATTGATTGAGGGGGGGTGGGAGGGATCTGCTCGGAGGGAAATCCTGGAATCGCACGGCCGCGGATTCTTGACGTGGAGCAATCGGCGTTCTTTTGTTTAATGCACAGCCCAGTGACCCGTAAACGTTGGAAAGAAATGACTTCCGTTGAAAAAAATGCACTGTCGGAAAGAGCAGTTATCAAAGAATTCATTAGCTCATGTTGTTTTTCGAGTTGGAAAACAGTAGTCGTCAACATTTATAGTCGAGTTCAAACCTAATTTATTTTCCATAATTTTTTAAGGTTTTTATGGACTTGCAAATTGATTTATTCCCCTCAGTCACTTAACCAGGTGCTGAAGCTGTTTTTTTTATTCGTTTGAGATTCGTTTGTCGTTCTAGTTTCGCTATTCCCTACAGGTGTTATTTTATTTCAAATTAATTTCATCACCACGATTTCAAATGTAATCCTGGGATTAGAGTTATTTTCCATAATGAGAACTATTTATTTTATTTGTACCGCATAATGAGAGTATCTTTCTCCTGAAAGTAGAATCATTTATTTTAATACCCAGGCAATCGGACAATATTCATTATTTTGATCCTGTGCTACGACCTCTCATAATATCAATCGGCGCATAGCAAAGTAAGCAAATTTGTGAGTTTGCATAATGGCGGATTAAATTTCGTGATGGAAGGGAATTTGCCCGCTGTCAACCTCGCGGACCGAACATGTGGACCGAGGCGGGCGGTCGTTCAGTGCAAAGAGTCGATCTCGTCCGCGAGAGTCATAAAGGAAGGCCAAATGGCTTCCGCAACACCTCATCACGTCGGCGCCAGACGGTTATGATCACTCGGGAGAGTGTAATGCATGGAGTTTTTCTCCCGAGGTCGTGGCCAGGTATGAGAGAGTATAAGGCGGGGAGTGGCGCCTGATCGGTCCGGGGACAAAGCACACCCTGGGGGCGGACGGCGGAAGACAAAAGCGCAGATTGGCTGACCCGTGTGAAGCTCTCCCGCCGAGGTGCTCAACCTACGCTCAGTTTAATGCCGCGATCAAAAGTTTATGGTAACAAGTGGCGGCGCCCCAAGCGTCATATGTCATTACTATGACTGGCAGATTGCGGTTCCCAGATTGAAGAGTTCGTAAGGTTGAGGCTCGAGAAATCAATCTCCAGTCGTGGTACCTGCCCAGCGTTTTGCGTGGAGACGTAAAATTAATGGAAAGAAGGGTAATGACGAAAAAGAGAAACTTATCGTGGGGAGGATTATCAAATTAATTTGTTCCGCAGTATGTTAAGGTATGTTGAGATATCCTGACAGATACATAAATATATACATAAATATATATATATATATATATATATATATATATATATACTCGTGTATATATATGTAAATATGTGTGTGTGTGTGTATATATATATATATATGAATTAATTAACACGACATAATTTCTATACTAATACTGCATTGAAATCAATAATAGCGCAATAAAATATCGAAGGAAAGTTTTCTTAATATTTTTAATGCAAATTGTAAGTACAAAAATTATTTTACTGAATTTTCATTGAAATGAAGTCGAAAATGCCTGAAATGAAATTAGTGCATTTGTTCAAAGTTGACTCCAAAGAATTCTGTTAAACAGGGTTTTGCGCATGCGCCCACATTACCGCCCGTATAGAAATCGGTATGATCCTAATCCATTCTGGCCAGTATACCAGCCACTTTCGGTATTAAGCTAGAAACAGGTTCTTGGCAGTTTAAGCAGGCCGTGGGCCGAAACCTATTTGGCCCGTTCGCAAACTAACGGAGCTTGGGATCTTCTGAGTTATCTATCGCTCTTCCGAAATGTGATCGTGTGAACGACTTCTTGGACCCCCTCCTCTCTTCCCACGGGGTTTCATTGGCCTGCGGCTGCGGTGGGGATCTCGTGCGGCCTAATGGAAGGCGCCAGATGATCTCAGGAGTGGATTTACATGATACGTCGAACGGCCCTTGATAGTATAAAAAATGTGCACCGAAGGATTCTCTACAAATTCTCAAACTCGGGAAATATTAGGGGAGCTGGCAATATACGAGTATTGTCCCGAAGGTCGAGAGGACCATGAGCAAAGCGTATCAGCTCCAGAGCTATAAATGTTTAAGTAATGACATAGCTCCCCAAGTAATGCAGCGAAAACAACAAAATAGTTGTTTTCGTTAATTAAAATTGAATCTTAAGCCAATTGGTAGATGGTATTTAATTGCACTTTGATGAAAAGTAGGGTTCTAAATTGTAAATACTGAGAGTTTACTCACAAACAAATCATTTGTTTCTTAGTGGAACGTCTCTAGTTAATGTAGACATCCCGGTTAATTATAAGGGTTGCGTATTGTGGCACATGGGTCGTCTGCACTTCTTGGGTTCACCTTTGTTCCACATCGCGCCCTTGTATTTATGTTCATGCGGGTTTGGATTTAACAACATTCATCACTGGCATTCTTCCCTCTCGCAGAGGCGTCCCCTCACCATGCCTCTTCACCGAGCAGCGATGTGTTTCCATCGTGCCTTCTGATCGGACTCGTAGCCTCTCCTCTGTTATTCCCAAATGCACATGTATCAATCCCTTGCTCCTGAAGCGGCTCCTGTTCTGAAGACCTCTTCAACCGTAAGTTTAATGACAAAGAACGTGCTCTCTCTCAAACAACCTGCCAAACGTGCAAATGCCTGCAGCTCCACTTATTTGCGTATGCCCACAAGTGTTTATTTTATATTCGAGGGCAGTCCAGAAAGTACTCGTAACTTACAATTGCGTGTGGCGAGCGAAATAGTGTTGGGGGAAGCCAACTGTTTGCTGTATTGACACCCACCTTAGGGCCAATACGCCTCGAGGTGCAGTGTTTGGAAGTCCACGCCGCTTGTCGTCTGTTTGCAGTAGCGCGTCAAAATGAACAGTGCAATCGGAAATCCCGCCAAATGTAAAACCGTTTAATGATGAGGTTATTACTGGCAATAAACTTCGAGCTTCGGGCAATAAACTATTACTGACAATCATCAGGAAATTTGTGCCGTGCACCGACTAAGTGAAGAGTGACGGTGTTGTGCGTCAGTGGTGTTGATAGTTTAAGATTAATGGCCAAATGTCCATGATGTCCAAGAACTGGCCATCCGTCATTTCAACTGTGATGAGGCTAGGCCGACCACTGCGGCCGTCGTCGTGAACATTGGTGTGGCCATTTTTTAAATAAATGCGCTCATTATTCCGTCTTCGTACGCTTCACAAAGTTGCCATTGAATTTCAATTGGCTTGTGGTTTATTGCCAGTAAAAAAAACAGTCACAGATCGCACTTCAAAACTCGCGGGATTTTGGATTGCGGCGCCCATTTTAACGGCTCGCAGTGAGCAAAGTAGAAAAACCAAAGTCTGCGCACTACCATAGTAGGATGCATACTGAGTTTTGGGACGTTTAGGCTCCAAGATGATGGCTCTAGCCGTACCCACTGCCACACTAGGCCGGAACGTAAATTATTTTCCAAATACTGTAGCCCCATCGTATTATTTGTCCTACCTTATTATAAAACAATACTGCACAGAGTAAATGGGTAATCCTTGGAGATTTAAAGTTAATGTTTATACACATGGAAAAGTTTAGTAGGGAAAGAGTATAGATACTTCTGGTGTAATAATTTTTTAAGTGGGCTCGTTGAAAAACTAAAATGTTTTCGATTGACACAATCTTAAGATTTCATACACGTAAAAAATACGTTGTATATGCCTATGGTTTGTATGCCAAGTAATAGTGTACTCTATCGTAATTTTTTAATCGTGATGTTACTCCCTTCTCTCATTATGTGTCACTATTCCCTCTATTACGGCTCGACGCATGTACTCGTTCAACTGCACTCATGTGTAACCGTTTCGGTTAGAGTTTACATGATTGCTATCGCAGCTTGTATTGTCATTCGGTCGGTTACGGGGGAAGGGTGGTGGTGAATGTGGGATACTTTTGTGTTCGCGGGACGGGGAAAGGGAATCCTGCGGGGGCCGTAACACTAAACCTTCAGGGAGCGTAATCCGGGCTGAACATTAATTCGGTGAAAGCGATCCCTGGAAATGAAAAGCCGTGAAAGCGCACCAATCACGATTAATCACACTCGATTTGTGAACTAGGGCTAGTTCTCTAAACGTACGAGATGTTAGTGGGAAGTATTTCTAGGCGGCTGTATCTAATATCATATCAATTTTGAATGTTGTCTTGCAATTTTATATTTTCAGTGTATGCTTACCATCACCTAATTGCCTGCAATTACGATGATACTTATTTATATTTCGTGTACACTTCCCTCGCGGATGTGGTAAACTCAAGTGTCTACCTACTTAAGTGTGATTTATGCAAGTTTGTCACAGTTTCTTTCTGACTTTTTTTAACTCAATTAGTCGTTTTTAATGTAAGCGGAGGAAAAAAGCAGTTTAGCGCGCTAGGAATTTAACTGGTAAATTATTCCAAGTATTTACTTTTTTATCACCCACGAGGCAAACGTAACACTCGGGATTTAGTTATAAAAATTATTTCTTTAAGATATGTAAAAAAATGAAATGCATTCATTATTAGGTGAAAATTAGGTCAGTTTTCTCACTAAGCCGTTAATAATAAACATTTTCCGTGGAAGAGGAATATTCGCGGTCTATTTTCGTTATGAAACCATCACACTGGAATGGTCGAAGCGCGAAACTCACAAAAGGAGCTCTTCGTGCCGTAATATCCATCCTCGATTAAGCGCTGGAGTTCGCATTATTTGGATTAAAAACCACATTCAAAAACCTTGGCGTCGACGCGGACTGTTCATCTCCGACGTCAAAACGACGGAGAAAAGAGTGTCGATCCGCGTGGAAACCCGTTCCAAATAAGCAGCAAAATGAACGGGTGTAGGAATTTCCTCCAGCCCACTCCCCGCCCTTCGTTCCGTCATGGTTCACTCAGAATTGCGACAATTCGGGGGTGCGGAGAAGGGAGTTGGTTGGCAGCGGGAAGCGTACCCGTCGAGTGATGCAGTCAAAAAAAGGGGTGGGGCGGGTGAAATACGAGGCAGGAGAGGAGCCGTGAGAGGCATTTGATAAAGGGCGCATTGAGACTGCGTCGAGGAGCGCGGGTGGTGGGGGAGGGGGTGTGGTCGGGTGGAAAGAGCGTTGGGAGAGATGTGGGTGTGAATGGGCCCCGGAAATCGATGGCGCCGGAATCGATACTGCACTCCTACGCACCGCCGCCTCTCCTGCGTGTGCTGGGCGGCTGCTTGCTCCTCGACGGCCGCCGAGGAACAGCCAGGCCCGCTCCTCCTTCCGACCTCTCCCCGCCGCCCTCGTTGATTCATCGTCCACCGCCCCTCCACCCTACCCGAACTACCCCTCCTCCCAGGGATCGTCTCCTTTGGAACTCTGAAATTTACCTGCGCTTCGACTGCTCCCATCCTCTCTCTCTCTCTCTCTCCGAGGTCGTGGGTTTCGTCACCCTCGGCAATGTCAAGGTCGATTGACACTTGTTTCACTGAGTCAATATCGCTCGGGGTGTGCCCATATTCTCTTTGGCCCTTTTTGAAAAATAGAGCTAATTACCCCGTGAAAATGCGTCATGATGTTTTAATGAAAGAAATCGGTCGAAAATTGCATTAAAGGCAATTTTCATCGCTCTGCGAAAAGGTTTTTTCAAACTTAATAAATGCCGACTTCTTAATTACGGTTCATGTTTTTTAGATCTAGTGGCGTCTTCACGGTGACGCCATTTAGAAGAAATGTTATGTATCCTTACAAAAGGTTTTCTTATAGATTTATTTTTTCGAAATATATTCATTAAGTTTTGTGCTATATAATTTTGGTTTAATATTCTGGGAATGTCTTTACCTTCGTCTTAATTTTAATAATATTAGATGCATTTTTATTTCATGTTTATATTTGACTTTTACTATAAGGAAAGTTTTAGTTATTGATTAATTTTTATTTCTGGGATTTCATCAGCGCATGTGCTTACTCTCAATTCCGGAAATGTCTTTTGGACTTACCAAATAGTGATATATAGTATTCCAGTTTTTTGGCTGTTTTGAAATGGAATTTTGGCGAAACGAACCATGCCATCGTCGCCTTTAATGAGACTTACCCATCACTTGCCAAAAAGCTCGCTTGTTTAGAAATGCGGTCCGTTCTTTTAAACTTTCTGAACATTTGGCGAAAGCGGCAATTTCGTTGCAACCCCGCCTGGAAATGAGATCTAAGGGCATGAACTGCTTTCATAAATTATAGTTTGGGAGTTAAGTTTATGTGTGAGGACCGCGTCACTTTTAATGTTTGTTCGGTCCCCTGTGTGTTCTCTGCAATGAGCAGTATTTCCAGTTGATTTTTAAGTATTAAAATTTCAAATAGATTTCTTGGCGACGAGCCTGGTAAGCCTACCGAAATGTTTTTTAATTGCACCAATTATCAATCCAAAAATTAAAGTAATTGTAAGCTTGTGAGTTTTTAAAATAGGGACGTATAGCGAATGGCGTATTCTTTAATTGAGGCATTGACTTAATCGAGCATTTTTTATAGTTAGGTTTCATACATGCCAGACATTTTTCTTAACTGATCGCCTATATCGACTCGTGTAAATTAAATGTAGCACATCGTGTAATTTCAACTTTTGGTAGTCTGCCATTCTTCCATCGCGTATTCTGTCATCTCCTGCGATTTTATTCCTATAATGTAAGTCTCAGATAAATCGATAGATTCCGTGAAATCTTGCAATCTCATTCCTGCATTCGAAGTCATTTTTCTTTTATCTTTCAATATATATGCTTATTATTTGAAATATCGGGGAAAATGCATTCCAGCTGTGTTAAGTGTACTGTGGCTCTTTGGAATAATACGAGGAATCGTACATGTGGTAATATATATATTTGGTATTTTCAACGTGTGTGTAAATATTTTGCGTCAAAAGTGACTCTAATTAAGGAAATTGGAACTTTTTATCGTAATGAACGCGACGTGAGAAAATAGGGAAATTAGCACTTCAGGAAAATGTGTACCCCTGTGTTGTTGCGGATTAAGGCCTTTTTTGATTCACTCTGTGATAAAACCCAAGGAAATGGTATGATATTCTAAAAAGGAAGCGAAATTTGTTTCTTAAGGTATTTATAGAATCTTTGCGTGACTCCCTCCATTATCTTAAACTCTTTAAAATGCCGTGGGATTGGGCCGATAAATATTCCCCAAAATTAGATGAAATTCTTATTCGTTTTCGTCACATGCTGTAGATTCAACTTTCTCCCCTCTCCTCCTTCACCATACCTCACATTCTCGTAACCCTTTCAACTTCGCTTTGCGTTTCAACTGCTTGTCGCCTCCCACACCCCCGCCCTCCCCACACCAACCCCCAGGCAACCCTCCCTGTCTCCCTTATTATAAACTCATCATCTTCAGACACGCCTTTCGCCCTCTCCTCCTCAAGGAAGGTCTGCTCCTTAGGGCTTTTCTCTCCCTCTCTCTTTCATTCTCCCCCGCCCGCTCCCCGGTGTGATCCCGAACCTGCAAAGAAAAAGAGCCCTGACTACTTAAGTTTCATAGTTTTTGCTCAAGGAATTGGCCCGTGAGCTCCCTATAAGAGGCCTTATTATTCAGCGTAGGGGTTTCCTTTTCATTGAGCAAAAAAGTGGCGAAGTCAATTTTTTACTTACCGGTGTTAAGTGCGGGGAAATTAGAGCAATCACTCCCCCGCCACGCCCACCGGTTTTTTTTTGTGTTCTCAACACACTCGTAGATTGGGAAATTATTTTTTGATATTATTTATATTAAAATTTTAAGGATTGATGGCATAACACTCTACATTACTTTCTCTTTATCTTTGATGTTATCTTTGTTAAATTTTTATACTTTGGTAATCTACCGGTTAAGTTAGGTTTTGGATGAACCCCAATTCAAAGTTTAATTTGCTTTATTTCTTAGCTTCGTCGAAAAGGACACAACTTGACACGCTCATACTGCGAGTACATTAAACTGATAAAAAGAGACGTTTCACGCGTGACAGGGGGAATATCATAATTAATTAAAAATTGACAATTTTTAATTATTTACATTAAACTGGTCTTTAATTTCTCGTACTTTCTACCTCCCTTAATTTCGTTCAACCTTGCGAATGCCCGTCCTCTTCCGCTCAACATTTAGGATGCCTAACGTCCTCGTCATATAACGGTCTTCAACATTCTATCAAAATGCGCTGGATCCACTTTTTCTGACTCCTTTTGATTTCTCCCAACAATCTTTTCTCCTTCCGCACCATGAGTCGATGTTTTTAGTTGTTTCCCGTGCCGCTATTCATTATTTTAAGTTTTTCAATGGGATTTAGTCATATCTTTACCTCCTTAGTAACATTCATCAAACGAGTTAGATATGGTATAATGTATATGTTTTTGAAGGGATGTAATTTATAATGGTGTTGTTTCGATTAATCCAATGAAAGGCTGAAGTGGATAATTAAGGCACAATTTACCGATATAGTCATTCGCTTTTCCATTCATGATCTGCACCCTCATTCATCATCATTTCCTTTCCTGTTCTGTGGAAATCCTTATCTTGGTAATTACAGACTTGTCTCTGTTTTTACAAAGCGTACAAGAGACAATAATCTCCATAAAAAACCGCGCCTCTAAAAACGTTTTCTGCGTGTCAAGTAGATCTAAATAACGGTTATTTAGCTGCCGAAGTGTGGTGTCCCTCGCTCCGAAAACAGAAAATATACCCGAGTATACTTATGACATACTCTCAATAATCATAGACAATGAAAACAAGAGGGAGCAGAAGTAATTGATTGTGGTCGCAAAGTGTTCTCCAGCCATTTCATTCATCTCCACGCCGTAGCTAATCACGGGTTCGCCTTCGCCGTTTCTTCCGTTTCACGGTTTTTGGAAAGCCTGCATCGGGGGCTCCCTCCCTCACTCACATTCTGCACGCTTTTCGCGCTCTTTTTCCCTCTCTTCCCCCCACGAGTGCCGACCCCTTCCTCCGCGTTCCTGCCGCACCCTTCCAGGATCACCCCTTCACCTTCCCTCGCTCCCTGCCCCTCTTTGCCCGCGCCCCTCGTGACACTCCCTCCTCTCGCTTGTCACTGCTCGTCTTCCGTTCTCGGAAAAAGCTTACGCGGATTCCGCACACGCGGACGTTACCCTGTGGCCATCCCTCTCTCTCTTTCTCTCTCTCTTCCTCTCTCTCTCTCTTCCTCTCTCTCTCTCTTCCTCTCTCTCTCTCTTCCTCTCTCTCTCTCTTCCTCTCTCTCTCTCTTCCTCTCTCTCTCTCTTCCTCTCTCTCTCTCTTCCTCTCTCTCTCTCTTCCTCTCTCTCTCTCTTCCTCTCTCTCTCTCTCTTCCTCTCTCTCTCTCTTCCTCTCTCTCTCTCTTCCTCTCTCTCTCTCTTCCTCTCTCTCTCTCTTCCTCTCTCTCTCTCTTCCTCTCTCTCTCTCTCTCTCTTCCTCTTTCCCTCTTTCCCTCTCTCTTCCTCTCTCTCTCTCTTCGTCTCTCCCTCTCTCTCTTTCTCTCGCCGTGGCCTTTTCAAATCGATTTTCCTCTCCTCCTAATAGATCGTCATACCCTCTGTTACCCGTCAATTCCCATCTCCTGCCATGCACCATTACTAAAATGTTATTCTTATGGGTGGGATGCGTATTCTCTCATTCTGAATTATCTTCACATGGCATCTCGTATATGTAGCTCTCCATGCTCCTCTGCTCTCTTCGGTCCTTTTCATCACCCTTGTTTTTCCACCACTGAGACGTTACCTGTCATCTGGCATTTTCGCCATTTAACCTATTATTTGCCTTTAACCTTTCCTTCCAGGGTATTCATCGGAAATAACTGTAGTATAATTATAATTCCTGGATTTAAGATGCTAAATCTTTACCAACACTCTTCACCTGTGAAAAGGTGATTCCTCACCTTTCCACTCTGCAATTTATTCTTTTCCATTCTTTTTCATGGCCAATTTTCAAACGCTTCCCATCACCTTACCTCCTACTTCTAATGTCTCAGTATCCACGTCTTCGCTCCATAAAATACGATACCATAAATCAGAATATTTTTCATTCTATTCCTCAATCATTTGTTTATTGGAAAAAATCAATATTCGCCAGTAATCATGCTGATCTTAAGAGCTTATTTGAATGGAGCCTTGGCTATTTTTATCCTAATAGTACATCCAAACTCAAGTGAAAGCTACTTTTATTCAGTATACGAATCTAAATCTGTACCATGTTCTTAATCTTAGCATAAATTATGTGAATTATTATTTTTAAGGCATTCACAAAGAGAAAACCTCTAGCGCAAGAAATCCCATCTTTTTGTATCGAGAAACTTATTTCCATAAGGTCGCACCTCAATGTCCCAAAGATTTGGCTCGCCGTTTCCATTTTTGCATCAAAGAGTTGACCAGAAACCTTTTTGTTCACTGGTTTTCTTCTCCGAGTGTGTCGTTCTCGCGTATATTTGTTCCTGCTCCACAACGTAGAGAAAGGCGTTGTGCTATGGCTTTCTCGCGAATGTGAGACCCCAATAAGTAAGTTGTCACGCTACAAAGTTGTGGGTAATGCCTTAGTTCTTCGTGATGAGGGCATCTCCGTCTTCCATTGATATTTGGATCCGTGATCTCCGCAAAAGATACGTTTTATTGTTTATTTTGCATTTACTGGTGTCCTCGGCATTTGTATTTAATGCGTCATCCCTGTCCTTTAAATTTCTCCTGATTGTAGAGCAAAGGAGGTATAGGGACCAAGGGCAGATCCAGGGGGGGGGGGGGCATCCTCATGCCTCCCCTTTGGAAACTTATCGAGGGGATCAAACTGGATCGAGAGTTGACCATCATCGCGCATCTAGTCTGCAGGTTGTCATGTTGTGAGGTGGTGCTTATGTGTTTAATCACTGGCAGCGGGTTTGGAAAGGTGCTAACGGATCCATATAAATGAGTTACTTTCGTAATTCATTTCGTATAATATTCCAAAAACTCTTGGCGTTATTTTAATACATCAATTCATAGTAATGTGTTCGTCAAGTTAGGCATATAAATTGGGTATAACAGTAATTTTGACTATATTGGCTAGCTATTGAGTTAATGTGGGAAAATGATCTACCATCGTTCCTCTGCCGATGAGAATTTGCTAGATCCATCCTCAGAAGGCTTAACACACGTAACCCGAACAGATGCAGCCGCGTATCCCGTGTCCGTTTGCACATATCCTTGCAATCCTCTTAACAACACGGGGGTCGCGGGGATTTTTCACCCCCGAGTTGTTTTTATTTCAACCTTCTATTCCGTTCAGGGTTGCCCTTTCATTTAGCGATTGGTTTTTTCCGTCTCCGTTGTATTTTATTCATTAACGCATATACGTTTGATAACTGTTTTTTTGGCCGCCTGACTAAATTGGGCCGTTTATCTCATCCTCACTAGCATCAGAATATGTCGAATCACTCCAAAATTATTTTGGAATCGCATGGCGTGCATGGTTGCACGACCGTAATTTCCCTCATTCAAATTTATAAAAATCCTTTTCACTTTGATAAATGTTATATCACGATTATGGACAGTGGTTGAATTTGGCGAAAATCCCTGAGGATAAAATAAGATAAATTTAGCCCCGAACCTATAACTTATGATTTTAAACAAGAATTAAATTCGTCGTCGTAGTTGTCTATACTTGTAATTTAACTTATAGTACGTAACTTATAACTTATGGCTTGTAATTTTTAACTCTCCTTTGTCAGTGTTAATCATTAATTAACTTATTTTCTCTTCGACAGGTAACTTTACCACTGCATTTCATGCTGGTGCCTCACCCTGCCTCGCCTTTCAAGGATTATCCACATTGCATGAACTTGGTAATTAAAGTTGCATCGGAAGTGTCATTGAAGCACAAGGATTAATGGTAAAAGTTAAAACCTAATATCTTTGAGTGAGAGAATGTACGAGTTCAATGGAATATGTACATGCAGAGAATTTTGGAACTAATGATAAATGTATTGAGGTAGGGTTAAAGGTATGATAACGTAGCAAGCGAAAAAACGTGTAGGAAATTGGATTTCGTGAAGGACTCTCTTTCAAATAAAACGGCGAGCTTGAAAAGAGTCCATCAAATCAATCGATGACGCTATCTTTATGTATTGACTAGTTCGCCTGATTCGCCTCCAATGTTCCTCTTATGTTTCCTGTGATTCAGACGAACTTTTGATGAAAAATAAGCATGGTCATGTTGCAAAGCGAATCGCTTTGGGAATATGTTGAAAAGATGCGAGTGGGAATGCAGTGTTTGGGTGTAAAACATCGGTAGTGTATTTCTTATTAGGGATGTGTTGCTTGCATTTCCAGAGGCACATTTTGATCGTTCACCTGAGTGCTCTTTTGCCTTAATCTCATGTTTTTGAGGCCCTTTCTAAAATCCTTGGTTTTTGTTTGACTAGCTGGCATCCGTTATACAAATTATTTTCGCAAATCGTTCACGATATCGAAGGGAGTTGTGGCAATCAGATATTTAAATTAGAGCACTTCAAATAAATTGAATTTGGACATTCGAGATAAAAAAAAGTCATTAGATGCGTACTTAGGAACTAAAGCATTTAGCAAGTGGCCTTCCCAAATTAATTTTTTCGATGTAAAATGTTGTTGTTCCGGATTACGTTTGTTGTAACATTTTAATGTATTTTGATTCACTGTCTCCCATTAAATATGTACCATAATTTGTAGCTCGTTCTCCCCTTGTAAAATTTATACCATTGCTATTTTGACGCGCAGTCGTACGAAGTCACGAAAACTGACCGATCTTCGATGTTTGTTCTTACTATGATAACATCCGTGTATATTCGTTAATTTTTTAATTCCTCCGCACTATTCTGTCTCAATAACTTTTCGTCATTTTCTGATTGTGGTGGTGATTTAAGGTACCCGAGATATTAAAATGGAAAAAAACCTTTAAAACAACAATAAGAATGTACGAGTACATGAGAATTCCAAAAACATGACATTCGGATCTTACGTTGCGTGGATTCCAGTATTATTCTGGAAATTATTTATAAATGGCATTCTTGGCGATGTGGGTCCTTGGAGAAAGTCGAGTTGAAAATAATCAGGCGGAGATACGATATGGAAAAGGCAATTGCTAATGAGACCAAATAATGTCGAAAGTTCGTTGCTCCCGGATTACGTAGAATAATCTTTTGAGCCCTAGCATGGGGAGTGCCTCGAAGGCTAATAGTCGTGAAGCGAGATTCTGACGTTTCTATGTCTGGTATCTGCCCGCATTTCCCAAGCCTACTCATTATTTTCCTCTCTGCCCTCTTTTCTTTCTTCGCCCATATCGCTCCATTTATTTCTTCTTCTTTCGTCTGGTTTATTCAGTATTTCTCTTTCCTTAAACATTTAAAAAATAGTTCTCTGTGAGTGGTGGGATTACTTTGCCACAGTATCCTTGTGTTCCTTTTTACTAATATCGCTTATCCACGTTCCTTTAGACCGATGGAGTAAGACTTATTGGCCATGTAAATGTTACTAATTTGCAGCCGATTTGGTCAAATTGTGACTTATTTTTATTTCCATTTCTTCTGTTTGGAAGGATTTTATATAGACGGGATAGCTGATATCAGTGACGATCAGCATAATTAAGGTTATAGTACGATATGTGGTTATTACGACGTAGACTTCACCGCAATCGCGCGCCAGGACACACCAAATCGTACGAGATTTATATTGCTGAAAATAAATATTTACTCTCTAAAGAAATGCAATTATTAGAGCCAATGTACATGCTTTTTTAATAGTGGAATACTTTCAAATAGTTGTGTAACTTGTTGGGTCGATATTATGACAGCTTCAGATTAACACAAAATCACTCAGAAATATTTTGTCATAAGTGATAAACCACGTACAGTCCCAGGGAATATCAAAAGCATACCTTGACCGATAGGCTGCTCTTTCTATTAACCTATATTCTTATTTTTTGTCATAATGTACTTTAACAATGCATATGATGTCTTTAAATAATTCCAAGAGGAACAAAAAACCGCGCGGGTGTCCCCACAAAAATTACTAGGATCAACGCTCGGTAGCTTTCATTCCCCGAGTCCCTTTTTCCTTCGAAACCTTCATTGCCACCCCATTTCATCTCCCTGCGTTTCTTCTTGTCATCGTCACATCACTCCCACTTTCTCCTTACTCTTCGTGCCCATGCCTTTCGTATTAACCCCGATCGTTTCCATCCTCCATCACCACTCCTCACTCTATCTTCTTTCCTACTCCCGAGTCCTATTTCGCGCGCCATTCCCCTCCCCCCTCCCCGCGTACCCAATCCTCCTCGAACCCCTATTGTCTCGCCGCCCTTCGCTCTCCCAAGTGGCGTCGGTCCTCTAATACCGTCTCGATAAGGCCAATTCTCTCTTCCCTTCCCGTTCTCCCAACAACCTCATCCCCCGCCCTCTGTACATATCGCTAATTCCACCCTCGGGCACTCATCTCTTCCTCCCCCGGCCCCGTCGCCCACGTCTCGTCTCGGTCGACGGAGCTTCCATCTAGTGGCGAGGCATCCGTTCCCCATTCACACACCCACACACACGCGCGCTTGGGTTGGGGACGTAATAATGTTCGCCCGGATGCTGAACTTCACCCACCACCCCCCCCCTTCGCTCTAATTGTTCTCGTCTACGCCGTCTGACTTCTCACCATTCCTTGCCGCTTCGGCCTCCCACCGAGGCGACGAATTTTGAACAGTCCGGGAGCGAAGGAAGATTTAAAAAAAAAACAGTAGGGTAGGTAGGTAGGAAATCGGATGAGGAGAGAACGGAGGTATCTGAGGTATGCGTCAGGAAACGCACGCACACAGTCTCGACTTAATCCACCGAATAAGTGCATAGCGTATGTGTTTGATGACGAGAGCGAGGGTATGAGATTGCATTATGGACGAGTCCACGATGAGGAGTTATTGGAAACAAAGTGAATTAATCCATTTTCCAAGCGTATTTGTTATTAAAGCAGCTGGAAACAATAGGCAGAAGGATTCAGATTACTCGTAAATAAATTATTGGTGGGTCATGTTTTCAATTCGTGATGAATTCGCGTGTTCTCGTAATGGATGGTGCCATACCATTCAATTGTCTCAGTTGGCGGCTGGCAGGTTGGCATTTAGATGCGGATGAATATGCGAATAAACGATTTTGAGGAGTTTTTATTGATGATAAAGTAAGATAGCCGAGTAAGCATCGCCGTCGAAACCTTAACACGAAAAATGTAAATCACAAGAAAAGAAACGAAATGGAATTATTGTGAAGCGATGAGGTATATTAATCTAAATATTCGAGTAGCAGGGCCTAAATTAGAACGATTGAAGCAGTTTAAAGTATTTCGTGAGTATTTAATGTAAAAATCGCTATGCCCAGTAATAAATAAAATTAGGGAAAAAATTAATTGCCTTTGCTTTTTGACCATTATATTTCGTCTTATTGCCTGTAGCACGTTCCAGGCATAAAATGTGCGTCTTGAATGGGTTCGGGGAGCATCTGACAAGGATTCTAGGGGAGTGAGGTAAACATGAGTTTACGACCCACTATCAAGAGGGCTGTTGAAAGGATCCTCCCATAGGAGTCGTTGAAACTGGATGAAAGACGGCGGGGGATGGCGGAAATAGTTTTGAATAGCCCTTAGCGCTTCCAGACGCTTGTGTTGGAGGAGCGGCCCTCCCCGCATCGAAACGACGGCTCTCCTGGCAGTGGGCTACCGGACTTCATCCAGGGAAAGGGAGACGTGATTTATGAATAAAAAATTAAGTGGGTGGTTGATTGAGTCTCTTCGAATTCGTATTAAAAATAGGAAAGGTAATTTAGAAATAAACTAAATTAAAATCGTATACAAACAGTAAGAGCGAGGATACGCTTTTTTTTAGAAAGAACGTTTTGTTAGATTTGCAAGCGGTCAATTATCCCATTTTTCATTATTTGCTAAAGAATTTCTCTGCTCAGATATATTTATGGATTAATACTAATGATAATAGATGTTCACTTGAGAATTTCTTTAGGTACATTTTTCTTATAAATCCGATAGTCTGAAGCCCAGAATAAAATGGTAAATGTTTAGGTATTCGAAGATTCATACATTAACTATGGATCCTCTCATTAATACGGTGCATCAGACATATTGATCGAAGCATTCCGTCTGGGAATTTGAATAGTTCATGCCATTTATTTACCTGGTCGCGTGTGCCGGACCTGAACCCCGCGGAGCCATTCCCCCCCGATTTATTTATACAACGATTCTTACATTCCCCAAACATTCGAAGAGACGATTCGACTGGATTTTCCCTGAAATCCCTTTGCGCTGCCAATTTCCAACTCAGTATTTAGGCCAGACTGTTTTAGGTGGCTTTTCGTGGAAGTAGGTCCTCCCATTCATTAATTAATTTTAAATGGTCGAGTCTCTTGGATCTCCCCGGTATCACTTCGTCGCCTTCCCTCCGATTTGGAATTGTGGCCCTAGGTCTTAAATCTCACTTGAGTGTTGATTGTTCTGGAGGGGTGCGCTTCGGCAAGGTGATGGCCCCTGAGCGGATATTTAGCGAAAGTGTTGTGCTCTACAATTAAGTGTTGCGAGTAATGGTTCTCCGTGGTCACACGAGACGGTTTTTCTTGGAGAGGAATCTGATATTTGAGGAAGATAATTCACTGTACTCGATTTGGAGTGGAAGAATAGCAATGGAGCAGATATTGATATGGACGTTTAAATTGCTTTGAAATTGCAACCCCAGTTGTAGTAATGTGCCTCAATAATTTCTAAGCCCAGTTGTAGTAATGTGCCTTAGTAATTGCTAAGCCCAGTTGTGCGTAAAAAATTTTTAAACGGCCGTCAATGTGTTTGTTACTGGTCGTAAACCTGGTTAACAGTCCTTATCTCAATCCTGCCGAGAGATTACGAGGATGGTATTCCACGGCTGGGATCGATTCACACTTAAGCACAGGCCTACAAAATATTCACACGGTTATGGCACGCACGCATTCCCTCTGGTTGTTTTCGGAAAAAATAAATTCACTTTGATGAAATTGATCCCATGCCAGGGACCGACTTGTACTATGATCACTAAATATTTCGTAGAAGTGGTTTGCCAGGGGTTTGAGCCAAACGCCTCGGTTCGGCGATGAGTTACCAAGGACAAAAGGGAATGATCACTCACACTAGCGAAAACACGGATTTCTGCTTAGCGGTGTTCGTGGAAGTGAATCCCGGCGCCGGGAACCCTTCTGGAAACTCAAACATAATGTAAACACATCAGGCTGAGAGATGCAAGGGTGTTTGGTGCAGAAATCAAATGACAACGAGTTGTGAAAGGCAATACACCTATTTAATACGAAATAAAGTTAGTGCAAGAGTTTGTAACTGTATGAATTAGATGTATAATTAGTAGAAAAACAAGTACTAGGTTATTGGACAAAATATTTATTCATTATCCTCGTTTTGACGTCCTAATCTAGTGAAGTACTTTGCAGATGTATATCAAATTGAAATGCATGTGTATGTTTCCATTGGGTTACCTTAAGTTCATATACTTCACAGAAGGATTGCGTCGAAACCCGGGTCGTGAGTAAATGTGTTCATTTTGTGTTGAATAACTAAGTGTATATGTTTAAATTCATCATAGGTGAATGCGCATGTTTTTACTCAGTCGGTCTCCACTGGAAGGTCGTTTTCCACCTGGCATCTCCGTTGGTCACATTTGGAATGCCATCATGTTTCCCCCATCTATCGTATAGTCGAACCCCCTTCGCTCGAGACGGGTCACGAACGAGCAAGGTTTTATGTTAGCTGGACCCACAATGTATACCCACCCGACATAACAGTCAATTAGGTCAAATAAATTCAAAGTAAAGTGTTGCTTACCCTCACCCCCAGAGTCATTTGAAGATTTTGAAAGTTTTTTTCTCTCTCAATTTCAATTTAAAAGAATCACCGTCGTGATTTTATTCCATCTCGCTTGCCATGCCTTCGTTCTCCAGGTGAGAAAATAATCCGACACTGAAAATCAAAAATTAGCATAAACATTTTGCCGTCCGGATCAGTCAAGTGGATTACGCGCTCGCCTGCAAAAACCCAAAGGTCGCGGGTTCGACTCGTTGGTCTGAGTGTTGTGCCAACTCTGGTGGTTCGGTCCCCGGGAAGTCAGATGAAAAGCCAAGAGCTCATCGGGGCGCAAGGACCACCAGAGTCGTCCGGAAAGCAAACAAAAAATGAGGTTAGGAATCCCCATGCCCCTTTCGCGAATGGACGGGAAAGTGTGTTCAATTCAATCAACGTCACTGTCGAACTGAATCTAAAATGGAACCACTTAGCCAGGGGAGCGCGGAGTACTTCCGAGCTCAGTGGATCGATTCGCGGAACTGGCTGCGAGCTATTAGGTGACATTTGCCAAAAACGTGCCATTAGTCACATGCTCTTCTTCTGTTGTTCGTCGTATTTCGCAATGTTCGGTTGAGTTGAGATTGCGCCTCTGAACTCACTCTCGCCTCCGTAGGCAAACGCCGTGGAGTGTTTGCAGATATCGTTTGACGGCTGAATCATTTCCCGTCGGCGGCGTGCGTTTCACACCCCTGCCCCCGTTTTACCATCAGAATATTAGATCACGTGGTGCATGAAAGTTTATTGTTAATTATTTTTCAACTTTTTTTTAAAAGATCACTTTCGGGAGGCGAGTGGAAATATTAAACAGTTAATTTGAAATGTTTGGAAACTCGCAGGATTAGGCCGGGAGGGCCTTTGGGAGCGGAAAGAAACACAATTCTTCCAAGTGTTCTAGTGCAAGACGGGGTGAATGAGGTTTCTGTTAATCGTTTATAATAATACATTTAATCGTTTATCGCTCCTTTCTTGAAATCCACACAATAGCTACAATTGAGCATCAGAAATGTGGCTCTTGATGTATTGCATGTTCACCTCGCCTTGGTGATTTTCTTCCGTAATCGTAGTACGTAGGAAGTGGTCGTCGCCCACATTTATGAATCCTGTTTGAGCAATTGTGTTCGGAACGGATTTACAGCCATTCCTTACTTTCCTTCCGTAGGCATTCAACAGAAAAGCGCGTGATATGCTAACTTCGGGAACTAGATTTTATTGCCGTGCCAACACTGAGGTGCGTGTCCTGTGGATGGATATGGAAAACGCAGTCATACGTCGATGGAATTTTTATTGTGGTCACATTTTCAGCCGCGGAAGCAATCGCCGTTCGGAGCAGCCATTCGTGTCGAGGAAGGGGAGCCCGTGTTTCATGCATCCGGTCCAAAATTGAAAAAGGAAAAGAGTCTAACGGCGTTTTTTTCCAGACCGAGGAATCGCGACCCAAAGACGACAACATTCTCAAGGTTTTTTAGACGCCGTAGAGAAATCGAAAGGATGATAGGCATCTGACATGCATTAGGTAGAACTGTCTTCTTAAAATGTGAGCCGAGTCACTTTTTTGGAAAGTCTCACTTCTTGTTGTTTGACAGGGCGATTACGTAGTTTCAAGATCATTTCTATTGGAGTCATGTTTTTGGAAATTCAATCAGCATCGGTCTTTTCTCTACCGTTTGTGATAATTTTCGGAAGGGCAATGCATAAAAATACTGCGTTTTCTCTATCGTCTGTGATTAGTACTTGGTTGGGCGCCATTGCCAAAATTCATTAAGTGGAGAAAATATAAAGGAATATTAAAGACGACATTACATCGTAGAGATTTTTTTTAAAATCGAACTTTGATCATGTGTAAGTGCGTATAACAACAACTATCTGCCATAATATCTTTGCTCTCATTACCTGTGTCCTCCGAAAGAATTTTTGCTTTCACTTTTCAGTTAGCTAGGGAACCTCATCATTTGTCTTTAAAACTAACTCAATTAACTTATTATTTGAATGAAATGTATTTCAATAATGTATGTTCCAGCATTAATGAACTATACAAAGTGGTGAGTGATTAGTGAGCTTACTGGATTGGTACATGTCGCGTTAGTTACAGCTTCAGAGAAACACGATAACGCCCATGTTTTTATTTCTGTACCTCTATTACTCGTATTTGGACTCTCATTTGCGAAGGTTTTTGGGTAAAATTAGCGGGAAATTTCGATCATTAAGATTTATGCTACGCAATACTTGATTCAGTATAGAGAATAATGGATTACTGAATTATGTGAAGGATGTCTCCGGATTTTGAGATAACAATACAACCATTGAATACGTTATCACAACATAAAGGCTAATGTATCATCCATAGTAGTAGTATTCATCGCGTTCCCGACGAAATGATATTATATAATGACGTGAAGTTCGTTAAATGATTCAAGGACAAAGGCTTGGGGGAGCTCACCCGGACACGCTTCCTGGAAGTGGGCTTCCGAGTCACGGCAAGACGACGCATTTCTTCTGAGAAACGCGCTTGTTAGGCTCAGATTTTGAATAATGTACAACATTCTCCAGATGAGGATCAATCTCATGTAGAATAGTGATGGGAACTAAATAGACTGGGGCATTGTAACTCCAATCCTTACCTTAAAGATCCCGGACCACATCGATCCACAGGAACCAACGTAAAATGTTAAAGAGTCTTGAGATAATTTGATGTTTTCATGAAGAGTAACATAAACACAAATTTCTCGCCGTGATAAGGAATCACCATGGCAGCACCCTGTTCAAACTGAAAATCAAAGCAATCACTCAATAAGGCCTCTCGATTAAAGGATCATAACCTTTTTGCAAAGAATTTCCGTGCCAATTTTCTATGAAATACCTGCATTTTCGAAATGAAATATTTCAGTCGTCACAAAATTCTTCGAAAAACGAATCGAAATTTTTAGGTAAATCATTTCCCGAGGACTCTTGGCAACGGTGATGGAATCCCTAGACCGTGTACCTCTACTGGTTGAATTTCTCTGATGAAAAGTTGATTCTTGAGAAATCGAGTGAAAAGTTATACGCAGTTCCGGCTAATATTTTTGATATCCTCGGCACCTTTATTTTTGATAGCAATAAATTTTGTTTCAAAATATAAAATAAGATTATATAAATACAAATTATGTAGAATACGTCTTATATCAGTAAATGTTTTTAGAACGTATTGTTTTTTTATAAATTATGAGGAGAGTTTATTTCAATATCCATTGTTTTCATGCAATTTAACCACCAAATTGAATATTTAAAGGCACATTAATACATGACTCCTCTAGTAGTGATTTTTTTCTAATTTAATCAGGAGTTCGGCATGTAACCGAAGTGAAAAAATGAGTAAAAACATTTATAAATGAATATTGACATGAAAAAATTTTTATGGAAAAATGAAATTTGACTTTTGGACAAAATGAATCTTTTGTACAAATATTGTGCATGTTTTAATCACTGTGTATGAAAATATTCTCTCTGTGAATTTGATGAACGGTATTGTACTTATAACGTAGGGCCACTCTCAAGTCATATGTTACAAAAAATAGGAGAATTCAAGTTTTTCAAAGGAATCGTTTAAGAGGAATGCCCACAGATTGGTAAACTCAAATATTAGAATATATTTTTGAGTATCTTAATTTTTTTAATTTCCCCATAATATTCTATAACCTAAAACAATATTATATACTTGTAATTTGGAATATAACGCTCTGGGCTAAAGAACTTGAGAATGAGGGGATAACATTTTGGAATTTGATTTTTAATGTTCCACGTGCAAAATAAGGGTGAGCCTTGTTGAGAAATAAGAAAGCGTTAAATTAAATGAATAATTAACTTTGCTTTTATAAACAAATCAAGTATAAATGTGGAGAAAAATAAAATTTTGAGAGACATATCCTGTCGCCTATTTCCTGAACACATGAACCAATAATCGTTTTAGATAACAGAAGTTTGAGATTATTTATGGTGCTCAAAGCTTGTCCAGACGTGGCTTTCCTTTCGTTCTCTGTTATGGGATTCTTTACTCTCTTGTTTTTACTGTTCCATTCGTTTCTCTGCTACGCAGTCTTATTTATGTTTCTATATTGAGCGCAATGTGTGGTTTTACAGCCCTTCACAAAATATTTTCTTTGGCGAGTTTGTTTTCAGTAATATTCTTTAGTGATAGTACTTTTTTTATCTCATACATATAGGTTTAAAAAAATAAAATGCCTACAGTATAATTGAGTTAGTGAAAACATAACAAATAACCATTTTTCTTGTTCTATCTACGCTGTAATTACTGCAGTGTGTGGGCCCCAACTTTTGGGACATTGTAGTTACCAAAGTGCGACCTTAAATCAAAGAAAGATCCTTCGTCATTACTTTTGGGATAAAATTGTTTTCCCAGAGCTAACTGTTACATTCTTGGACGACTTGCATCCCGTTGTTCACCTGTTTCGCTCCTTTTACTTAGGATCAGTTCCACCCGCAACCACCTTTGATTTCCTTACTTCACCGCCTCACCCTTAGAACTGATCTCCTTTTTACCCTGCCCTCACATCGCCATGCAGTTATTCTGTCGGCCTCATCCCCCTGCCATCCACGGTTTAATTACGGTAGTGGCGATAACCAAACTCCTTTCAAACATTCCCGTCTCCTCCCGCGACAGTGGGACCGCGCCACGCGAGAGCCAAAGGTCAGGGTCGTCGACTCGCGTCCTACCTCCGCAATATTTCCTGTCCGCTCCGTCCCCTTATCCCGTCCTGACTTCTCGCGTAACAAATTCCGATTTATAAATAGAAGGTTTCCTTTGGCTTGATGTCTGTTGGATGAAGTTCCTCGAGATACGGGCAAAAACCTCGACTCCGTTCGTTCCTCCACTTTCCTCGCCGTAATTCCAATCCCCCTTGCTTCCGGGGCGCCATTCTCCTTCGGGTCGATCCCTGCACGTTCGCGACCCTCTGTGCGTCCTCTAAAATGTTGTGCCAGCCCGTTTGGTGCCGCGCCTGCTTCTCAAGATTTTCACGAGCCAGAATGAAACTGCGTGCTGGAACTGGAATTCGTGTTTTTTTTCACCCTTCGTTTCTGTTTTCCTTTTTTTTAATGCGTTCTATTTTTGGGGTACGTTTTGTGGTGTTCCGTTCCAGTTCTCTTTCTCTTTCGTTCCACTTCTTGTGATCTAATTCTATCTTTCTCTCTCTCTCTCATATTTATTTCCGGCTTTCCTATTTGCTTTCGTGGGCGGCTTTATTTCGTGCACCGATGTTGTCATTAAGGATTTTGTTTGTGTATTTTCTTCTGTTTACTTTTTGTTTTATGGAGCCGCTTTATGTGTCTCTCTGCCCTTAACAAAAGTTCATCGTGTTATTTTCACCGTTATTGTTTTTATGCCCAAGGCATCAGAAGCGTAGCGAAAAAACAGATGCTCTCGGCCTCAACGGAACAATACGGCGCATTTAGACGTGGTTCTTGGTCTTAAAAGGTGGTCTTATAGCTCTATAGAAGTCTTTAAGTTTTCCAATTCTCAATGAGGTTGCATTATATTTTTATGATAACTAACTACGTTCTGTAATTAGCTGAGCTAATAAAAACATTCCTTATTTATCGATTATTTTTTCACGTGAAAATAGTTTTTTAACTGCGTTATAAATTTAAAGTCGTTATTTGGACACATCTTACTTTGGGCACTGGACAATCTCGCTCTACTCTCTAGAAACCCCCCTCCCTCTTCTCGAGGTATGTTTCCACTGCAGGAAAAAGGGTGAGCATTGTGTTATTTCATCGACATCTTCTAAGGATGATGTGTCTACACGTTATATGATCAGTTATATATAATAATTCAAAATTTTCAATGTAATTCAAACTAGCTATTTTTTTTAAATTTTACAATGTTCCTCACTGCTCTCAGGATAGTGTTAGAATTTTCCCAAAAAATAGGATTTACGTATCTCTAATCACATCGGTGATAAGGAAAATCCTTATTCAAGTATAACAGTATGTTTCCCTTGATAATGACGCTACCTGCGGACGAACATGCAGACATGAGGTTTTCCCAATAATAACTATTCTGGGATGGATTAAGATGTGCTCCGTAACGACGGAGGATAAAGAAGCGCAGTTCGCACCCGAGTCACGCATCGTGTTGAGTGTGGTTACGTGCATGCTCTGTTAATGGCACAGTCATTTCACGAAAACGTTGTGGGTGTCGGAGAGTACGTAAGCACCTTCTTCCTGGTCTGAAGTATCACCTCGATCGATTTCCGCAGAGGAGTAACAGTACTTCGTACTAGAATGATTGGCAAATAGTGCATGATGTCTCAAGGACACTCTTGGATTTTTTTTTTAACTTTCGAATAGAAATTCCGGATTATAATGGATTTATAATGCATTCAACGTAGAGTAATGAAAAGCGTGACCTATTGCTTTTGAACCCAAATAAAAATTAATATCCTCGGTGCACCGGTCGTAAAATATTGGAATGATAGTACATTTTGCTCTCGGATGCATCTCATAATGTGGTCTACAGTAACTGGTTGATGATTCTCCTGAGATCTATCTTGTTTAAGTGCCGTCCCTTGTGCCCTCTCATATTTCTGGTGCAAGCTTGAATAATCGTAATTGGTACTAGACGTTCATTCATCACATAATTGATCAGAGCTAACCTCCTCCGCCGATAGATATTTAAATAGGGCGTCACGTACTTAAAAAAACTGCAAACCCTGGAAATTTTCCCTGTTTATATACGACTACGGCGAAATGTTTTTGCACATCAGTAAATTAACTGTGATTGCGTTTCAGTCAAAATGTTTCCCACGACCCCCCCATCAAAATTTTCAAAGACTTATGAGTATTTTTGTTCACTTTCCTTGTTTCTTTCATCGCACCAATTCTTATTTCAATACAAAGAAATGCTCTTCAACTATAAAAAGTATTATACTTTAATTAAAGTGTTAATGGACTAAGAGGGTATTGACCGGCAGTGGGATGTTAAAGACTGTAATAGAGGGGAGAATGTCAGGCAAACGAGGAAAGGGAAGGAATAGGATAGGTATGTTGGACGGGATGAAGGGAGGAAGGAAGTACTCGGAGATGAAGAGGGACCTGGTATAGAGTAGGATGAAGGATTTTGTGTTTTGTTGGGAGTCACAAAATATTTATTTGGTAGTTTTGTCTATCCGACAACCTACCTTAACCGGTAGATTTCCTAATTATAGTAATTATAATTTAATCAAAGTATTATTATTCATTTCCTAAAAAATGGCTCGAAGGAGAATCTGGACTATATTTTTATAAATGAAAACGTATATATTATGGATTAATGAGCTTAGCTATAAAATAAATTGCCGGAAAAGGAATTTGAAAAATTTCAAATTTTGCCTGGATAACCTGGATAGGTCATGGAATTTTTTCCTAGGATTTTTGTGGTCTCACTAATTATGGCAATACGTGCTGGAAAGCAGTGTAGAGTTCCATCCGGCGGTCTGTGTAACTCACTGGCAACTATCTCCACCCGACACACACCTATTTGGGGACAAATAGACTCTCGTGGGAAGGTATTACACTAGACATCGTACCAATCCGATTCCTTTGAAGTTTCCGTTCTACACCTATTGGCGTTACTGGAATCAGGGATAGAAATCCCTGTTGGATAGAGCCTCAGTTGCCGACGTCCCCTATCTGAGTTCGTGTTATTCTCACTTATTATGTATTTTTAGTAGTATGGCACCTCACGAGCAAATAATTTCAAGGGTCGAGAAAGGTCGGAAACTTTTGATATTTCCCGTCAGATGCACGCGATAGCGAAGCGGACACTCGCCCTCATTCAGGGGGAGGCACTAAAAAGGAGCCCCAGGCTGTCAGGCTGCTAAAAGGCAATTAAAATGTAGTTACCATAGCTAATGTTGGAGTTGTAGGAATCTTAATTTATATATATATATTGATGTGTAACATGTATAATGATCGAATTATTTTCAAGTAAATCTTGATGAAAGTCGGAACTGGAAATACAGACTGAATAATTTGTAGTTTTAGTGAGAACAAGTTTGGTTTTAACCTGTGAAAAGCCGAAATAAAACTTTACGTGAAATATTTCTGCTGTCTATTTAGGTTTTGGAGTTCAACTGTTTAAACTCCACTTGCTGTCCGAAAGGATTTTTATTGGATTAATTTTTACTTGGGTATTTTTAAAGAAATATTATTCAATGAAAACATATCGGCTTCCACGCATGTATGATTTTATTTTTCTTAAATATTTCCATTTCTCTTGTTTTTAACCATTTTAAGATTGAAATCCTATTTATTCCGTTAACATTTTGGTTCCTTCGATTTCACAATTGACGGGTGCGGCTGCTGGCCTTTATTCCATTAAATGTTTGCCCAACGGAATAAAGATGAATGCTTGGTAATAATAAAGAAAATATAGTTTTTCTTTATTATCTTCAAATTCCACCACATCACGCCTAAAACTACTCAACTTGCTTGGTAATACTTTAAATAATCTTTCAATTCTAATTCCATGGTCTTTGGTGTCTCATGCCTGTCGTCATACCATTTGTCAAAAGCTTGTCTCTAAATCAAAGATTTAAATTAGGATTCTTCGTTTTCCTATGTGGCTGCATACTCTTAGATGATTCAAGACAGTAGCAAATTTTCTTCGGATTTCAGTTGTACTATTTCTGGTTTTCATTGAACATAAACGTGTTATTTGTTCAAAAAGTGTTTTCTCAATATTTTTACTAGACTATATTTTGAATGGAGCATTGAAAAGTTAGGACTCACTATAAGTTTCAAGTAAGCCAAGTGAAACATTTTTAATGCTTGTGTGCTTTCTTTGTTTTTAACTACCATATTTGTTTGCGTTGTGAAAGATTACGTATTGAATGTTTAAAGCCTGCCTGCAAAAATTAACGGTATATGTTATCACGCTATAATATTTTTTTCGAGAATAAAGTGGTCTTTTATAAGGATCATAGTTATTGATCTCTCCTTATATAATAGTCTACTCTCTCCAGTTATTTTCTGGCGCTGCACGCTAATAGGCCTTTTAACACATGGGCATAAATCGTTACATTTTATCGGGAAGTTATGACGTATAGATGCTGTTCTTTTTCTAGATACTACATAGTTCACCTCTGTAGGATCTAAAAAATGTTATATTTTTTTATTTTCACATTATCTTAGATAGGTGTTGATCCACGTTATGGTGCAACAGTTGAGCACGCCTTTTAGAAAGGTTCAGAACAAACCAGTTTAACGATGACACTAAAGGAATTATAATGGCCCCACAGTACGTACTTAGGTAGATCATACCACAAAGGCAAAATAAGGGATATAGATTCCAGTGCAGATAGATACAAATACTCATTCTTTCCTTGAACAATCAGGGATCATAATAGTAAGAAACCAAAGTCACTTTAGAAATATTAAAAACATTTAATGTACAAGTCGAAACAAAATTAAACATTGCAAAGACATCAGGAATATTTGTTGGTGGATGTGTGTGTTAGTTGGTAGTTTGTGTGTCTGTATGTGTGTAGGGTGTAAGTGTTTTTGCATGAATGTATACCATGCTTTTTTGTGGACTGTATACATTTGTGGCTTTGGCATGCGGTTTTTTTCTTGATTACGAGTGGTGTCCTACCACCCCCCGGCACACGCCTTTGCGGCGCCTTGCGGTGTATTAAGTATAAGTAGATGTAGAACAGTAATATTTGGATTCCTTCTGGATTTTTTGCTATCTCAGATCATTACTTAATCGATTCATTTAAAGGGAAGTAAAAGTTACGCTATTATCAAATTATATCTATCCATCAGCGTATAGTTTTGGCACCAGAAATATTACCTCCTATATAGATCAAAATTATTTGCGTGGCCAGAGCGCTTCAAATTCGACCTGTGTCACGGGTTTTATGATATTTAGTATTAAATCGATGATACGGCAATCATTGAAACTGGAATTTTAAGTGCCTAAAGCTTCATTAACACAGTGGCGATTCATCGTCTAATCGCTTAACTGTTTGTATTTTCTTTTGAAAAAGCATTTCATCCTGCGAAGGAAGGAGGTACAGGAAGAAGCGGTGAAATCACAGGGATTTTTTGCAAAAGAGCAAATTTGGAACATGTAAACTTAAACTGTGCAAACACTGGCACTAGTACAGGAATTTCTGTTAAATAAACGCGTAGGGAGAATCGCATCCCTCGAATTGTCGAATTGCGTGGGATTATTGTAAGACATAGTAATAGTCTATTGCGAACCGCTTCTGAATACTAAATTTTCTCAATACCAGACAAATTTTGACGAGCCAGCGAGTCTATCCGTCGCCATTGTGTGATTTATAGTATTCCCATCCTGCGAAGGGCTAAGTTATGTCGTCTAAAACAAACAATTGAAACTCCATGGTCAAGTTTCTTAAACAAACTATGGGAAAAATGCAGTCGTCAACCATATTCGACAATTGTATTACGTTGACGGGCATAGTAGTAATTTTTATTGAATTTACATAAGACCCTCTGTTATTTTGTGTTTTTATCTGCAGATTATAAGATATTTTTAGACCTTATTTTATTGCGAATTTGGAAATTTTCGTGGGAAGGGATTTATGAACTGCGGAAATTGATAGAGTAAAACTCATTTATTGATTGTCACGTGAAATTCACACATCATGGTTGGGAGGCTAGTCCCTTTCTCTATGCCGCCTTTGGTTTTCCATGAAGATCTGGTACCTGAGAAAACACCCAGCTTGGGCGAAGCTGAGGGAATCCAGAGGCGTTACTTGGGATCAAGCCCGGGCCCAAGGCACACTAGTCCAGATCTCTTTCTCCTGGACCTGCCCGCCCGTTTTCTCATCTGTGTGAAACCTTTAGCTGACATATTTCATGCAGCCTCATAAAATGACAAACTTCGAGGCCAATATGAGAGATGAATCGGGATTCAAGCTTCAGCAAGGGATTGTCCATAAAATTTCACGCATCACGATTAAGAGTATACGGTCATTGCTACATAATCTTTGCAGCTTGGCAATTCTTATTTATGCATATTGATTCATCACTCTAGCAGTTGTCGATTGATAGGCGAAAGAGGCATTTTAAAAGTAGATACCATCCACCAAACCATCACGCACACCATGTGAAATGGTGTTTTGCCTGATAATAAAATTATGCGTTATAATGCGTGAAAATCAATTCTATGCTATACTTGAGATAATCTAATGCATGATTGCTTTTCATTTTAACGATGGACTTCAAGAAATCTGTCAGCGAAAGAAATATTTTCCGGAATTTTTTTTTATTTTATTTATAGATGCATTTTTTTCATCAAATGACAGATGTTAGGCGGGGAAAATGCCCATTGTGGTTCAACGTACCCCATGTGTAATGGTGCCTGCTTTCAAGAATTCCTTACAGCTACTACGGCGGAAAGTAGCTTGAAAGACCCGAGCGTTATGTGACCGACTCTCTGTTTCCATCCCCCGGTATTCCCCGTGGTGTCGTTGACCTATTAAAGGACCGACTTTCGGTGTAATATTTAAAGGGCAGCAGAAAGCGAGCTCGGAGCCTTTCTTCTTCTTCCTTCATCCGTCGTAAACCTCTCGGCCATTCAGTCGTGCTTGATGCGTCGATCGTCCCTTTTACGAGGCGAGGAGTAGTAGTTGCAAAATGCGTTCTGGATGGGCATTTACTTATATTTGTATATAGTGCCCCGCCTTCTACCGTACGGTTTTTTCCATTGTGTTGACGCCGTGGAGGTTTGCTTGATGAAGAAGTTTGAATACGTGGTTTAGGTGTATTATATCTCCTTCGATTTTCTAACCAGCATATAAGCAATAACGTTAACGGAGAAAATGCCATGTGGAATTACACATTGCGCACACACGGTGGAATATAGAAATAATATCTTCGACGAGAAAGAGTCAAGCCTATTGGAAATAAATCATCCAGTGGAGGGAAATAAGCATAATTTAGGCGATTTTATATACATGCCACGTAATACAGAACCTGCTGTTAAAATTTAGCTATTTTTTGTGCCAACGAGGTGACTTTTTCGCTTAAACTGAATTCTCTCCGGGCTTGTCGGTTGGAAGGCTATTCGCATTCAGGTTGGTCGACGACATCTTGCATCTTTCTTCCGTTTGGCGCAAATCTGTTGAAAAAAGACGAAAATCCCGTTGGGTGTAGAGAATGTACCTACTTGTGAAATCGACAACCAAAAATTTATTACTTCTTTTTCAAGTAGAGTTCAAGTATGCCATTTATTTTACTCGCTCTTACTTAATGTTATTTTATCGCAGTTAACATTCGGAATCGATATTTGACCCACTTTCAGAGAAAGAAGACATGAAACTTCGCATATCTATGTGTTACTGATGACAGTATAATATTCTATAAAATTTGAGTTGATCCACCCCGAGTTCTCCCCACCGCAAATTTCATCTCGTTGGAAAGGCCTAGAAAAATGGACGTATTTTTCTAGGAGTGAGAGTTAAAGATTCGAATCAACGGCAAATGCATGTATACATACACGCGGGGGTGGAGCTCTGCTCGTTATGTCGTAAGGTGGAATGCGTGCTTGAGGGAACGAGTAGGAGTGATTGAGACCTAAATGTTTAAAAAGGCTTAAATTCATATAATAAAAAACACATAAAACTATGAAATTAAGCATTTGTTTCGAAGTGGACTAAAAAGTGGAAAATAAACTTCTTCTCAGTAGCTAAATGAAATGTCACGAACAAGACTAAACGTTAAACCGTAAGCCCTCGTCACTCGTTCCCTTAAATATTAATTCCTAAACACTAAAGTTGGTTTACACTTATATTAAATGGGAAGTTAATCATTAAGAGTTAATGGAAGAGGTACTTCCGCCTTTCATTTTAGTCGTTTGTGCATGAAATATTTTTGGTCACTGAAAAATTTGTCTATTTCTCTTGCGTTTTAAAATAAAATGGTGTTTTTTAATTAAAAAAATATATTTGATGCATCTTCTTGAAATTCAATTTCTTTTTGAGATACCAACTCAGTAAAAAAAATGCAATGAATGCTTTGCAGAAAATGGCATTATGATTAGGTGATTGAATTGGCATTTCATTTAGACCCTATGCGTGAATCATGATGTACGAGTAATCGATGGGAAACCGTAATGGGCTATGATAGGCTTTGCTGCTTGCTAGACGTGTGTTCTGTCATCATCTTCTCTTGTTTTATGGGACAATGGGAACACTGACATGGGTTAGGCTGGTGGTAGGAGTGATAGTACTCGAGGAATTATTTTGCGGATCATCAATCTTCAATCAGCCAAAGGATGTCACTCATTTTGGAACGCCGTACGTGATCAATGAAGCATGTATGTGAAGGCAAAAATATGATGAGATTTTTCAAGCGTAAAAAGTAGGAATAGATCAATGAAAACGCGAATGTGGAAGATGTCACATGTCAGGGTGATGCGGAAGTCCACGGGAGCAGCATTGAACCGTAGCGCCCGGGTTTAACTCCTGGGCACCCTCAGCTTTACCCAAGCTGTGTGATTTTTTGGGTATCAGAACTTCACACGGGAAACCCAAGGTGGCAAATGGAAAAGAACTGGCGCAATTATTACCCCCCCTAATGTATGCATTTCACATGCCGTTGCACGTAGAACTAGAAAAGCTTTACCCCCTCCTATCAAACCTACCTTCTGGTTGATAACTATGTTTGATAAATCAAAGCAGTATTACGGGCGAATGAGGTCACAGTACCAAGGGCATGAGGAGAAGATTTCGTTACCAAAGAAACATTTGTAAAGAGGGAATTGACGAATAGACTCTCAGTTAAGGCAAGAAGGAAAGATTTCCAAAGACAAATATGATGTATATCATGCCGAATTCTGATATTTTGAGGACAGAGGATGAACAAAGTTAGGAACCTTTTATTTGACTTCAGGTTTGGAGAAGAATGAAGAAAATATGATATATTGGGAGGAAAACGATAGGGAGAGACCACCACGATCGTATCTGGTTTTCCCTGCCATATGGAAGGGAAAACGAGATATGGTCGAGGGAGCGTGTGTGAGGGTAGTTCCACGAAGGCGCAAATGTAGAAGGTGGATGAGATATTGAGAAACAGTGGGTTGTTGAAGTCTGTAATAGAGTGAAGCATGCCAGTGGGGCGATGTCAGTACGATAGAGGGTACTCGTAATAGGAGATGAAAAGGAAATCGTGTACTGATTAATGTGAATGCTGAAAGTAATTTAAATAGTCAAAATGTCCAAGTTAAAGTAGTGTCGAAATGTTTGAATGGCACTTTTATAATTGTATCGCATGCGCATTCGTGATGATCCTTTTACTATGTATAATTATAGAAACTGCGTTAAGTGGAACTAAAGTGTATGAATTATTGGTTTGATAAGCTGTTAACACCAAAGAAAATTTTTTATGACAGCAAAAACATCTGGTTGCATTTAATTAAATGATAACGTTGTGATTTTTTAAAAATGTCCATGAAAGATTGTTTCATTTATAATACTTTTAAGAGGTATTACACCAACAGAACTCTATAAAAAGCTTAATTCTATGTCCTTTTAAGTTAATGAGCAAGGAAAGAAAAAATTGAAGACTTTCTGGAAACTTGACAATAATCCCTCTCTCTTTGAAAGTTCTACGTTTTAATTTTATTTTTGAGTTCCAAGAATGCGGACATTTTACTAAACGTATTTGCTTTGAATTTAATAAAGGTATGAAGAGTATTACTGAACTATCCAGGACCAATATGAAGCATTATTTATTGATAAAATTTGTTCTCCCTTGTTACGGAACATTACTACATTTGCATAACAGGGTTTATTCCAAAGCTAATGGTTGTTATTGATTCTCAGCAGTATAAAATGCAACAAAATGGGACGTGGTAGTCGAGTGGGTAGAGCGTTGGACTGCTGACCGGAAGGTCCGTGTTTAATTCCCGGGAACGTCTGTATGGGCCCTTAGCCTTTACCCAAGCTGTGTAATTTTTCGGGTACCAGAACTTCCTGGGAAAACATATGTAGCACAGGGAAAGGATCTGACCCCCATGCCCTGATTTGTAAATGTCACACTCCTTAGGGCTTATTACAGGTACTAGGTGAACTCAAATCTCACCTGTAAAACCGACCTTGGGGTTGATAACTGTGGTTGGTTTGGTATTAAATACGAATTACTGAAGTACGCATTCACGAAATGAGCTCTATCACGGAGAGGCAAGTGAGCATGAAGGGCTATTTTTAAACTGGAATCGGTTTCCTGGGGCTAATTATTTTCCTCGGTGATTAAACATGAATGTGAAGCGAAAGAAAAACTTCCTTCATTGTTTCGCCGTTTTCTGTGCGCGTGCGCACTCACTAACTCCCCCGAGATGATCTGCAACAAAACCTTTTGCATAGATCCGGCCACTCGGCAAAGGAATTGTGGGCGGTCGAAGGGAATTTTCCGCGCGGTGGGGAGACCCTCTAGGGAAGAGGCGGAGATAGGGCGTAGGAGGAATGGGCCGAGTCAATCGGGTGTCGCTTAGCGATCGCCCGATATCCTCGGAGCGGTGCCCGCATTTGCCCGGCACTCCTTGGCCCGGATCCCCTTACTCTTTCCCGTGCGTGAGAACGGGTGCAGCAGCGATCGGAAGTCGGGGAATGGTGGATTCCGGACTCGCGGCACTTTCCAAGCCACAAGGAGGAGCTTCCACACTGCTACGTGGGCTCCGCTATTAGGAAAAATTTCTGATACATTGTTTAATACTTCTGGAATATATCACCGCTTTAATCCGCCTAAGAAACCTTTCCTCCAAGAGCTACAAAATGAAACATATGTATTAAGATACACAATTTTAGGTTATGATTAGTTTAGATTAATCATCATAATTTCCTCATCCTAATACATACTCGGTAAACAAGAAGTCATCACCTTTCTTGTTCGCGACCACGTTGGCCTGAAATTGATTTAGTATTTAATCGTGTCTTACACACTTTTCCGCTCATTTTACATTCAGAATTCACTGACAACTAATGTTTTATGTTTTCTTGAAGAAAGCCCTTGATTTCGGATTTTGTCTTTTAATGTATATGAGCATAAGATACATGTACATTCATTGTCATCTATCATCTTTAGTCGTGTCGTTGCTCAGAGCTTTGTATTTTGCTCTCGGGAAAAATCACTTTTTTGTGAATATATTTCAGTAAATCGTAAGAACTGTTCTCTATTTTGTATTGGGTAAGTAATGTTTTCTAACGTACAGAGACTCCGGTTAGTGAAGAACCGAGTAATGATTTCCATTTTGTTATTTTGATCTCTAGTTATTCGATTTACATTTTAATTTCAAGAATATTGAGCTCATAATATTTCCAGATACACTTATAAAAACTTAATTTGCTACAAAAAGTACTAAGAATGCATAGTTGTAGTAAGTTTTAATGAATATTAGCACAGAATTTCTTGAAAAAGTATAAAAAAAATTTAATATATTTTAATCTTTTTAATAAAATACAGAATTTTCCAATTGCCTTGGGCTACTTATATTTTTGGGCTTGTAGCGCTGTCTACATGTGTGATTTTTATGGCTGAAGTGATCTATTTTCGTGTTCATCAGTATCTGACGTAAAAGTATTATTTTCTCCTTTGCTTTTTCAAAAATGATTATTAATTTTTGACTTGTATTGAAGCTTATTTTACTTTCATCGGCTAGTGAATCTCTCAGATAAGTTATTTCTATTCTTGCCATGATGAGCATTTTAAAAAACTACAATTTCTGCGTGGCAGAAGCGTTCAAAAATTCAAATTTTATGTTTAGATAGCTTTGTTTTTAGAACATCATATTGTTTTATTTCCCCCGACAGCGTATGTTGAGGAAGAGTGTATCTTCAAAGGAAAGATAATTTATAGTCCTCGTTAGTCGAGCAAATTGGTCGAGTTCAATTTCCTTTTAAAATAAATGTAGTCAATGAAAGTGAACCTCCAAAAACATCACACAAAGGCATTAAATGGCCCTAACGTGCTATTGGACGTTATTACCACCATAATTTAAAAGCGAACAGGCAAAAATATCAGTCTCAAAAACCATACAGGCCTATCTTATTTTTTTATAAATATGAAACGGTCGTCGTTTATGCTCTTAGCTGAGAACATTTTCTGTGTAATTAATAACATTAGACCCTGTATCTGATTGCGTTTGTTTTGGTGAATAGCCGAGGTATTTTCTGTCCACAGATGGCGGTGCTCGTCGCTTGAACTAAATTTATATCCCTTTATCTCGTTTCCGTGCACTCCAGTGAGGTTACCACGTGACCTTTATAGAGCGCTTTTCATTTCCTCTTTTAAGTATCTGTTCACGGCCTTGCATTTCGTGGTGTTTTTGTAATTGGATTTCTCTGCATTAATTTCACGTGAATACATCTGTGCGCCAGTGAAGAGGTCTCTCTCCCTCTCTCTCTTCCCCTATTCCTTCTTCCTTCACATATCCAGTTTCTTCCGTTAAAAAGCTGTGTTATCGTGAGCACCTTATACTGAACTCCAGGTTATCTTTCTATCTGGTTGGGAACAGGGCTAAGCTATCATCATTAGCTAAACATTAATGAAAAATGAAAGTTAGTGTGCACTTGGTAAAGGAATGATTTTACAGCAAAATCGTCTACCCATAATCCTCTTCCTATTAAGAGCCCTCCCCTTTGCTACTGCAAAGAGAAGGCGGAAAATGCTCAGAAAAGAAGTGATTTACGGTCCGAGGCACCTTCTTCTTAAGTCAGTGAAATTGGGCTAGTGGAATGGGTTTTATGGGGTAGAAAAGAATTCCGGTCAAATTGGGCGAGCGTTTTATGGTCTTAAAAGTGGCAGGATATGGTGAGGTCCATACATAGCCTTGCAGTGAATCGTGTGAAACGTACAAGCACTCATAATTCAAATGTATAATCAGCCAGTGTGATTCGCGTGAATATGCTTTCATAGGTTTAGCTGTTTTCTCAATACTATTTATTTTGCAGCATATAATACTTCTATGTCTCCGACGAAAAATACATAATATAACGTGTTTTCTTAGCTTTTATATTTAAGGAATTATTATTTACAACATTTCGATGCAGCAAAAGAAAGCGGTGGCAATAGCAGTCGATTTATTTACGTTTCCTGTGGTTTTTAGGATTGCACATGTGCACCATTTTCGTCCCGTGATAATTCTCCTTTTATTTCGCAATATTGTGACTGTCTATTGTTATTGTTATTGATTCCAACATGCCAGGGCCAGAACGTGGACAAGCTTAAATTATCTTGCGATAATTCAGTCACTTTACCCCTGTAGCCTTCCGGTCTATGTCCATCCGGAATTACTAAACCCATTTGATAGCTTAGCAGATTCAAATTAATTAATATCCGATTATTATTTCTAACGATCAAAAGGAGTGAGTAAGTTCTTCTGAGATGTTCTAAAGGGTTTAAGCACTTTGTTTTATTGTTTGTGAACTAATATTGTGTCATGTAGGAGATTAATCCATAACTCGTTCGCATCTGATGCGTTCTTTTGATGCCGATCGGACACTTACTTTCAATTCACCCAAATCTAAAGTTATACTAATAAATTACTTTCGATCCAGAGTACTATACAATACACATTGCTGTAAATGATGGATAGCTAAATAGGTTTTCACGTGTACAGCGTCGCAAAGTATGAAGGGGAAAAAATTATGTCTTTTACCACTGCATATGCATCCAAAAGCTTCGGTATGCAGTATTAATCACTCCCTTGTTTCACGTGGATGTACGTTTCCAGGCAGTACGTGTAGTAGGAGTTAAATTATCTACGTCCCCGGGAAAGTTCTCGACCTCATTATCGTAATGGTACTTGCCCCCTTGATTGTTATGTGACCTGCGAAGCACACCTGAGCCGCGGGCGGCCGACGGTTGCAGGAGACGATTCCTTGCTCTATTGCAGCGATCACGAGAACAGGATGCTAATCCCGTCGATCTCCAGGAAGGACGGCGAAATCGATGATTTTTGAATTTCCAGTTGTGAAGAGCATAGTTTAAGGTGGAGCTGTCCACACTTTAAAGAACTTCATAGAAAAATTTTAGCGTCACTAAAAGGCCCCACCTAACCTAAAGTGTCACCAGGGTGCGGTAACATTATTCTTTTTTATAAAGAAAAACCCCTTTAAAAAGCGAAGTTATGTTGCCGTACCCTGTAAGTTTTCCTGATCTCTCGTTTTAGGGAGTCCTTCAGGGAGTAAACTTTCATGTCCTGTGCTTAAATTGAGATATTAGACTTAAGTATTAAGCTTTTAAACTCCCAATTAGGTTAAAATTTTTGTTTCGTAAGTGTATTAAATTTTCTCTTCCGGGAGAAACGCATTGAATTATTGGTGGTCATTCGGTGTGTACACAAAAGTGTGCATATAATTGTGCGAATGCGATTTTCGTTACATTCATACGTTTCCGTTCCCAGCTCATATTGCATATTGTTGAAAAAATAGTTTTTGTTTATTCCTTGCACCGTCTCTTCCTGTTTTTTGTAATATTTAGCCTTGAAGATGTCAGCTTTTAATAAAAATAATTGCAATTAGTTCGAAGAAATGGTTCTTCCAACGTTTGATATTATTGGAGAGAGTAACATGTAGTTGGATAAGTCTAGATCAAGAGTCTTTTGACTTTTTATCTCCTGATCCAAAGTCGGGGTTAATTTTAATGATGGTGGCATTGAGAAAAACAACTTTCGTGCCTATTTTAAAAATAACTCGACCCAGTGTTCGTGGTTATCTTTTCATTTTTTTAAACAATCGGCCTGCTCATCATTAGTCGTATAAAATTTGTCGTCCACGTCTGCAAAAATTTCTTTCTCAATTCATGTTTGTGGGTTTCGTATAGATAAGGGAAATTCCAAAGTTCGGCACGAATTTTGAGCGGTTACTTGGTTGATTGGATGGGAAGAGGTCGCGTTATTTGCAGAACTTTTAATTTACAAGCTAAAGGCACGAACATATCTGTGTTCAGCCCTTCAAAATTTCTCATAAACTTGAATTTATGATAATTGGATACCCCCCTCCCCCAGGGGTAAAGTTTTACGAATCAGATTTTGCTCTGTCATAGTGAATCCGAGAAGTGAAATGGGAGTACCTCATAATGACCTGTAATATCCGTTTGCGTACGGTGCTCTTATCGGAACGCCAGCTGGTTAACGCGATATTACTTCTGCAGTGTTCCTTGTCGTTTCCCCCTGTAGTTGAATGTAAGCGCTCATTATCACATCGAAAAAAAGAGCTTCAGCCAAATTGGCTGTAATGGGGTTATAATTAAGTTTCTTCTCCGATAAAAAAACTTCTAAAATATTCTTGAGTAAAGAGAAAAGAGAGTGGGAATGTTTTGTACTCCGTAATGAGGGGGGGATTTGTTTTTTATCATACACTACGTCAAGGGCTAAAAAAAAACATGAGAAATGATCTCGTGCGAGTAAATCAGAGGCTGGTAATGAAGAGAATGGCATCAGTCTGGCGAGGGCATTTTACGGTCCCTTGTTTTTTAGGGAATGCTTTTGATATCCTCGATCTGTTAGAACTAGAAGTTCGAGGGATACGTGGCGATTATTTCACGTATTTTGTTTCCATCCAGGATTGGAAAATGACCAATTTCCTGGAACTTTTGATGGAATTGCAGTATTTTTGTTGAGGTTGTTTATGGAGTACAAAGATTCCGCCTTCTATGTCTTGTCGTTTCCTTTGAAAGGCTGCATCCACTAATTCCTCTTTTTCTTCCTGTATTCCCATACCTAATTCACTTAATACAGGTACATACCTTTGTATAATTGTTTTTAATTAATTTTAATTATATACATAACCGTATATAATCGTTTTTTATTGAAACGTCTTCGCCTTTGTCAAGAAAAGATAATATTTTTTTTTAATAGTTCAATCATTGTTTCGGATATTTATGCTTGTAATATATGAAAAGTATCGGGAAATGTTTAGGAAAAATAGATTTATTTCAGATTTTGCTGCAATCCCTCAACATTCTTCAATGTACATTCCTTGAGCGTCGATAAACTTTTGCTTACGGCTTTTCCACAAATCGGCGGCTCCCTGGTAGGCGGATTCCGGAAGATCCTTGAGAGTACGCGTGCAAGCTTCTATGAGTGCACTTTGGGTCCCATGTTGGTGTCCTTTATGGGAGGATTTCACTTTTGGGAATAGAATATAGTCTGCTGGTGCCAAGTCAGGACTGTCCAAAACGTCGGGGTCTTCTTGATCGCGTTGGAGGAGGTCTTTGCAAGCAGACACTCGACTCTGCTTTTGGTCGTCCATCAAGACCTTTGGGACGAATTTAGCTCAGATATTTCGCATTATCAAATTTTCAGTAATATTGGTGTGCACTCATGTTATCAATGCCTATACGATCTGCGATCATGCGCTTACTTAACCAACGGTCTGAATGCAGCACTTCACGCTCACGTCAGGAAAAAATTGTGATCGATACTTTTTTTACCGTCTTGTATGCTCTAGAACGATACATTAGTTCAAAGACATCGTTTCTGCTATGTATTGCTTCAAAATGCAGCGTGAGAAATGTGTTTTTCCTAAATTTTCAAACCTTGGGTGGCACAAACAATTTTCTACAGAATGTTTCTTTTGGATTTTTTTACATTTAATCTATTTATTAACAAGTTTTTAAAAATGTTTTACCGGTTTTAACAGTTGCAATAAGGAGACCTCGCTGGTAAAACATGTACATCATTCCTTCCGGCGGAATTTAATATTATTGAGAAACAGCTATAATGCAGAATGTAGAAATATGAAATTTTTCCTTGCTACAATTCTGTGTTGATTGCGTAGAAGAAGCATATTTAATAATTTTAAGTATTCTCAAATGGTAATATTACTTCTACGTTATAGTTATAACTCTTTGTAGGGTTAAAAAAATGTTTTTCTCTTTAAATGATTCTTAAAGCTCTTTTGTTCTAAATTATTTGCCTTTATATTATTTTAACTAGCGTTCATACCACTCGCGCCGATCTTTTTTGGGGGTGCGCCGGCGTAAAAGCTTAAGAATGCCTTGTGGTTTTGGCAACATACTACGCTTCATAAATATCGTTTTTACTGTCATTGACCTACATTCATCTTTCTCACTGTCACATTCATGTGTTTTCTTTTGACCGTGCAACTTCTAATATTCCTTGAGAGCCTCTGTAGCCATATGGTTGACCCATGACTTTTTCCGTCTATTCTGTCATCACAAATCTGTTCAAAAGAAAACTCTTCTCTCCAGCGTCTGTGAGGGATGCGACTCTCATCTAATCATTGAACATGGCCTTATCTGTGAAGATTCGTTATTCGATACTCTTTTATTGTCATAGCATATAATTCATATTCTTTCTTGATCTTCTCATTCCTAACTCCATTTATTCTATATAACCCGCACACATTCTCAAGTGTTCCATGCTTACGTAAATTCGATCGACATTTATTCTTGTTCTATCGAATTACAGCTTTACTTTTATGCACTAAATTTGGAAAGTACGTAACGTTTAATGTTTGTTCTTCCTTAGGGGAGTATTTTCTTATATGTACTCCACATATTACCATGACATTTCTGCTTGCATTCACGCGAGTGTCAATGCCATATTGGATTAATGATTTGCATGGATATAAAAAGAATATGCTCGGTTATTTCAGTTTTTAGTCTTCAATCTCTCTCCATTTTCCTCATAAAGTACAGCCTCTTTTGGGATCAATATGCCATCAATTCCATTCTCATTGTCACAGCAGATTTTTTATCAAAGAGTCCCTTTAAAAGCTGTCGCCCCTCACTTGGCAATATCCATTACTATATTATAGCTCATATCCAGATTCTTCACGGGTTTTAAGAAGTCTTCTCGTGAATTCGTTGAAAAAAATGTCTTTAAAAATATCGGAAAACATCCGTTATAATGCAATAAATTCAGAGTGTAAAAATCATTCGCCTTGATTGGAAACCCGGTCCAGGCGAATGATTTTTACAATCTGCATTTGTTGCGTTGTAAGGCACACTTAGCGGATGACTCCGTCATAGGTTACTGTAGCGGCACCCCCCGCAGTTTCTTGGAACATTCGTTGTATTTGAAAGGCGGCAAAAATTCCATACGTTTCTGAATACATCATTGTCAAGGGAGAAAATCAACTCGGAATTCGAATGTATATCACCCATTTCGTTTTAAAGCACAGGGAATACAAAATTCCTTGTCCATTTCACTCGTCTAATATTTTTTATTTCCTCAATGGAGTGCATGTATTTAGTTTATTAGATAAAGGCAAAGCAGTAGATGAAAGTCTTTTGTTAATTAATTGAGTGACTTCATGAAAACCAATTTCGTCCCGTTATTCAAATGACTACGTCCTCTTATCGTCCTTGGTAGAATGGTTAAACGGCCCTTAAGATGGAAATGCCTACATCACATCCATATTCTCAATTGAAAGGTGGCGGTTTGAATATTCGAAATTAAGTCAACAGGTACGTCTTCTTTGGTGGATCTGGGAAAAATATCTCCTTTTTAAGTTTCTTGGGTTAAACCTTTGATTTACTTGTTTTTTTAGCGGTTATTTTGACTTAAATTAGAAATACTTTTTGAAAAATCTTTTCGTCGAAAAGCATTCGTTCCTTTTAAGGGTGAATTAAAAAAATTCATAGGATTCATTTTAATAAAAGACAATCAAACAAGAAACTCCATTTTCATCATCAATGTCGCAAATCCCTCCGTTTAAGATTTTTGTTTGAAAACCAGAACCGATGAGATTTTATTTATAATCTATAGCAAAACTTTGCTGCGAGTGGTACAAAGTCTGCGTTCAATATAAGTTTTATAAGACCGCAGTTTTAAACTCACAGGCTTTGGAAATGGGTTAAAGGAATGGTTTTATAAATTTCAATCCTCTTTGCATTTGCTTTTCTTCTAAGTGCGAGTAACTATGTCATTTTTGACGTGCAGAGAAATATTACCGTAGCAAAAAGTGTTCTATTTCGGTGAGAGTTAAAGGAGGATGTTGGCAATTGCCCTGTTTAAAATACCTTCAAGACTATGTTTCTCCTTGTTTCATCCACCGTATTTGGTATTCCAATTTCATTTGCCTTTGGTGAAAGATATATGTAGTAATAAGCTCTCAAAAGAGCGTATTTTTCTCCCTCCTTTTCTAAAGTTCGCCTCAAAGGTCTGCCTATCCTTTGTACAGGCGCTTAAACTTTTATAATCCGCTCCATCATTCAAGGTTCATTTCACCATTCGTTTTGAGAAAAAATTAATTGCCTTCCCTCGCGGATTATATTTTATACTTTATTTTTATTTGCGGTATCATTTCATCTGCGTACAGATAAAATGAAAAATGTCCTGCAAAGCGCCACAAATAGAAACAAAAATTAAAAGTTTTTTTCTGCATGTCCGCTGTTAACTGATCACCATTTAATGATATTTTTTTTAAGCGAGCAAGGGTGTGGTTACTTGCAATTGCACGTTTTACTGTACCATACAATTTTCATAAAGAACATATAACTAAGGAAAGGGTAGCAATTATTAAAATACAAATACTGCACTATTCCATCTTTCCAATGCGGTCGCACAAGTGCAAGGTTAGTATAATAAGTATCGGTAATAAATTTTTTCTCATGCGTGCGTGAAGTCCTGAATTCAGACCATCGGTTAAGTGTGTGCATGGTTGCAGACCGTATCGGCATAGATAAAATGGCAGTACACACCAATATCACTGAAAATTCGGCGATACGAAAGATGAAACTCATCCAGAAGGTCTTTGGACGGATGACCAAGAGCAGAGTTAATTGTCTGCTGGCGAAGACCTTCTGAAACGACATCGCGACGATTTCCCAACCCCCTTACAGTCACAATTTTGCGCCAACAGACTATCTCCTATTCCCAAAAGTGAAATCCTGCCTCAAAGGATACCACCGTGGGACCCTTAGTGCCCTCAAAGAAGCTTGCACGCGTGCCTTCAAGGTCCTTCCGGAATCCGCCTTCTAGGGATCCGTTTATTTGTGGAAGAGCCGCTGGAATAAGTTTGTATGCGCTCAAGGAATGAAGTGTGAAGAATTTTGAGGCATCGTAGCAAAATCTGAAATACGAGATCTCGTACTTTATTTTTTACGAAACTTTTCCCGATACTTTTTATACATGCAATGTAAGCTCTTCAGAGACCACAGCAAGATGCCGCCATTATACCGTTAATACGTAACGCCGACTGTGTAAATTGATATCAGTGTTCTGACATGTAATTTAAGTATGTAAAAGCTGAGCTGATAATATCTGAGCAAAGAAACAAATACTCGTATCTGTTTACTGTATCGAGTAATATCTGTTTACTTGAAAGAATTTGGCGATTAGTAAGTGTTATATTTCCTCCTAAATGCAATGAGAAACTCGTGACATGGGCTTAATGGTAACCACTCGCAACCCAGTGCCTTCCTTTCGCATCCCTCGATTTGACGTTTTGCGCCCCGCCGTTCGTCGGGTGGATATCTGGGTACTCATGAAGATGGAAAATTGTGTGGAAACTACGCCACTAAAGATCTTTAATTCTCTACTTAGTTCCTTAAAACTTACCTGTAACTTTTCATATGGTTTCTTTCAATTAAAGAGGATTTACTAGATTTTGTGAAATAATACTGCTTCCAGTTTAAAAAATGAAACTACCGAGACATAATTAAGCCTTATGCACACAAACTTTAAGGTTTTGAGCGTAATATGGAATATTATATTAAGCATAAAGAGCTGTATGTATGTATATGTATTTATATGTGTATATATATATACACACACACATATAAATATATATATATATATATATATATATATATATATATATATATATATATATATATATATATATATATATACACACACGTATGTATATATATATATATATATATATATATATCTGTGTGTGTCTATATATATTCGGTTAAAGTAGGCTTAACGGGTAACATGGAGGCGACATGATATTTTTCAGGTGTTCCGCCGGTATTTCCACGAGTTGATATTTCATTTCCCCCAAGCTTAGTTGGAAACCGATTGTAATTATTCCCAAATACCCCTATTCCTGTGGGGTCGTGTCAGACGCTGTGACGAACTAAAGAAGACTGCGTGACAGCATCGCGAACTGTTTTAATCCTCCAAGTGCTCAAATCATTCGTTAATTGGGTCAACGTGACTCCCCATAGCTACGCAAATCCATTGTCTGTAATCAGCCCCAAGGTTGGATTGTTCGAAGAAGCTCACCGCGCAGTGCTAAACGAAATGTTTAATGTGTCAACATCGACGCTAGTGTACTGGATTCCCAACCCGAGGGTCCGGGTGCAGGATTTTTCTGTATCATCCCGATCCTTACTCGGGGTGTTATGTTGAAGGCACATTGAGAATGCCGTCCGTCGGATGGGAAGTTGAACTGTGGACCCCTTGGCGCCTTTCGTTAAGATTAGGCTATCGCCGAAGTTGGGTTTCACTCCGACCCTCTTACATTCCCTGAAAATGTTATTTCTATGTATCCCCGTAGACGCAAATTACATCAGCTGTCGGTCACGTAACTTATAAGTACAGGTATGACTGCTACTTATTCGCCTTTGCCTCTTTTGGTCAAAGTTGAAGATTTCCTAGTTCTTTGTGAGATGGGTCACCCAAGGTCTTTGAGATGAGGAAAATCTTTTATTTTTGGATAAGCGGAATTAATAATTTCATTTCAATTAAACTCTATGTATGTTTGCAAATAATTTAGAAAAGCGGCTATAACGCCAGTAAAAGCATTCAAAATTACGTTTATAAAATTATACGATCTTGAATGCAAGCCCAGGTATAAACCGTCAAAGTCAAGCTAGCGTCATATCGTTTTAATGTCGACGGTAAACCCGGTACGGTGTGTGAAATTCATAAGGAGCCGGTTATTTCCCCAGTGTCGCTAACAATATCCCAGGAAGATCCTGTTGCCGGGAAATCACGCAGCTTGGATGAAGTTAGGGGTGTCCAAAGCCTTCGGGAAACTGAACTCTGACCTTTCGACCAGTGGACGGGTTGCCTTAACTAGGAGACCTACCACGCCCCGTCACCGGTACCTAATAATAACAATTATTTCCATCGCTTTCAGCCACAGCCCCGACCCCCTCCAATGGAAGCTTTCATTCCGTGAAATTCCGAAGGACACGATTAGGTTTTGGCCGAATATTATTTATCGATTTCACCGGGGAGGGGGGGGGATGGAGCGGAAGAGGGATTCCGCACGCGTTGTCGCCGCGCTCAGATTGGAGCCACATCCCTCTTTTGGGTCCACATATTGATGTTTGCCTCTTCAAGGGATTTGATGTAATTCCCTCGCAGCCACCGCCTTCTGGGAGCAATTCTTTCCAGCTGCATCGACGTGTGTCCCTTCCCCCAATACCCTTGTCCCCCGCCCAACCGCCCCGTATTCAATATCCTCCTTGCGTCATCGCGCGAATCCCCTCTTTCTCCCTCGCTCATAATCCTCTCTCGGACTCCCTCCTTCCCCTCTCAACCCACTTCCCACCCCCTCCCCTCCTCGTCGCACCCTTGGATGATATTTTTTTTTCTCGCTCCCGTTTCTCCCTTGTTTTGTGATCCCCACCCCATTCCCATCCTCTCTCCCCCTCCCCCTTTCCCGTCTCATTCCGGCTCGAGTCGTCTATTTCGCGACTTTCATGTCCCTGCTCCGCTTGATTTATCTCTGCGCGCGCTCTCGGAAGCGACCACCTCATTTTTTTCGCGTCTCGCTTCCGTTTTTAAGTTTGGAGGAACGGAGCCGAGGACAAGGAGTTGCGATTTTCACTGTGGGAGGGGGAGGGGGTGAGTAGGGAGCGTTATGGAATCCCGGGGGTAAATTTGCCCTTTCCCGCGTGCCGAAACGATTGTCCGGGAGAGCACTTATCCTCATCCATATATTCATTCGTGTGTTCGTGGCGTGCTTTTCCAACGCTCGGCATCCTTGGCTGTTTTGTGGTCTTGTTCGTGTCAGACACGGTTCGAATTGACGCTGCCTTCGACAAACAGCTCTCAGATTATTTAGTTTCTTTTCTTCTCGTATTTTAACGTGGAATTCATTTTTATTCCTGCTGTTTTAACTATTTAAGCGTAATTTACACCCTGATTTAGATAGTGAAATCACCTGTTTCCTCCTTTCGGCCATAAAAATCTTAATTTTTTAATTGCAGTTAACAAAACGATTTTTAGTAACCAGTATGGCCGTCGAACGCTTAGATCCTCGCTTGCCTCGCGAACTCTTGGAAAAAAATAATGCACCCGCGGATACCGGTAATTGATACTAGACATTTTATTTTGATTAGCCTGCAGTGGTTGGCCAGACGATAAAATTTTTTCCACAGCATCAATTATTTTCTAAAATTATTATTGCGCGTATTTTAATAACTAACAATTAGCAATGTACAAAGAAAAATGAGCAATGTATAATAAAGGCCTATGAACGTGGAACCACTGCTAACTTATAAACCGTATAGTTTCAGGCTTGACTTTGTGGAAACTTTCCATATAGCAGGGAAATGATAATGAACAACCGTAATTCCCACTCTTCTCTTCCACTGTACTAATCTCTTATAGCGGACATCACATTTGTTTATTATCTTGTCTCTCCAAATGCTAACTTTTATAGGAGTTCTTAGGAGCCTTCTATTTTACTCCTGTCCACCTCCTAAATAGGAAGACCCTTTAACCCCACAACTAATATTAGAGAGAGGGCCTGCGATGAAACGTGATACTAAGTTTCGGATCTCCAAGCTAAGCTATTCCGAAGGTGGATAACGCAAAATAACGAATTTAGATTGTATGTGGATGTAGATACGGTTAGCAAAGAACGTTTGATCGGTTACAGTTAAGCTAGAAAGTTTGAAATTAACACAGCCATGCATCTTGATAACCAAATGGCAAATATGCTATCAGCCCTTTATCCTCTTAGACTTCTATTTCTCGACCAGCAGTAAGGAAATTTCTGTGTTGCTCAATGCATCTCTCATGCAAAATTTGTAGTAATTATGTTATTCAAAGCTGTAAAATATTTATTAGCTCAAGATAATACATGCAGGGGCAAGTGTCGATATAGCTTTAGAGTGATAGCCGATTCCTAGATGATATCAAAGAGATTCGTGTCGAAAACGGTCTATTAATATGCTACGTGTATAAAAATGGTCCCAATAGTTTGCAATGGATATCGCAGAACTAATAACGTTGAAGGATTTGTAATTGATATAATTTATTGACAAATTCCAAAGAAACTGCGGGAGATGCCGCAACAGTAACTTTTAACGGAGTCATCCGCTAATGTGCATTTCAATGCAACAATTTCAGAGTGTAAAAAAAGCCCGAAAATTTCAGAGTTTAAGAGGACGCCTCGGTAGCTTAAGTGGCTAAAGCACTCGACCGGATATTGAGGGATCTGGGTTCGTATCCCAGTCAAGGCGAATGATTTTTACACTCTGAAATTGTTGCATAATTTATTGAGTTTATTGTCTTGGTATAGCTTTTTATTTAGTCTTTATAAATGAGTTGTCGCATCCTTTGTTCATGTTTAGTACATTATTTGAAATCCTACGAACGGTAATCACAGAAAAATGCCACTATTCATGAATATTCACTTCATATCTCCTTTCTGTAGTGGTTGTAAATAGGAGAGCAGAGTTTAGTGATGAAGCGGCATATCACTTTTGACTTGCTCTCTCCCAAAGTAAAAATATTTTGGATTCCCTATTTTGGAAGTTGTACGAATTTCATGATATGCATTGTATTCCAAGAAGCTGTTAAATCCGCCCAAAAGCAGTGCATGGAGCCTGAGTATAACTCGAGCACAACCCCAACTAGCCTAAAGATTCGGTGTTTGAAAGAATTGTTATGGCAGAGTCGGCCAAGTTTTTAATGATTGAGCCATCTGAAAGCGAAATTTGAACAATTGGGCCTATTTTATAAATTGCTTATGTGAAAATTGGACAACTTGTCTTGAGAACATTGGGTGCATATCGTTCGCATATACCTCATGTGTAGTGCAGTGTCTTAAGTTTTTGCTGCACTGTTTTCATTTCTAGCCTAAAGTTTCCGACGCTTAAAGTTCAAAGATTTGCAAGGATTTCCATGTCAAATTTAAAAACTTGGCTCACTGGCTCATCTCAGACCTTGAGAAGGATCAAAATTTAAGAATTTCACCTGATTGATATCCTCGACCATTTAAAGCGCTAAACATGTGACTATTTGGGAATAAAAACCACTTTGAGTACGAGTATTGTTTATGGGTTAATGACGTATTAGAATGGTGATGACTGAAGCGGAAAGTTTCAATGAACCAACCATTGTGTTTTTTTCTGCTGATAATGACGAGCAATTAGTTGTACTTCAACCATACCAGTGTCGCAAAAAAGAATTATTCGCGTTTTGAACTGCTATTTTATACCGTCGAATACAGATCCATGCTGCATTTCCTTTTCGCCATTCTCTTTGAATCTCGAACATTTGTCTCCTCATCATTCTTTCCTCGCCCTTCCTCGTCGCTTCAACTTTCCGACTGAAATCGCCGTGAAACGTCGTCGAGTATGCCACGTTCGGGCATTATAATCACTTTGTGTCGTTAGGCATTTGTCTGCACCTCCAGTGGGGAAATTTACCCGCTTCTCACCTCATTTCTACCCATGTGAGGCCATGACATATTCATCCGTTTGTTTCCTCTTTCATGATTCTCAGAGGAGCGTCCCGTTTATGGCCATCAAGTCCTCGAAGTTTCTACATAATGGATAGTCCCTGTGCCCCAGTATTCCTGGACCCGATTCCATATATCCCGTGTGATTATAGCCAAGTTTCCTCCGAAAAGATATGTATACGAGCCGACCCATACGATTTATCTTCTGGCTTTTTTTCACGCAATGCATTTGATAAATAAATCGCATACCACAACTTGAGAGATATTACAAAAAAGGTTCTTAGCATTGCAGTTACAACGGCAAGGATATTCCCCTCTTCATTGATGATCGAAATGTCCGTGGCGTCTTTAATCTAGGGGCTGTTCATATTTTTTTGGCATTTTCACGAATTATCAACTTGTATACTGTTCGCACAGCATCTCTCTTTTGTTAGCAGTAATCAAGCCCTCACGACATGCTCGATTCTGGATAGTAGCTTCGTAGAAGTTGATGGGGAAAATGGTGTCTTAAGCACTTCCTCGCACAACATCTGGGACTACTTAAATCAATTCCGCACGCGCGCCGTTGTTCGATGCGAGTTGTACGGAAACTTGGCCCGTACGGCACATTCTTAACCTTTGGGATTTAACTTTTTAAGCGTTGGATTCGCTTACTGACAAGGCAGCCGTGATGTGTGGCGAGCCCTTGTGTAACGCTACCCCTGAATATCGGTTTTCCCGGCGAATCCCCAGGCGCCCGTCCACACAATGCTGTCGGAGAAAGGAAACCACGAAGTAGCACGGAACTTCTGCTGTACTTTTGAATTTCAGGTTTCCGGAAACTTTATTCGTGGGTTTTTAGCCCACCTTCCCTTGCTGCTTCTTGGAGATTGGGATTCTGTTTCTACGTAACGAGGTGTCGCCAAGTTGTAATGCTCTTTGGTGTGCCTCGCTTGCAATTTTTAGCAAAAAATACAATGTGGCCATCAGATTAGTTTCTCAATAACAGAGACACGAATGTTAATGAAGTTACTGGTGTCATACTAGTGTTGTACGATGTTCTATGGTACTGAAAATGACGCTCCGTAGCTTCTGTACAGAGGTGATGCCACTAAGGAACGTTTCCACAGTTTAAGTTTGGCACATGGATATAATACCGATGTTCATTTTTCCTCGATTTCAAAACCGAAATAACATACTTCATTCCCTTTTTCCTTTTAATCGGTAAATTTGCGCATTGGATTCTAGTAAATGACATTTGTTGAGTTCGGTGTTCGTGACTCCTATCATGTACGTGTAGTTCTGGAGACACGCCGCATTACTACTATTTTTGCATAGGCGGCCACCGGATTTTATATTATACAACCACTGGTATTTAAAACTTAGTTATCTTTAAGTATTTCATTGCATTACGTTTCCTGTAATATGGTTACAATTTATCCCAAGTTCTTGCTACACGGATATTTTTTTTGTTCTCATGCTTTTGATTAATGATCGAGTCTCTTGAGAAAAAACGAGAAACTATTGAGGACCAGAATATTTAAGTTGCATAGTCCAGAAACCCGTGTCTTTGAGGAAAGGGGTTGAACGCGGGGTGGAAACATATCTTAGAAGGTTCGGTTTATTGACTTAATAGCAGAGAATTACGGTGTAATTTCGGGAGAAAGTCGTTGGAGGAAATTCGTGGAAGGGAATATTGTGTATTGATACCTAGAGTGATAATGAGGGCTGTGGTGTAAGGGAGACTTTTGGGTTAAAGGGAGGATGGTGGTAGATATTTCGGATTTCATGAAAGAGGTTTGTGAGGTGAGAAAGCGAAGGAAAAAACCTTAGGAGAAGGCGTTAATATTATTTGAAATATTACGGAGCCGAGCAAGCTGTGAGAATGTTTTCAGTGACCGTGCAAAACCCACCTTCTCCATGATGACTACTTGCGCCAAATTTTAGAGCACTGTTTTATTTTTACTTTTGATGAAAGTCTTCGAAATGGATATTAAGGAGTGTTAATGGTATCACAGCAAACTTTCGAGTGCGTTGTGTCTAATCAAACAGATGTGATCGCATTTCTCATTTGGCCACTTGCATCGGAGACTGAGGATTCGGATTTATCGTTTGCCAGGGTACACATCAAATACGCATCCGAATGGTGAAGTTCACCCGTCGAGCTAATTAATCCACGCTATTTGTTGTTGAAAAGTAGGTTCAACCTGCGAATAACATCTGGCGGCGAGTGGATAAACGGAGGATAGCTTAATCTGAAAATGTTACTCGTAGATGGATGAACTGGGCCTAGAACGAGCATCATTCCTTAGAAACAGATCAGAGGAATACGATCTGGAGAAATTGGGGTAATGGGGAAAATCGTTAATTTGAAACTCCGATCTCTTCGCAGTTTGCCATCCCAGTTTTATTGCTTGTGATATTCCTCGATTTATTGCCTGCCCGTGTTTTAAACCGACATCGTTATTTCAGCACTCATTCCTTTATCGCCGCCCTCGGCGTTATTAGTGATACATTTTCGGAGGAAGTTTCGGGAGTATTTGGTGAAAGGGGTTGAATTTTTAGGATCCCCTCCTCTTTCACCCCCTTCCCCCAATGTAAACGGCGTGCCATTGCGAGGTCGTAGCGAGTGTTTAATGCCATCGGAGTCGCGTTAGTGAGATAAGGGGAGGGAAGTGTTCCCTCATTGGTCATGTGCGTCGCGCACGCGCATTGAGAGGGTCGCTGATTGCGAAAACGAAATGTAAATTGAATGCCTCTGATTAACCTTTGTTCTTCTCTTCGAAACGGAATCCCAAGTCTCGCTAATGTTGATTGATCCTTGGTTCTCTTCGCTGCGCTTATCTCTTCCTCCTAGGAGCTCTCCCCATCCTGTACCCCACAACCCCGCTCTCTCTTCCTCACCGTTCTCACCCCCACCGGTCTCACTTTTCCCTGGACTACATAAATCTGTCAGGCTTAATTAGAACTGTACTTGAAAATCGTACTTACTTGTGCAGTGTTAGCCCGCAGTGTACTACATCATGTAGGGTGTGTAATTATCACCTACGTCTGCATCATACCTGAGGAAATACCGCAAGAACTTCTGCCTTATGGTGTTATGACACCAGCAATTAAAGTAAAGTGAACAAAGTCTTTAAATCTCGCGTTACAAGGGCCAAGTTACTGAAGAGCGTTTCTCGAAAACGAGAAGACCTCCCAAACAATTCGTTAACGACTTCGCGATATCCTTTCGCACGATGCGACTTAGAGGAAAGCGCATGCGACGACTGAAAATGCTCATTGAAACGGCTCTGTTTGCTGTTATTACTGTTTCAAATGTATCGGTAAGTGGGTCGTTCAATAAGTCCCTAGGAAAAAATAGAAAAACCAAATTACTCTGGGTAGATTTTTTTCATCATTCAACGTAATCTCCTTTTAGCTCGATATGCTTTTCTCAGGGTTTCTCCAACTTTTTCTAGCCGTCCAAAAAGTAGGATTTCGGAAGGTGCTTAAAATAGGTATCTGTGTTGCGTTCTACGTGAATTGTTTTACGGCCGTGCCATTTTTTTCAAGCTTGGAAATAAAAATAATTCACGCACTAGCAGTTAGGGCCCATATTGGATCACTTCTGGGACGGTATCAGTGGCAGCCTTAGGTCGGATATCTCAAGCTTTTCAAGCGGTTTAAAAAACATACCTTACGGACATTACATTGCAAATGGTTCTTCGAATATTTCTTTTCAAGTCTCTTATGCACACGAGAGTTGACGCGTAACCGATTTACGCATATTGAAACGAATGCCAACAAACGACCTAACTTTGTTCTTAACTTAGTTCAGACCTTTTGTCAACATTAATGTGACAGCAACTTTGAAAAAAGTACAATTTACAAGTAAATAATTATTTGCAAAACTGACTGTTGAAGCCTTAAGTTTTCGCTATTCCATCCTAGATGTGGAAAGCATCCTAGTAAAATTTTTACTAGTGTTAATTGTGTATTGCATCCCATACTTCAATGTTAGACCGTTACCTTCAAATTTTATTCAAGTGTTGTCTCTCTACATCATCTTTGAACGTCATTTTCACTCTTGAAGATAACATTGAAATACATGTCTTGTTACTTATGAAGCGAAGTGGAATTTTTCTAAGTTGTATAATACTTCTGCATGTCTGGTGGACTTACTCCTAGTTAAGACTCCCACGGTCAACATCGGATATTTAACTAAATTTTTTGTAAAATGCCTTCATAATGAATTTAGTGTCGGAAACCAAAAAGTAAATAGAAGTTTTTTACAATAAACTTCATAACAAACATAAATGGTGTGCTATATACTGGTATTACTCTGAATTATTTTGCCGAATTGATCGAACTCACTTGGATAGCGGCTATGCCATCCATCTACCCAAGTCAGCCGAGGTCAGATTGTATACAGGGTCGCACCCAAAAGTGGTAGGACTGATTTTCTCTGGCGCGAACGGAGCGGTGGAGGGGGGTCTGCCTGGCAGGGTAAGGTAAAGGGGGCTCTTAGCAACAGACCAACACCAACCTCAGTCGCCTGCGGGCTGTCGTTGAGTGAGGACACCGTTTTTAGTGAAGCAAGTTTTTTGTCCGCGTCGAAAAACAAAATGAATCTGAATTTAGAGCAACGTTATTCCGTGAAATTTTGTGCGAAACTCCGGAAGACGGCAACTGAGACCCTCAATATGATCAAGCAGGCTTATGGGGACACTGCCTTAGGCCGTTCCACGGTATTTGAGTGGCACAAGTTGTTTAAAGAGGGTAGGGAGCTCGTTGAAGACGACCATCGCTCTGGACGGCCGTCGACGGCAAGAACCGACACGAATGTGGACAGAGTGAGGACACTGCTGAACACAGACCGACGCTTAACCAGTGAATAAATTGCAGAGCAGTTGGGTCTGTCTGCATTCAACGTCCAACGCATTATTTCACAGGATTTGGCCTTGCGCAAGGTGTGCGCCAAGATGGTGCCGAAAATTCTGAGTGTCGACCAACAGGCAACGCTCGTCGTCAGACAGCTCCTGGCCAAATACGGCGTTGCAACGTTGCCGCACCCACCCTATTCTCCCGATCTGGCACCACCGGACTTCTTCTTCTTCCCCCTGATGAAAAGACAGCTCAAGGTACGACGTTTTGACTCGATAAAGGCCGTTCAAGAGGCTTCGACGAGGGTCATCAACGGCATCCCCAAAGAAAATTTCCATCGGGCGTACGAGGAATGGGAGCAACGTTATACTAAGTGTGTAGCAGCTCAAGGAGCATACTTTGAAGATTATTAAGTCGATGTAAGTATATCGTCAATAAAATTCTTGTAAAAAAATCAGTCTAACCACTTTTGGGTGCGACCCTGTAATCCCCGTGAAAGTCGACTTTTCAAGTTGATCTCCATTACGTGTGTGATCAACGCGCGATGATCCTTAATTATCTTGAATTTATTTGATATTAAAATCAAGGGAATCTTTCAATTAAAGTTAGGTTTTAGACGGTCCCTGATCACTATAATTATGCATATGTATCGCGTGGACCCTCTTGTGACGAAGGACGAAGTTTTAAGCTCAAGTTTAATACTTCGTCTTTCTTCTTCCTCCCTGTCCAATATATTTTCTCGATAATTCATATCCCACATCTCAAAAGCATCCAATCCACGCTCATTTTTGGTATGCTATCAGGTTAATGTTATTAATTCTGGGTGAGTAACAAAGTGTATTATGTAAATCTAATTTTTCGCTGCATTCAGATGGTTGCTTTTCGAGAATTTCTATGCCCAGTGGTCGGAATGAATTCACACTGCTCCCTCGCCTCCATCTCCGGGTCCCCTTTCCTGAAACCTCTCACTTTCTTCTCATTCTCCTGAAGACATTCTCGCGTCCGCTTCCTTCGTGATTATTTTTCCGTCATCCTCACTTTCCCTCGGTTTAATTTACTTTAGCCACTTCAGTTTAATTTACATTGTGACAGTCGACGTGGAAATTCGAGAACATTTTTCAGCGTGAGAATCGGTTGGGAAAAGTCGGAGAATTTAATCTTACGATGTCATTTAATTTTCTAAAGGTGAATGGGATCTGTTTGAATTTAGCAAACGAAATGTAAATACGTGCAATTTGAAGCAAAAATCAAGAAAGGAAAGTGCGCATTCTAAAATGTTCAGCGACGGATCGCCTTCTTTAGTTATAATTTCGGCCTTTAGAAGAAGGACGACTTTTTGTTACTCCCCTAGATGTACAGGGTGCGTTCCGAAAGTAATACAATTATTTTGTTGACTTAATTTATTGAACAGATTTGCACAAAAACTTAAAGTTCTTCAAAGCACTGTCCTTGGGCCTATACACATTTTCCCCGCGACTCTGCCATTACCGGTACGCGCCCTGGAAGGTGTCTTCGGGGACCTCTCGGAAGGTCTTCGTCATGGCTGATTGGACCTCTTCTATGGACGAAAAACTGGTTCCTTTCAGGGCTGCCTTAATCCGAGAGAACAAAAAGAAGTCTGCTGGAGCGACGTCAGGACTATAGGGGGTGGGGCAGCGTTAGCACCTGGTGTTTGGCCAGAAACTCAATGACCCGTAGTGCGTTGTGGTAAGGCGCGTTGTCGTGATGGAGTTGCCAGGTAGCGGAGATGACTTTTCTCGTCCTGATGACTCTTTTTCGGAGTCTTTCCAGCACATCCACGTAGTACCCAGCGTTAACTGTCTGTCCTTGAGGAACAAGCCCCTTATGGACCACTCTTTCTGTGGAAAAAGACAATGAGCATTGTTTTCACTTTTTATTTGCTCATTCTTGCCTTTTTGGGCTTGGGGGAGGTCGGTGTGCCAATCAGAGCTTTGGTGTTTTGTTTCAAGGTCATATTGAAAACCGAGGTTTCATCACCAGTGATGACCATTGGCCAAATAATCAGGTTCATTTTCAATACGTTGCGAAAGTTCACTTAAAACGTCCGCTCGGTTGGTCGTTTGATCGTCTGAACACACCTTGGGCAAGAGTTTGGCGCACACTTTCCTCATCGCTAAATTTCCAGTAACAAGCGAAAATAGACAGTAGACGACAAGTTCAGTCATTGGCAACCATCTTGACACTCAATCGACGGTCATAGTCTAACAATTTTCGAACATGAGCCAAATTGCTTACGTTCTTGCTGGTTGACGGCCGCCCAGAGCGTTGTTCTTTGTGAATCTCTTCCCGGCCCCCCTTAAAGATCTTTAACCACCTCGAAACTTGTGAGTAGGATAGAGCAGAGTCCCCGTAAGCATCACGAATCATTTTGTTAGTCTCCTCAAGAGATTTTTTCAATTTAACACAAAACTTAATTTCAATTTTTCAATTTAACAAAAGTAGTCGCGTAACGTTGCTCTATCGTCAATTTCATTTTTTTTGTGACACGGTTGGCGCGGAGAGGTTTTTAATAACTGACGTCTTGTCGCTTTCACAGCTCAAAGAGCACTGAGACCGGTTTCGCGGCAAAGCTTAGCGTCCCTTTCAGCTGCTCCAAGTGGTTCGATCCCACTCCGACCAATAGTAGCGGCGCGGGAAATTTAATTGCACTACTTTCGGAATGCACCCTGTAAGATACTGGCTGGCTCCAAAAAGTCCGAAGAATCGGTAATAAGAATAATGGAATATTAATGAATTTGACTCATAAACGACTTTATTTCATCCGTTTTATCGATGCACCAGGTCTTAAAATTTCGTAGCAAGGGAAATGAATATCGTTCGAACTCCTCCTGTTGTAATCGATTTGCAGGTCCCAGAGTTTAACAAAACTCGAAAAATCCAATTTTATGCCGTTTCATTTCCCGTCAATGCCTCTTGGATGCCTTGGAATTTAAGTTTAATTATGTGATTAGCCGCCTTTTTTAAGATATCATATGACGAATTGCGGCTTAGGAACGGAATGAGTGTGCATATATTACCCTTTGCTTAATACGCCTGTTGACTCATGCCTAATAGAAATAGCATTACGACGCACCAATAGATTATTCATAAATGTGTACTGTCCCCGTTTATAAGTATACTTTTCATTCAATTAGTTTAAATTATTACCTTTTCCATCGAGTTTTTTATCGATTTTAAGACCATGTCATTCATTCTTTTCCTCCCGGTTAGACAGTAGTATTAGCCCACTCACGCCGTTTCGTGCTGAGGAAGTCAATCCCTCTGTTCCGCCAGTGACAGGGCCTAAATTGGGTATGCACAAACATGGGATTATGGGAAGGAGCTGTGACAGCCTTCAAGACTTGTCCAACGCAAGGGCACGTCCGTCATAGGATTTCTTTTGGAGCTCTCATCTCTTGGGAAAAAGAACAAATCGTCCTGCAAAATGTTTTCATGTCCTCGATCCTTTTCGCGAACAGATATTTTCGGAGCCTCAAAATTGTTTGAGGTTTGTGAAATCTACAGAAATGTATGAAATAATTGTTTTTTAACTTATTGAATGATAGATGTTATTTTAAGGTAAGATGAAAATTACTGTCCAGCTTATGTAAACGATTTCGAGAGGTAAGGGCAGTCCGATTCCCTAAAAGTTGGCGCGAGAAAATGAAAATTGTCACTGCGGTGATTGTGTAATTGAGTTGGGAATCAGCGAAGAAAATATTTTGAGTTTGACGGAAATGATTGAAAATGGGTTGTTTAACTGGTGTGGAGTCCAATCAGTCATAAGCCCAGCTTGATAGCGTACGTCGATCGGGTCTTGTATGGATAATTAGCGAAATAGATTGAAAAGCTAATATAGTTAAGAAAACTTTTTTCCGCAATACGTGTTGGATAACTTAAATCTTTCCACTCCTAATCCATTACCGTAAAACTCCAACCCATCCCCCATTCCCGTGCTATTACCCAGCGCCATGACCTGCAGGGTAGGCTTGTGGATGATGACCTGTAGGCTTGTGGATGCTTGTGTCATATTTCGTCTAAATGAGGTTCTCTTAGCGAATATGTACTCGATGCTAACGGATCTAATGGCATATGCTGTCGCAGAAAATGCAGCTAGGTTTATTTATTTAGAAAGTACTCACGAGTCCATTATTTTCCGGACCGATCAATAGTAATTATCAGTATTCAAGCGTTGAAAATTAATACCTAGAGACAATTTTTGACCGAATTTAATTGCTCAGATTCGTTCTGTCAAGATAAATTGTAAAATTGTAGATATTTCTGGGAATGACTTGTCTAGGGTACTTATGATTTCTTACCCTGGTCCCATAAGGGTCTATTGGAGATGAAATCGGACCCAGTTCAACCCGCACCACCCAATTCATCCCGTTCTCCCGTGGCATTCTTCCTCTTCTCCGATCGTATTTTTTCCGACTCCCGTCTCTCCCTCTTCACGTTCCTCCCCTTGCTTCTTTCTCGATCCCTAGAAGCATTTCCCACTCAGGAGTCCTCTCTCAACTTCCTGTCAGCAGAGGGGTATTCCTATCGAGATGGGATCCCGAAGTTTAATTCGAAGTTGCGCCGTCGGAATTGGTGTTTTCTTTCCATTTTGGTTTCGTGAGCAAATTCGATCCTGGCCAACGAACTTCCACCTCACGGTGTGGGTTCCCTAACTGCGTGTTGGTCACGTTTCCGCAATATGCCACGTATAATGGACCCCCGCTTAAGTTCGTCCATACAAAATAGATAAGTGGAACGTTTCTAATTTGCGAAATCATGAATCGTCGAAATCATCGTATTTTTTCATATGGCTAAGGTCATCTTTTGAAAATTATTACTTGTTTTCAAATGTGAGGCGGGATGAAATAATACGCCTGGTCACTTGAAAGAAAAATATTGTTTGGCATAAATTTAATGGTTGGCGCTAAAATTTGTCTCACCTCCATTTTACCGTTTTTTTCTGGCACGCATACTATTGGGCATCTTGATTTTATCTTTGGAGGTCTTAAGCCAACATTCGGATTAGGTTGCCTCCAACGAGTTCAATTTACGTTTTTTTGGTGAGTGCCGCTCCTACTCGGTTACATTAGATGGGCGTTTTGGATCTGTGAAGCGTAAAATCTGCAAAAATAAACTAATTGATGCATTTGGTTAAAAATACATGAGGATGACAAAGTATCCCGCAAATTCGATTGCTTTCCTATTGCAAACACGTATTTTAAAGTGGTATATTGATGAATTGTGCTACAAGGTGTCGATAAACAAACATGCCAGAGATACCCGTAAAATGAGGATGGAAGGGAGTTATATTGACGTAATTTGAGTGGAGCACTAAATACAGAATGGTACGCGACAAATGCGCGTGATTTACACGTGTCGATAGCGGATCTATACGAGAACAATTTCATTCGGCTATTAGGCGAAAATCTCCAGTAATGCTGCTGGACTAACACCTGAAGGAATGGCTCTAAATCTAATGTAATCCATGAAATTGTCGGTTTGAATTGTCATTTTTTTAGAGGCTTGCCTCTAAAATTCCTCATGAGGTCCAATATGCACGACGCCTTTAAATAGTTTAATGAGTTCGAACTAGATCGAACATATTACAGAGCATCCGTTGATTTGGTTGCAAATGAGGTATTTTACGTTCGAAATAATAATAATTTGAAGATGAGGTTGATTAAACTTGATCAAGTTTCGTGGATAATTTTAATGACACTGTTGAAGGAAAAACTCCAGAGTCGAGAGTAATGTTTAATTGCTCTTATTTTCGATCTCAATTTTGTGATCTGTAGTGTGTATTCAAATATCTCTCCGGACAAAGCTTTGTGCCATTTTCGCAACCTCGCCAACATTTCACGAGGCATTTAATCTAATATTGAATAACTGTTGTTTGAGTGGGAGTGTTCTAAAACCGTTGTGATTTATGTACATCCAACAGCGTCATGCTATCATACGTATGGTTGGCTTTATTGCTATCTCCAGGAGGACAGATCAGGAAAATAATGTCAGAGATAAACATGGAATAATCCGTTAGATTTAAAATCAATTTTTCCGAGACGATCGGGTATGAGAATAATATTCAACGACGTGTCTCAGGGAACAATTTTTTACCGTATATAGCCTTGTTTGAAGCCATTAACTGTTATCATGTAGCTTACTCTTATTGGCATTGAAAAATAACTATCTTAATCATCCCAAAGTTTGTTTGGATAGTTTAGGGTTTGAGGGTGGAATTCACCTCATACTTAGCCTTTCAGAATGTGTAATTCACACATTCGAGGCAGGGGGGCAGTTAATTTCCTTGCGCCGCATTTTGTTTAATAATTATGAAATAATCCGAAAACAGCATTTTTGGCCTCCTACATCGGCTTTTTTAAAGCATGAAAATACCAACAAAGGTAATTGCTAACTTCCCTCTCTAGGTAGAGGAATACCCACGTAGGAAGGAGTTGAACCCGCAACCTCTGGGTTGGTAGGCGAGGACTTCCCCCTCCCCCCGGGGGGCTGGGATGGTTTTCCTCCCACCCAGAGGGCCCGGGTTCAAATCCCGGCGGTGTTGAATATTTTTCAGAGGTATCTCGATCCCTGCTTGAGGTGCTTTGTGGAGGGCACTTTGAGTGAGTACGCCGTCCGTCGGATGGGACGTTAAGCCGCGGAACCCTTGGCGCCTTTCGTAAAGAGTAGGCTAATGCCGACGCCGGGTTTCTCTCCACCCTTCATCCTTTCCTATCCATCCCCTATGGCGCAAATGACCTCAGCTGTCGGTCGCCTCCCCTCAAAACTACTACTACTATGGTTTTCCTGGTGGATCTGGTACCCGAAAAATCAGGCAGCGGGTTTAAACGGAGGGTTACCGGAGGCGTTACCCTTAATCACACCCGGTCCCTCCGGTCAGAAGCCCGAGCGCCTTACCCAGTGAACCTTTCATAATGAATGTGAAAATAGTGATTTTCCACAGTTTAACTAAATAGCTGCACGACGCGAATGTCTACTCAGTAGCTGAAGCATGCTGCAGTGTAGTGAATCGTCTCCGTCCGACGGCGAATCAATGAAATCGCGTAAAGTTATGTTTATTTTGTTATGGATATCCAAAAATTCCTTCGATACACGCCTTGTCTTTAATTTTATGTAGTACTTATAATATTTTGTTCGTTACTTTGGTTTATGTAGCGCTGCCTTAAAATTTATATCTATCAGTTTCAATATGTAATTTTCCGTTAGACTTGTTGCATTTTAGTGACGTATACATTTATATTACTTCTCTAGTATGGAATCGTATCCCGTCAAAAGCTCTTGTTGTGTACGAATACCTTGCAGTTTACTATGTAGAGGGAGATTTTGGAACAATAGACTTTTTTTAAAAAGTATCTCACGTTTTACGTACATTAAAATCAGTTCATTCATTCCCAGCCGTAAATATTAAAATCCCGAGAAATCGTTTTCATCGGAAGCAAAAGCTTAGAATATTCACAATGGAGGTTCTGCCGTCCCCTTCGCGAAGTGCATGAATAAGCCCGAAAGGAAAGCGATATATTTTTCTCTCCCCCTTCGCTCGAGTCGTTTTGACGCCATGGTGCCTCTCACCTCAACGTATATTTCATCCCGCGCGGGGTGTTGCCGAACAAATTTCAGCATTCTTCAGGCGAATCCCTCCACACCCCCCCCCCCCCGCCCCATCCCCTCGCTCGGCCTCCGAATACGCCCATCATGTGAGGACGCTCGATCGGAAGGGATGAACGGACTCCGTTGGGAGGTATCACCTTCCCACCCACCCACGCCCATCGTGTTTTCACCACTCCAAATAACCTTCTCCCGCACCTTAGGCCGTGCTCGAATCGAAACGTCGCGGGGCGTTGTGAATTTAATATCGCGAAAGTGTCGACGCTACGTCGTCTCAATGCAACCGCACGGCATCGCATTTAAATAAGGGCCGGTCGGTGAGGCATTGCACGGTGTATGGATCCACGCATGCGTTTCTACAACTACTCTCACATCCAACCAAACCACACGCGGAACACATAAAAGCACTCTGCGAGCTTTTGGCTAGGGATTAAGAGAATTATTACCTTTGATCATAATTTGATTTTGAGCATGGAGAAGGTTGGTCGGCCAGAAGGGAAAACTATTGGCTAAGTTTTAAATAAGTATGGTGGTAAAAAGAGGACGTTTCATTATGAAATCCGAAGAAGGTAGAAAAAGTTAGTGGAGTAAATATTTAAAGGGATGATAAAGACCGTTGTAAAAGGGATAATGATGGGTAAGTGGTGTAAAGGAAGGAAGAGAGAAGGTTTTTTGCACGGGATGAAAGCAGTAGAAGGTAGATAGATAGATAGAGGTCTTTATTTGGGCGAAATTGAGACCAAATGGTCCCTTCTTCCATTTAACCCATCGTCGTATACGCATTATATTAGGCATTAAACTTATAGTTACATTCATATGTACACATAAATGCATATGGACAGACATAAATTCATTTAGCACAGATTTGCACTTCAAAAAAGAAAAAAGTATATATTTATATATGTACACACACATACACATTCATACATTAAGAATACACACACATACATACATATATGCGTACCCATACCTACACATACTATATACATGCATATCCACACACACATACATACACACATAAACATACATACATGCATGCATACACATACATAATTACGCACATATACACCCATACATACATACATATACACATATAAATTAAGAATACACCTACACATACTCAAATTAAATGACCGTGAAGATAGAGAGGTACAGAGGATTGAAACAGGAAATAATGTTAGGGAAAGCAAGAAGTTGTTAACACGATACATAAAACATAATAGCACTCAGGGACCGCCCAAAACATATCTTTGCTTGGTGAATTATCTTGAATGAATGATTTTATCTCTTCGTGAAGTTCAAACTGTCGTACGTAATGTTTCCTACTGTTTTGATCACACATTGTGTGTGAGGATAAGAGGATTGCATGCATTAGTCTGTTGGAAAGTCAATTCCTTTAGCTTCTCGTTGTAGTGTCTCCTGCCTATGCAATGGGGGCTCGACTTATTTCCTCTCTCCGTGTTGAAATGAAATGAGATCTGTATTTATCTTATCTAATATTTCTTCTTCGTGCTTCCAGTGGATCCGTATTCATGCCATACAATATGATATTTACTTTATTGGATTCGATCGGAATTTTTCATCCCCGATGAGTTTCATGCTCTCCTTTGGATGAAATTTCTGCCCCCTACTCCCTTTCAGCTCCTGTGGTTACTTGCTTGTACTTGTTACGGAAGACTTCAGCAAGGTTTCTAGCCGCGAGTGAATTTTGGTGAAGTTTTTTTTGAAGATAGTTTAAGTGTGAGGTTGAAATGCTTGCATTTTGCTTTTCCTTCGCGAATTGACGGTGTCTGTGAACGAATCCGTCTGTAATGATGTTGGAGATATTTCTGAATATACGTACCATTCCTCTATTCTCGTCCATCGCATACCTTCAAAATTCCATCACCAATACTCAGCTGAAAAGTAAGGGAAAAAATCTAAGAAAAGTATCGGGTGATGATATCGTCTTGGGCATTCCTTGGGTGTAATCGCCCAACCCAAACCTCGAATATTCGAAATAGAAGTCGGCTTAATGGGTGAGGGAGGAGTTCGCCTTCCACCAAGAGAGAGGCATGTGGGATTCACACATTGAGGCCATCGCACCATATGTGGCGGCCATGTAAATCTATTTATGATGTATGTAGTAGCCAGAAAGATATAAGATATAGCCTATCTGAAGCATTCAGAGGAATCCCCTGGATTTTGAATCGATGCAAATCGAGGATCCGCCTAAGCGAGAAAATACTCAACAGTTTAGTATTCACTCACTTAAGTTGGCCTAGGAGTTTCTTCGATTGAGATCAGTCATACCCATTTGCTAGTTCTAATTAACCCGAATATAAACTATTCGTGACAGCAGTAGTACGAAGCATCACGATCGATTTGAACTTCGCAGAAATAAAATAATGCTCAATTCTAACAATCAATAACTACCCCAATAGCTGACGACCTCAAACCCCTTGCTACATGACTTTGTGGCTGATTACAGACTAAGACGTGGATGTAAACTCGGGAAATTTGAGAAAGCAGCCCAACTCTCTAGGCATTGGACTACCTCGGCGCGGATACGTCTAGGTCATCTTGAAACAAATTACAATGGTGGCCGATTTTGTGCGTACCAAATGGAATATGGTGCTTCCTAGTTTACCTCGCAGCCTCGTATCTGCGATATATCGGACAACCACTTAGTTTTTCGACGAGTTATCAAATAGAAACGTTTTCATTGAAGAGAGAAGATTGGATATAGTGTGGATTGCATTTTTTTATGCGTGACCTCGGGAAAGGGTGGATAAATAAAATGAACGGAGAGAAAGGTTAAAGGGAGTGTTAGGGATAGTTTGGAGGAAAGAGTTCGTGCGAGAAATTTGATGGAGTTAGGAAAAGTGGATGAATGAGATATTGAAATTCAATGCGATTCTGCTCAAGACTGTTATAGAAGGGAGATCTTTGAATAAGGGAGGTGAAGGGCGCAGAAGGGTCGGAATATGAGGAAGGAGATATGGGACATGTCAGCATAAGAAATGATTTTGCTTAATTCGCGCGGTTAATACGTATAATTTTGAACGTTGCTTTATGAAGTTTTTTGTTCGTAAGTGAATCAAGATATTGTGCAAAGATTTGGCTGATCTCATCGGATACCTACCAACGATCGTTAGGCCGCTAAAAAATGTAATATAATAACAATTTTAAATTTAGAAAATTCTATGAAGAAGATATAAGTGGATGTAGATGATGCTGAGAGGTCATGTTAAATACGTTGTAATGGGCGAATTTGGCTAGACGAGATAGAATGAGAAAAAGGTATGCGTATGGAATGTGATGAATGGAGGTATAAAGTGAATAAATTACAAAAAAAGGTTTTGTGTAATTCATGATTTTAGGATATTCAGCCTTATGTTAGGTGTGGTTCACAAGTTTGGCACCGCTTAAACCTCGGAACAAGCCTATCTTGGCCGTGAGGTTGCTGTGAATAACAACTTATAATATTCCGTCAGTCGCCACTGCAACATTTCTCGACGCCAGCTACTTACAAAAAGAAGTCTCTAATGAGGAGATGTGCGCGTTGTTTATTTTTTCTTCGTGTGGGGGTCGACAATTATGCGAGGTGAAAACTTGAATCTCTGTTGGGTAGTGTATTTCAATGACCGCCTCGGTCGAAAAAGAATACGAAGCCCCCCCCCTCTGCGCACTCCCTTACTTCCCCCCTCCCCGCACTCCCTTACTTCCCCCCTCCCTGCCTCCCTCTCCGCTGTGCATCGAACGGGGCAAGAGTGGTTTGTTTCCCCTCCTCTGCCAACTCCTTAGGCACCGTCCGTGCCCGGATCGGATTTGCGACCGTCAGCTCTTTGCTCGAGAGGCATCGTCGCCAGGACAGTGCGGATAGGGGACTTGTGAGGCGAGGGAAAGGCGGGGGGGAGGGGGTCAGGGGTGAGACGAGCGGGTGTCACGACCCCTGCTCGAGAGAGGAATTTCATCTTTGTGGAGGATATAGATGCCTCCTACGTTGAACTCGGTTACCCTACCGCTCTCGTCGGGGTCCTGAGCGAGAACGCGGAAACCTGCTCAAGTCCGGCTCAATAAGGGTACTAGACGCTCGCTAGGGTTAGTTTTCCAGCCGAGCATAAAAGTTTTAAGCACGGGTCAGGGTTTTGGGATGGACCCGAAGTTTTCGTGCGCGTTCCTTAGATGGGCGTGGGTTGAATTGCTCGTAGGTATGGATGGGGTGGTCGTTAGAGAGGTGAAATTTCTTCATCAACGACGTGAGACGGGCCAAGCGTAAGTCCGCAGTCCTGAGAGATAGACGCAACTAAATTTTCTGTCAGATGTTAAGGTTAGCTCATCACAGACTGTAATGAATAACAATCCTTTGTATCATCTGTTTTAATACTTTGTTCTCATGAAGTTTCCCATAAGCATTTTGGCTTAAAGGTCTTAGTTTTACTGCTCTTTTTTTATTAGTCACGATTTTGAGGCGATTCACACTATATTTCTGACATCATTTCCGTCTAATAATTACTTTTATTTTTCTTGCGTCGATTTTCAGTGTTTATGTTTCGTAAATATTCCTATCCCCTCCTAGAACTGAATTGTTCTCCGGTTTTCACCGAGCTCGTTGTCTACTTGAGCCGACGGATGCCGTGAAACCCAGAAAAACATGCGGAGCTCATTAAATCTAAGCGTGGTAACACCTGAATGAATTACTTCTCTCACTTCATAAAATATTCATATTTATCAAAAAGGTAATGTTGAAATGTGAGATAAATTCAGCCGCGGCAAGTAATTTTTCTTTTCCGTGGCAATTGTCGAGTTACTGTATTCAGTGAGGGGCTCTATCTACGTTTTATACTGCAAGTGATATTATAATATTTATTTCTTATGCCACATGGGCATGTTTTAGAGGGTATACATTGTAAAGAAAGGCATGCAGAACATATAGCACCTGAGTTAGATGGAATCTGTCCGATGGTGGCAAATATCAGTTGGGAGATCCATTTCAGCATTTTAAATATGGTAATGGGGTGAGTTTTTATTATTATTGAAAAACATGTACTTGAAGGCATTGCCAGGCGGCACACGTGTCCCTAGAATCATGGTTGATTTTAACTATGAATAATAACATGAGCATGTTAGCCAACCTCTACCACAAAAGATAATCAGATGAAGGTTAAAGTAAATAATAAAATTACAGGAAACGTCTAATATTCCTCTGTCACCATAAAAATCCCCATCTCTTCGCCAACAGCTTCTTAATCAGCAATTAATCAAAACTAAGCCGCGGTATACAAGGGTAAGCAAAGAAAATACGAAGTAAGTTCCATCCGAAGTAAGCACATGGTCCAGCATCACCATATGCCCGTCCAAAATCACACCCAGCCCAGCATCACAGCCCGTCCAAAATCTCTCACCGGCAAACACCACCCGCTGTCGTAGTCCAACTTCTCACGCCGTCCACGTTACTCAAAGACTAATATCTCCCTCAGTCATTGTTAAGTTTATCACTAGGTCCTTGGCAGCCTTACCTCTATTCTTAAAACTCCTAAGGTTTGATTGGAAGGGCCCAAGAAACTCTTCAGGTAGCTGGTTTCATTGAAAAATACTTCTTTTTAAAAATTAAAGGTGTTAAAGTTGTTGTGTTATTATTTTTATTTTGAAACTTTGGTCGTTTTTCACCTTAAAACTTGGTTTTTCTATTTCCTTTTTTATATATTTCCACTCCTTATCATCCTGTTTATTAAAAAATCTGAGTCTCCGTTATTTTTTTCCAACTTATCATGAATGGCGTGAATACAGCCAGTGGTCGAACTCCTTTGATTACAAATATCCCCATGACTGCTAATTTTTGTTTTCTATGAAAACTCGGACTGCAGTATACCTCTTGGTAGGATACCATTACCATATTCTGATTGAACATTCGCATCTTGGCCTTTGAGAGTCTACGTATATGCCGTCATGAGTAACTCTTAAGTAATGTGCACGTTAGTTGTAACTGCAGGATAATGTACGAGGGTCATCCGGAAAGTAGTACCCGTTCGTGCCGCATAAAGTGCTGACGACGCGAGTAGCCGCTGGACGAGGTCAGATAGCTTCAGTGGCTTGTCTGCCTTCTCTGAGCCAAGTTGCGTGACGCTAGCATTGCCTGTGTTGTTTCTGTGATTGTTTACAATGTTTAAAAAAATTGAGAACGCCGCCAGTTGTGAAGTGAGGGCAGTGATTAAATTCCTCAATGCAAGAAACGTTCGCCCATGTGATATTCATCGCCAATTAAAGGAGGTGTATGGAGACAATGTAATGGACGAGTCGTCTGTTCGGCGGTGGTGTCGCAACTTCAACATGGGGAGGGGGAACACACACGACGATGAGCGTTCGGGGAGACCGTCTGTCATTACAGACCAACTGGTGAGCTCAGTTGACGAATTCGTGAGGAACGATCGGCGCGTCACAATTGATGACATCTGTGAGCATTTTCCCAATGTTTCTCGAACAATTGTTCATGAAATTGTTAAACACCATCTGCATTATGCAAAAATTTGTGCAAGATGGGTCCCTCGCGTATCTCAATGAGCTGGCGGCGAAGGACTATGCAGCAGGAATACAGAAACTTGTCACACGTTATGACAAATGCCTTAATTTGCTTGGAGATTATGTTGAGAAGTAGTTTAAAGTATCCTCTTTCAAATAAAATTTTTTATGTTTGTTAATATTTACTTTTGTGTCTTTATTTCACGAACGGGTACTACTTTCCGGATGACCCTCGTAATTATGTTTGAGCGCTTCGTACTTAGATTCCATTTGTTTTTTGAATCCATATTAAATACTCTGCAAACAATTGAAAAAGAGCAATTGGGCCATTGATAGGATGATAAATATTGTTGCGTGTTTCATAACCCTAACGCCTTGATGTTTTCTGCTAAATTATAAACTGTTTCATCTCATGGAAGAGATGACGGGAGGGCTCTGCTTTTGATATGAGGAAACCAACGTTGGTAACTTACCCATTGCCTGAGATACAACAAACGGGAAAGTTTGGAGTTTCCTGGAGGGCAAATCAATTATTTCCTCCTTTATCATATAGGCATAGTAAACCTCGAAAAATTTTTGTAGCTGCAAACCTTTTATGCTTCGACAGGAAATGTTAGTTGTGCTTTACCTGAACTTACCGATTCACTTCAAAACTACACCATCGGACGTAATGAAACTATACCGATAATTAGTTAGGTCAAGTGCTTATTATTTAGGTATATCATTTCTTAGACACTACTGAAAACAATGCGTTATTTTTTTAAATTTCAATTTGTTATAGTTATTCATATTGCTTCCTGAAAGCTGAAAATTCCGGCGTGTGCTCGAGAGAGATGGCACCTTGCTTTTAACCAATTCAGTGGTTATAGTATTTCTTACATTTAAGTGTTTCTCGTGTATCGTTCTTTGACCTCTGTTTAATATAATTGTAGCTATTTTTTATTTTATCGTGAATTGACACTTTTTTTCCAATCGTGTCTCCGAAAGTATGCTTTTTCTTTCGGATTCCGTTTTTAGTTATTTTTATTGATCTGAAAGCATCGGATTAGTTTCGCTAATAATAAGGAGTTTACTATGAAGTACTGATGTAGTACACCATAATTGATTTTACTTTGTGTTGAGATTGAATTAAGTGAAGTATGGTTCATTAATCTACCATTTACGTTCCGGAGACTTGCGTATCGGAAACTGGTGGGCTTTCCCCGTAATGCTTGTCCGACTCTGAAGCGTCTAGTGAATCGATTTACGCTCGACATTCACGATCGGCGTTCTGTGGGCGATAACCGATGGCGCCTGTAAGCTGTGCGTCCTTGGAAGTTAATTTAGTATCCCACGTCCACATTCCTCGACTGCTGTTACTTCACGATACTTGGGATGCCGATGTATGTCATTCGTTGTCTGGGAAGAGGGCGTAATCCTTTCGTTACGCTCCCGTGGTTACAATGTTCGTTCGCCCCATATAATCGTAAAGGTCGAAGGATCATTTTTTTTACTCTTTTCCCACGAGCCTTCTCGTTTTGTTTCTATCGATTTGGCACGCACACCGATACATCTCTATGGTGCTCACGGCGTTGGCAGTGATTCAGTTCAACCGAGAATTGGTAAAAATTTGCATGTAAGGATCTTTGATTACGCAAGAACCGAATTTATTCTCCAACGCCGCGTAGATGTTTCGATTCACTCATGCCTCTTTGTTTATGAAACGTATTATCATTTTAATATTCATCTCCTGTAAATCTTGCATGTTTACTCGCGAAACCGTTTCCTACCAGCATGAACTCACCTTCAATTTGCATCGATCATTTGAGACTTTTGAATAGAAGGTTCTAATTTGTGAATTGAGAAAGCTACAGATGTAAGACTCTCGTTTAGTTTTGCAGTTGTCATGAACGGAAATAAGGCGTCACAATATTATTGAAAATTCTGGAATAGTATTCGATGGCAGTCCAAATGACTTAACATGCATGACTTAACCTAGGTACTGCATAAATACATCGAGTGAGTTTTATCTTCAATATGAAGGAAATAATTTCGGTCCCTAATCAAGTTGCTAGGCAAGATAACGACGAGAAGGGTAATTGACCGCCGGACGGTCCGATGTGATGAATAGCTCTCCCGTCGTACATTTAGTGGTCACCGCATGATGTACTAACTCGTACAACTACTCCTACTATGAAACATTATGAAACCTATTGCTATTGCGTGGTAAATTACTAATTAACTTGATGGATGTTGACTGAAAGCCCCCTGCCACAAGCCCTTGCGTCAACTTGCGCGTTAATATGCAGATTTTAAAATGCTTAAGTCGTGCAGTCCTTATTGAATTTCGTGAACAATCGTGATGAACGAAGAGTAATGGCCTAATTATTATTGACTTGGGTTGAAAGTGTATTGCATAGAAGATGTAAACGGTTATAGAAATATAAATCGGTCGAGTTAAACAAACATTGAGGGAGAATAATAATTTTAGCTCCGCATTACATTGGTAGGAGAAAACCACAACGATAAATTGAGAAAAACTGACGGTCGAACATACCGCTCTAAGAACCCATTATCCCCCTAGGGAGTACGGTAGTTAAAGCTTCCCGAAAATAAAATTTTATGGAATGACATTAATGAAAAATTACCCTGATTACTATTTCGTGTTTTCCGGAAACTCCCTGCCATACGCCTTCACGGCGGCTTTGCCGGGAAAATGTAGATGTGCAATTATGTATATTATGAATAACTGATCGAAGCACTTTTCCACTCGATGAATGTTTTTTATTGTACCACCGGGTTTCGATGTATTACATCATCAGATGTAATACATCGAAACCCGGTCCTAAAATAAAAATTTTATCAATTGGACTTCCAGCACATCACGTCTGAAGCTACTCAATTTGTTATGTATATCATTTTTAAATTTTGAAAAAGCAAACTATTAAATACTCTAAAGCAAAACTATTAAATATAAAGTAAATTAAATACGATGATCGGTCAAATTCAAGTATGTAAGTTTCAATATTGATTCGTGTAGTTTAGTTAGAGACAGGGTTGAAGTAAGAAGGATTGCACGAGGCACTTTGGACGCGCAGCGTTCTTCAAACGAAGGCAAAACGGCTGCTCTGACGTGAACTTGGCGCTCGGTATTCGCGCTTGCTCAGGGATGCGCCGCTTCGAGGAAGCCCTGCGGCGGAACGCTCCTGTCGAGCGCCCGCCTGATTACATCATTCATCGGCATCGGATGTAAGGAATTTGCCCTTATTGCTAATGCGCCTCTTTCTCCGTTTAGTTTCGCGGTTTCCTCGTTTGAATGAGAGCGCTTACGTCATCGCATAGGGATTTCGCACTTTTCGTACCGTTTTAAAAAAAACTTCATGCTTGGTTTGGATTCTTTTCGTATTTTTAGTCATACAGAGCTTTCTCAAACAAAATAAATGTGTACCGTTTACTTTGCAGTAGTTTGTTACAATAAATCCAATTCATCAATCATAAAATGCTTTTAAATCAGATATCGCCCTCAGCGTTTCACTTTAATTCAAGAACATTCATTTACAGAATACTATTCGGAACACTCTACAGGGCATACTGCAGTATACGAAACATTTTTCTATCTTACACTTTATGGAAGAATTGTAATCCCTACCTTCAGTTCGTCTCGCATGTGTAGAGTCAATTTTATGCTTAGGTTTTGTCATAACTATGTGTAAATATTATTCCTACCATTTGAATTACATCATTTCTCTGTTTTTCATGTTTTTCATTCATATAGCCTTTATTCTTGATAGTGCGAGACGGCTATGAAATCACCCGATGCCGCACACCCTAGTGGTAGTCCTTGAAGTGTACCATATTGCTATGGAAATTGGAAATTATCGTTTCCTTGCCATGTGAAGGGAAACACAAATTAGGCGAATTTTGGATGTTCCTGGATTCAATTATACGGGATGTGGGCAACTAATAATAGCAAAACAAATGATACATTGGTTATTAGATAAGCATTAGCTATACCGCGTTTAAGATACGAGTGTGCTAAAAATATTTGTGGAGCCTCAGTGAAGGTTTGACTTGAGCGATTAGCTGACGTTCAAAGGGAATCCGCTAAATTTTTGTACAATTTTTTCACCAATGAAGTGTACATACGTATAAGCGCAAGGGGAATCCCAAAAGTCGCATAAAAGAACACGACGGACTTTGGCGGAGGATAAAAGACCCTCAAGTTTGCTCCATACCTGTCTTGCCGAGAGAGAAATTAATACCGAATACTACTCATCCTCTTATTCAAATAGTACATCCTGCATTTCATCCCCCGGACAAATCTCCACGAATGCGAAGGTCAAACGCCGCTATATCTGTATCGACAGCCACATCGATTGCATCTCTTACCAATAGTTCATAAATAAAGCACAGAATTGAGATAACTCATAGCAAATACACGATTAGAAATGATGAAAGGGGACAATTTGCTTTTCCACGTGGATTTGTTTTATTACGACCTTGGTTTCGTTACAGCGTAACATCTTCAGGTACGCTGTACATTTTGTGCGCTGTAACGAAATCTAGATCGTAATAAAAATATTCCATGTGGCAAATAAAAGTGTATTCTTTCATCATGAAGGATTTCCATTATGTTACGCCTGAAACTGTCACAATTAGAAATATTAGATCGTAGATTTCCGCGGCGTTCAGATGAATGACTCTCCATTCTCGGGGTGCCACCGCGGAGGCTGTTTTTCTGGAGACACTACGCGATGGCTTCCCGAGAATGGAGAGTCATTCAATTAGAAATATTGTTGATTAGCCTGATTTGGCAGTAATTGATAAATACAAATCCTTCCTGTTTTTGACATGAGAGCGAGGATTTTTGCAGCGCATAATAGATTCGTAGGCAGGAAAACAGCGAAAGGTTGAGGGGCATTGACTACCGAACCGATTGTTGAAAAGAATCCTTGCACAATTCGAGACCACGGCAATAGGGAACATAATGTATGGCAGGTGGAACAGATCTAAAGTTTTATCACACGGAATGCGATCACTCACCGATTACTGTTGTGTCTGGTGGGCAGGCAACCCATGCTGCGCGTATTCATGGCAACTTGCAGGGTGTGATGTCGATTTAGAATTTAAATGTTGTCTTGGTGACACCCCCCAGCTATGGCTTGCAGGGGTATCATGTAAAAGCGACATGATGCAAAGAAATGCCGCACCATCGTTTAACATTTTTTTGTGAATGGCCCTTTACTGTCAAGAATATCACTCAAGGCAAGATTTTATCGCTGAAACCAGGAAGAAGTATGTTTTTAGACCACGTTTCGTATGCATTGTAACCGCAGTTTGTCCCTGAAACTGCTCCCCGGAAAACATGGCCACCTCCCCCCCCCCTTTGCTCATATGTTTTCGAAACATCGCTTTTGAAAACAATCGCGTCGCTCAATCTTCGTACTGGAGCGCGAGGACATGCCTGGCGATCCAGTAAAATAGGGAAAAATCGCCGTGCTGTGTAATGAATACCTCCCCGCCGCATTTGGCAGGGACGATCGTCGATTTTAAAAAGTATTTTCAATTAAAAGCCGAGCGATGGGATTCGAAATATCGACGTGGCGGAGGAACCCGATCTCTCGCCGGTCATCGAAGCGTGTCAAGGTTAAAATTATTTCGCCGGCGCAGCCATGCGGTTCCCGGCGGAAAAATGTTGCCCTCTTCACTCTTTCCGATACCGATAACCGTGGGTGATGTGCAGCCAGGGAGGGAGGAGTAGAGGGAGGGAGGGGGGTGTGAGGGAAGGGTGACACATTCCGTGCATTGTTGCGACACAATGCTCTCCCCTCCGGTGAGTTATTGCCCCACCTGCCCCCCCCCCTTTCCACCCCTCTCATTAACCTTATTCTCGATCCCTTTGACCCTCTCTCGCCCCCGTAGTTCCCCTCCGTCCACCCTGCCCACCGCGTCCCCTCCTCTCCGCGCCGTTCTCCTTAACAGGGGAGGCGGTGGAACGGACGGGGCTTGGGCGGGGAGGAGGGAACCCGGCCTGGCGTGGAATGGGGTGGGCTGCCTGTTGCCTTTCCTGAGCGAAGCGTCACGTAGGCGGCGGGAGGCCGCGGCGCGAGAAGAGAACGTCATGGCGGAAATGAGTCCCTCCTAGGGAGAGTTGGGCCGACGTCGGTCCGATTATTTACCGGCTCCGCTATTTGACTGGCTAAACCGAGTATTGTCCTCATCCTTGGGATATTCATTCTCCAAAACAATAATTTATCAATATTTTTTTTGCACTTATGCACCGCAGTAACGGAAAATATGTAAAAATATGTTCCTGCCTGCATGCACCCCCATAACGTGACCTTTTGAAAGCATAAACATGGTTTGCATAAAAAGTATCGGGAAATATTTCGGATATTGCTGCAATACCTCTAATTTCTTCAAAGTATATTCGTTGAGTGTCGACGTTCTTTTGTCAGCGGCTTTTCCACGACTCGGAAGCACCCTGATAGGCAGTTTCCGGATGATCCTTAAAGGTACGCGTGTAAGCGTATTTGGCGGCACTTTAAGGTCCTATGGTGGTGTCCTTAGAGGGAGGGTTTCACTTTTGAGTTCAGGAAATAGTCTGCTGGTGCCAAGTCGGGACTATAAGGGAGAATCGTCGCGATGTCGTTGCAGGTCTTCGCAAGCAGACAGTCGCTTCTGCTCTTGATCGTCCGTCAAGACCTTTGGAACGAGTTTATCGCAGATCTATCGCATCGCCAAATTTTCAGCACTAATGGTGTGCATTGTCATCTTATCAATGCCAATACGATCTGTGATCGTGCGCCCATTTAACCGACATAGGTCTGAATTCAGCATTTCACGTACACGTCGGGAAAAAATTGTGATCGATACTTCTTGTACAAACATAGTAAATTAGGTCTTCATTGCAGAAGTCCGGTAACATTTTAAAAGGATGCCTAGGATTAGAATACGGGACTGGCTGTTTGTTAATATGTTTACTGTAGGCAGTGTGTGTGCACATTGTAGCCAAAGTGGATTGACTAATGTTTGGCTGTTGAGAAATCATTCTCAATTACGTTAAACCTTAATCTCAATGTGATGTACTCGTAGGACGCATGTCGAATACGAATTATGTTCATTGAACTCTTTTAAGTTGCGATAGTTAATATTGGCTTTTACGCGGCCACTAACTGAGCGGGGGAAGAAAGAATAATTTAATCCGTCAGTGCTGGAATCTATTCATTTCTTTCATTTTATATTATCTGCCGAAAAAATGTGGGAGGCAGTCTAGTAAATACCTCAGTGTCTCAAGTAAACTCCATACGTTTAGATTTTTATTTATTTATGTATACCCTGCAAGTCACCACCAGGGTGTGTGGCAGGGGGTGAATACACACCAGAATAATTTTACCCGAACATGACCCTACCGTGATCGGAAATTGTTACTGTGATCCCCTATCGTTCGTGGAAAAAATGAGATCTTAAATCCTTCTGTTCTATACTTAATCTCTCTAATTTTACTAGCATGATCTCTCCTACCGTAGTACAATGGGGGTAATTATACATTTTCAACATCACTACGAAAGAGACCTCGTTCCAATTTATGCAAGAGCTTCAATCTGTAATTTAACCTTCGCTAATTTTGTAATAATCCATGGCTTTTTTGAAACTCTTAATTCGATTCTGGGTTCTTTAATATCCTTTTAAATGCTGAAGTAGAAGTATGTTGCAGATCTAAATGTACATCTTACTATGAAAGCGACCGCTAGTGCATATGCCAAGGCAGTCAATTTCCTTTCAATTCTCAATGTGGTCTCCTCAACCGATGTGAATCTCATTAAAATGTTTCCCTTTGTGTCAGCTTTTAACTTGAAATTGTATTTGACTATTTATTGAAGTCGTGCCCGTGATATTCCTGTTTTTGATACCTGTTTTTGATATCTGGTGATAAAAACGTCAAAATAATGACACGTTTATCGTTCATCAATAGCGATCCTTCGGGAAACGGGCAGATTTCCCCTTTATCCTCTTTTATTCGAACATTATGTCGAAATGACGTAGGAAATTAGGGTGGACATTATGTGTGGATGTAGAACTCAAACGGACGGCCTCTTCGAAAACGCGCATTAGTTACGTGCATGAGGTTCCATCGTCCAAGACGATATGATGCAAGCCCCAAGCAGTCAGGGGAGGATGGGTCACCTAATTAGTCACACCGCACACTTGGTGCGCGTCACTGTCCCACGCTGCTGCGACACGATTATAGACCGGGAACGCACCCGCCCCCTGCGTCGGCACCTGCCCATTTTTGCTCACCCAGCCTCCCGACGTACGTATGCCCCCAACCTGAGAATGTGCGGATATCCCGGATTGACCGTCCACCGCGGCCTGGAATGGGCGGGCGGTCAAGCGAGAGAAGCCGTCCAACGAAACCCGATGTGGGCACCGATTTGGCGCGTGATTCACAGGCGCGATATTGCGGTGCAATGTTTGAAATTCCAACAGCCGCCCTACACCCACGCACCTTAGTGGATCCCATGCAATGAAGCGACCAACCCTGGTAAATGTCATACTGATAATGAGCCTAAAATGTTTTAATGAAAAGGAGTTAATCTACAGTTCATAGGTGCAACTTGACTTTAAGGGAAAACTCACTGAAGAGGATTCTGAATAGCTCTGTTTTTGTTTTGTGAATTAATGGTGGGATGCCTCTGTTGGATTACTGCTCTGAGAAGCGCTGGGTTGCTTAAAAATAATAATCATAATAATTAAAAGGTTGTTGTTACTCAGCTCAAGTTGTTTAGTCCATAACGATTTTGATATTAATTGTATCAAAGTAAAATTTGAGAATGCCATTGGTTCAGAGCTTCTTTTTCTAATTCAAGCAAGATAAAATTATGAAACACCCTCATCACGATGTTGATCGTTAATTTATCTCTGAATAGTCTTAAATTTGTAATCTAGAGTTTGAATTAATGCTACCTGCTTGGAAATAAAAATTCAAATTATAAATATGTTTATGTTAAGTAAATTTAAAAGCCAGCCCTTCGTGACTGAGGAGAATAACTGGGTTTTTAAGCGACATCCTTTGTTTCTCCTTGACCGAGTTTGGAAATTGAAGTAGAACTTTTCATTTCTCCGCCCGCCTCTTGCCGGGCCTTTGTTGATCGAACCCAGTTTTTACCGCATATCGCAGGCTTGATTATCGATGATTTTTGGCGATTACCGTTTTGATTATTCTGCGTGATTTTTTTTGGTACCAGATCCTCCTGAGAAAGTTCAGGCGGTGCTGGGAAAGGAACCGGCCCTCTTACCATTGAACTGTGTGAATTTTACACAGCGTTCAGGGTTCAGTACGTAGTGAGCTTTACCCTAACCTAACAAACGAGCCTTCGGGTTGAGATCACTGGTTTTAACGCTTTGTTTGCCAATTTTCCCTCAAGATTCATCATGTATTCGAATATTCTCTCGTATTAGCTGGTCCAACAATAGCGCACTGAATGGCGTATACGGGTGATGAAATCCTCGATGCCTTCGACTTCGGCGAAGTGTATTTCCAGGCTTGATTTGCGAATACCGAGAAACGAACGAATGTAAGCCGGTCGGAATGGGCAATAATAGCCAGTGTGTGCTCGTATATTTTAAATCTATTCTTAGATGTAACTCTCGTTAATGGATTCCCATATATACATATATAAAAGGATTATAAGGAAGGAATATGACCTTCATGCGCTGTACAGAGCGGTAGTTAAATTTGTTATAACAGGATTAGATCAAAAACTTGGCTCTCGTAGCCAAGAGAATACTAACACTCAGGCCATTAACCTTTAAAGTTGGCACGAAAGGATTAATTGTCTCACTGCATCTGCCACAGAGGGAACACTCAACTCATTTCGTGGACTCATTCACCGAAGACATGTAAAGGGAAAAATGAATCCCTGCAAAAATTTAAGTAAAATCAACCTTAAATTTCACCAAGTGCAATGATTTTGTCGAGTATCGATAAATTAGCAAAGATGAGCGCATTAGGAACGCATTTATTCACTTGCAAACATTTTCCCTCGAAATACGTTTTTAAAATCTATGATCAGGTTTATCTTCAAATATTTATCCCTTAACAGAGTTTTGAGCATTTGTTTGAATGTTTCAATCCTTTCAAGTTTTTTTTTTAGTTTTTACCTTCTCCGCTCGGTCTCTCCAATCGACTCATAACACATTCTTCATTTTGAAAATGTGTGATGTGATGGAAAGCAAAGGCAGAAGTTGGTTTGCAATTATCTCTGGAAAAGTTTGGAGTCTCTATTCTTGTTTGATAACATTAGGAATTGCATTGCGGAATCCCTTAAGTGATTATTAGGGGATGTGACCGAGAGCTGAGGTCATCAGTGCCATTAGAGTATGATGGTAGAGTTTGGATTTTTCAGGGAATGGGCGAATTGTGGAGAGGTACCCCCTTGTTGTAAGTGAGGATAGGTGCCAAGGGGTCACACAGTTTAACGTCCGATTCGACGGACGGCGTACTCCACTCGATATACTATCCACATAGCATCCCAAGTATGTCTCGGGATACCTCTACAACACTCCAACACCGTCGGGATTCGAAATAGAGTCCTCAGAGTGGAAATATGTATCCTAGCCACCGAACACATCCGTATCCCGGAAGGTATTAACGGTGTAAATATGGAAAAAGGACATCAATGTAATGGAAAATTAACGAGGGATAACTTCAGGAGTAGTTGCCCAGTGAACAAACCTTGGTCGGGAGACTTATTCAAAAAAATGAAATTCAATGGGCGTTCGTACATCTCCACGTTCATTTGCGCGGGCCAATGTTTGTGGGCGTGGACAAGGTTCAAGGCAACCTTATAAATGACTGGTTGGTGAAGTCATTGAGAAACTCTTTGTGATGTCATGGGTGGCGAGGTGTGTTGGTTGATCAAAATACGCGTCATATGGCTCTGTGTTTTCACTCATCATTTGTCTCTCCCCTCTTCTGCAGGTGAGTAATCATCCGCCAGTGCTGTTGCCGTCGTGACTTCAAAGGCTTCTGCCCAGGCTCTTGAAGGGTGCGACCCTGCTCAGGCTTCTGTGCATGTCCAGTGTGTTCCTGTTCATTCAAGGTTCCGTTCGAAAGCACTGGATACTATTACTTATGGAAGGAGGGGTGTCAAGTTCCGAGCGGACGATGAAAGGTTTGATCTTTCCTTTGCGTGTGACGAAAATCACATTAGTCGTCGTTGACTAATGGCCTTTTCCCAATTACCTGCTTGCAGGCAGCTGTTATTGTCTCTTTTAAATGGTGTAAGTGATGTATATGTATCCGTTGATTATTTCAGTTCGGCTAAGATGATGAAACCGCTTAGGATATTCCATCTGGTTGCTTTGGAATTTTGGGAAGAAAGTTTTAGTGTTCACCTTCGCCAAACGTTTTTACAAGCATCAATTCCTGGTGTTCTACCGCCACACGCCCTTGCGGTGGTTTACGGGGTATTATGTAGATGTAAATTCTTTGTTTTTGGTCCGTCGGCTTTCGTTAAAGTGGGTTAAAAATACTTCCAAATTCGTAGTATATTTTCGGAAAAGATTAATTGTTCTCAAATAGTTATAGTTAGACTAGCCCCTCAGGCTTTGTTTGGCCACATATTTTTTTCCTTTTCACCAGAATACACCTCGTTGAAAATCTGCCAGTTCACTTTGCTCTAATTCCGACTAATTTCCTTTGCTCCATCGCTTATGACCGGTGACTAACGTTTAATATATACTCTTACGTAATCAATTCGCCTAATTCGAAATGTCACTAGCTGAATATACGCTAATACATTGAACTTGATCTTGCAGTTAAAATAGAAATATCCCGTTATCATCTACGTTAAAATGTTTCTTTCCTGATTAAATTTGCCAATCCACTTCAAACCCATTGCGGTGAAAAGTACGATTATGGCGAATAGAAAGCAGTGTTCCTTTGACATAAGGTCAGTGCGTAATGTGATTGTGATGAATTTTTATGCCGTTATGTTGTTTATTTTGCCGAATTTTTATTTAATGGCATATTAATCTTCATTTTTTTTTTAAACGAAGATGTAAAAAATTGGTATGTAATTAGGAAACACCTGGAGCATTTTATGATGCATGATCTCCTTTTCCACAATTCTGTCAACGGAGAACGTAATTTTTCAGAGGAAACGTTGAACCTTGGGGGAGTAATCTTTTGAGACATCAAATTCTTCCTTCCCTTAGATCCCCCTTAGTGTCGGCTGGTGATAATTGATGATGTAAAGTTCTGAAGGTGGAAGAGTTTCCGTAGGCTACAGCGAAGAACCATTGATATAATGGGAAAAACGTCATAGAGATAAGCTGCGGTCTTTACAAACGACTAACCGAATTTTAATGCGTAACCGACGGAAAATGACTGAATTACGAAGTACTCTTTTGTTAAATAATTATTTGTAGTGACTTAAGAGATTTCACAACCAATTCGAGTACACGTTGAAGGATATTGCTGATTTTCTAACTATTTCCCACACTTGCCTTAATCAGCATACTCTAATTTCTCATCATTTAGGTAATTTTATCTCAACTATAGCTTGGCTGCGGTGTTTTTTTTTATTTCTTTTTACGGGGCTTCAGTTATGTCAGAAAAATATTGCTTCATTCTTAACTATCGTGGTGCTGTCATTCGAATGTGCAATGAATCACACTTCAGTATTTAATTGAGATTTTGTATCGCAGCGGAGTTAACTTTGATTAAAATCTATACCAATCATTCAATTATTTCACAATCATTATTTGTCTTCCAGGTACTAATTTAATAAGTCATATTACTCTAATAAACGTTTTCTTTTTCATAATTTGACTATCAGTTAAGGGGTATGTTTATTTAAATGTTAGGAAAGAGTTGAAGAGTTGTAAACGCTTCCATTTGCATCCCGTCCGCAAAGCATTTTCTGCGTCATGTAGCATACTAATAAATGATTGATTAGAGTAAAGCATTTAATGGTAGTAGCATTTTTTCCCGAATTCTAGCAACATTGGATTATTTTGAAATCAATGGCCATGCGTACTGATTCACATGCTGTATCAGAGCTAAAAGGGCAACTTCTGAAAAGGGAAGGAAAACAAATGCGCTTCATTTCCCAAAACTTTAAGTGAAAGCTTCTTCTGATAGAATATTTTCGTCGAGTTAAGTAGTTTTGGAGTATTTTTTTTACCTCTAGAGCTAGTCTTATCCTTCTGGTCATTAGCAAAAAATTGCGCCATTACGGTAATATATGGTTATCGGTGTGGCAGGTTGGTAGCGCTAAAGCAGTTCATTCCAGCTATTTATAATGACTAACAGTTTTTGGATGTACTCCTCCCGCTGGCAAGTCCCATATTCCCTAGGAAATGGGGGTGACTAATATTGAATTTAACGTCATTAATGTGGATCATCCGAGATTATTTTGCTCTAAAATATGTTCTTAGTGGCTATGAAAATACTATATTTTAATTTTTAAATAATTCCCAATTGTTCAACGGGGGAAGAAATATTTTTTCTCATGTTCATAGTTGTTTTCTCTCCCGTGAACTGATCCGCCGTATTTTATTCATGACTTACTTTGGTATGTGACTTATGATTTTAAGAATATTTACATTACGTGAACTGGGTATTAAATATCGTTCCAATGGTTGATTAATGGAAACCTCGTGTATTTTAATAGTATAAAAGATATTTTATTCCTCAATTTTTTCAGATATCAGTGAGTTGTCCACTTTTAATTTTGGTGCCAAAAATGACGTCGTAGTAAAAATTAATCACTTTGTAATATGCAATGTAATCATGTATTCTTGTACAAGATATAATATTTTTTTATCGGTGTCTCGATGAAGTGATGATTCAAACGAGCATGTGCACTTCATCACGAAGGGGGCAGAGAAAAAAATGCCTGGGAACGAGAGGCTAAACAATCGTCAACAAATTTTGGGCCGGGGCCAATAAATACTTTGTTATGGGCGATTAAAAAAATAATTCCGGTGAGCCCTCAACCGGAAAATGTTACCAAACTCGTAAATCTCTTTGCCCACGAAGGTGGCGTTATATATTAACGTTCAAGTCTCCGAAGTGTTGCCCGGGCGCTTATAATCACTTCCGTGACGTTATGCATTAAGGGTATTTAGCGACGTGTGGGTCGCGGCGTATTTTGACGCTCAGGAGCCGCTAATGTTTTTCGTTAGACCTTGAGCTGAAAAGTCCTTACAAAACGCTTTGGCCTTGGTGTCAGCATAATGGCAAGGCGTCTGAATTTTTCGCTGATTTCTCGTTATGATATTTATAATAATGAGAAACTGTTCGTATTTACCATTGTATCTTCTTATTCTAGTTTAGGCAGTACACAAATGCTATCATAGATACGACTTGCAATTCAGAAACGGATAATTATTTTTTAAAAAAAATGGAGAAAATGCTTTTCATTTTGCTGTAACTTAGCTCTTTAACTTTCCTGTTGACCCGACCGCCTGTTAGGTGTAATAATATCGTAATTTTAAAATTTTAAATTGCTATCATTTAGAGAACACTCAGGCATATAGGCTTAATGGTTCCATTAAATATATCAGATTTGGTCACATTTAGATCCTGCTTAGTTATTTTTTTAGAATTTCTACACTTTCTTGGAGTGGAGTTTAATCTCGGTGAAACGCAGAAATGTGTTTTTCAGAAAGAATACATTTTAATCGTGTCATCCCCAAATTTCTAAAATTTCATTCCCGTGAAGGAGAATTTTCGAAAACTCTTTCAATCCTGAATTAACTGCTTATTTAATGCCTTGGTTATGTAATTGCTGTTTTATTTGACGGCTTTAAAGCTCTTCATAAATATTTCCTGACCGATGGAGAATCACCTCTACTCCATTTGTTCCCCCATCAGACATTCTTGTAGATCCTTTGTTGGGAAAAAGTTTGTTGGATGCCATTTTAATTGCGTCAGCTTAAAACTCAAATCTTAGGCACAGGCTTTATTTTTAATCGATTAAATTCGGCTGCGTACCCATAATTTTTCTCCAAACTCATTATTTTTCTCATTAATTTTATCTTTTAATAAATTATTGCATTTACCAAGTTTGTTAACTGATTATCCATCAATGTCGTTCAATTCATTTTCTTTATGACTCTCGGGAAAGTTGACTCTTTGACTAATTCTCGCCTCAAAAAATATATTATATGAAGCACAATCAGCCAAAGAATTGCGAATCCGAAGGCCATATAGTCTAATTAAAATATGTCAAAATAATTATGCAAAAGGTTAGTCGTAAAACATCCCTATGCATGTCATTCAAATTTTCCTTTGCAAATGTTGGTTCTCACTCCATACTTTATTGTTTCCTCTGCATTCATTTTATTCCTTACTCATATTTTTCGACTTTATTTATGTCGAGTATATAGGTATGCTTTACTTAGGCGCTTTTAATGTTAGGGCGATTACAGTAATATTGGCAGATATTCACATGATAATTCCATCTCGTGAAACGATTAGGTAATTAAATTTTTCCGTTATATTAATTAATAGCGTCGAATCAGTTATATGGAATCATTTGAGTGTATTTGGTTATGATGATTAATAATATAAGGTACACACCGTTTTATTTATTCAGTGAAATGAACTCCGAGAGCGAAACTTTCCCTCCCGAGTCGAGTTTATTTTCAATCATTCAAAACCATCCGATGTAGTCGATTTCCATTGAAATCGTTTGAATAAATTCATCATATTCATTAATTACCCTGAAAAAGTTACATGGATGACCAATCCTATCCTATGCATGTGGACGTGCCTACAGTGTTGGTAGCGACAATTTTGGATTTCATTAATTTAAGTTCCATCGGATGTTCTCTCTTTACTACTAAATGCAATTTATGTGTTCCGAGTACGGACGGAATACGCTTCCAGGCCGTTGGTTTGTTTCAATAAACCCATGCAATCTCCTAACTTTATTTCATATATCGCCGCAAACCGAAATGGGTGATTTAGTATTATCTTTTATTTCCATCTCGATCCCTTCGATATTTGTGGAATTCATAACTCCAGTCACTCATCATTCAGATAAAGAATTTTGTTCAGCAGAGCGAAGCCAGCCACGGCTCCAAATACTCGCCGAGTTCGTCCAACCATTGTCCTCCGCTCCTTTATTGGGTCGCCTTTGATTTCCCCATGGTGTCCTCGGAGGCTCAAGCGCTGCATAGTCTGACCACAGCCTTTGATGGAACAGTAATTGTCCGGGGTCCTCGTGCTGTTTCGCCCAGTCCGGAGGGTCTGGCAACCGTTGCGCGAATCCTGCCTTCCACGGCCTCTGTCCTCCTACGGCTCTTTGTATGCACTACACACTGCACGCATGCGAGTGAAAGGCCTATCTTCTCCCGGATGTCTCTTATGGAACTTTCCGTTTCATACGTATCGAGTGAAATGGTGTCCATTGTTACCAAACTTCGCGCCAAGTCTTCATGATCGAGGAGCGTATCAGTGTTTACGGTAGAAATGTGGCAACAATGGGCTCCATTTCACTCAAAATCTTTCCGGCCGGATGTCTCGTCGCTGAATCGCTAAGAATTTCCGAATCTAAAAATAAAAATACGATAAATAATCAGATGCCGCGTGTGTATAGTGAAAAACCGAATTGTCAGTGCGCTGCAGTGAAACCTTTGGCATCCCTCGCACCTTAGCGTTACTTCAATCGTGCTTGCGTGCATGAATCTTCAGCATGCTGGGGATCATTTGAGTCTAGAAGTAAACGAGCACACCGAGGAAAAAGATCTCCTCTCACGACACCCGTGATTTTGACGTTCAATCACAGTTTTTGATAAACACGGGGTGGTAAGATAGGCAGGGTGATGGGGTTAATTCTCCGTGTTGTGGGAGCATATGCCTTTTATTGATTGATTTAGCTAATGCATACATTTTAATTTCGAGAAGTTGGGATGGTGTAAGAAATCGTCACCATCTCGTCGATCTTCCCTACTTATGTGGCAGCAGAAGCTAGAACCCCTTCCATTAATTAACTATGTGGTGATTAAGAGAGAGTGTCATGACAAGAGAAAGGTACGTAAGAAAATTAAGTCGAATGCATTAGTCTGCGATAAGAAACGCAATCAAGAAGAATATCTTCACCGTCATGTTTTATGTTATTTTTGTGATGTTTACTCGTAGGGGTGTATATTTTTAATATTATGGCGATATGAATTCCTGGGAAAATTGATTTCTGAAAGATCAAGGATCACGAATTTTTTTTACTGGATTCACATTTCCGGCCGATTACCTCAATTAATAGAAGTAGCTGTACCTGACATTCCGTTTTAGAACCTCGTGAAATTTCACAATAAGAATAAAAAATAACCCTGTTACGAATCCAAAAACGTTAAATATAACTTGTTATCATCTCGATGGAATTTAATTTACATTATCGTCTTAAGATACTTTTTCTTAAAAATACGGCACATTTACTGTAAACACGCAAAATAATTTATTATTATATATTGGCGTCAATCCTTTTGGGGTAGACGCTGTCTAAAGGTCCTCATTGGCTGCTCTTAAGGGTGGTGATAATTTACTGCTGTTTACCTAAACTTTCTTGCTCAATTTTTTCTTCTCTATCACATTTTTATATTGCTTCATTCAAGTTTCTCCGCTCACAAGGGTTCTTATTTTGAAGTCTCTTCGGCCACATTTACCTGTAATTTTCTCCGCCTTCCCCATCCTCTCAACCCATAACTTTTTCCTAAAGTAATTTTTATTAGTCGCCTTTATGAATTTAAACATTTAACATTATCTTCCTGATAAGTCTCTCTCTGCTGTCCTTCTCTTAATGGTTATTTTTATCATTTATCACCAAAACTCTTATCTATCTCGTTAATGTATTTGCGATAGGGAAAATATATCTCACCACTCGGGTTAAATAAGGTTTTATTAAAACTATAGATATAGGTTATAAGCAAATCGGTCAATACTTACCTAATTAGTCGCTCTCTACCCTGGTTCATTTTGAATAACCTTGATAGAAGAAGTTGTGAAGAATTTTCCTGCACCATTGTGGTTAAAATTCATTTATTTTTTATTATAAATTACCTAAATAATGTGTAGTGCATAAGCAGTCATACCTTATGGCCAAAGCTGATCGCTCTAAATTGAATGTCACAAAAGGGTGTATTTTCATGGATTACCTCGACTTAAGTTGTTGTTACCTCCCCTAAATACTACTATTACTGGCGTGAGGATTAAATCCCACATCTTCTGCTTGTCATTTGCTAAATCGTTTATACTTTATTTATGATATCTATGTTATTATTATTTTTCGCTGAAACCCGTGTGCCTCATACCACGCAGAGTACGTATTGATCTAGCAATCCTGGTGATTTTAGGTTGAAATGATGCTGATGAATGCTATCGATCGCGAAGGAAGGGAAAATTTTTCCCAGTTGATCTCCTGCGTTTCTCCGCAGGAGATCAACTGGAAATTTTTTTGATGAAATGAAATACAAAAAATAAAATTCAGCTGGTGGTCGAAACATGGCTCAATTTAATCATGGAAGTATGTGAATGCAGTTGAGCCAAGACGAATGGGAAATCAACCATTTTGGATTCAAAGTATATACAGCTGTCATGTCTGTTGCATCGCTAATAAAATAAATAATGAATCATTTCCACGCACAAAGATGCAGTCTGTACTTCTAAATTTTTCGAAAAATCTGAATTTTTGTTAAACTTTACGACTTGTTAATGAAGGTCCTAGGGAAATCGCCTTTCCCACTCTTTCACTCCTGCGAATAGTGGATATTATTCCTTCCTTTTACTGTATTTGAATACCTACTATTATTTCCACCTATTAAATAATACCTCCATAAACAACCTCGGAGGTGTTAATATGTTAGTAACAACTGCCTATCGGTCGGAGGTTGGTTTATATGAATCCTGAAGACTATTTCACGATTCCTCGATCTTATATACGGCATTGATAATCATGAAAAAGGCACATATTCGTTTCATTTTCATAGGGCATGAATTCTCACGTGGTTGATCCCCATGTTATTGAGTTCATTATTCATTTCGCTTATGCTTCTGGAAGATGGTATTCAGCGATTGAGGTTGCCTATGTTTTACTCTTAGTGGATCTCTCTCGGGGTGATTCATACGGCTTCATCTGTCCAATTTCATAAGGAGGAATAAGGGAATGAAAGCCCAGTCTGGTGGTCGGATTAATTCTCTCGGACTCGTGATTGGCATTAAAAGTGGGGCCAGACACTTCGGATCCCGTTCAGTCGTTTCCACCCCGGCGTGGGACCCTGCCCTCCCGAGTTAGCTCACCGCTCGGTTTAACGACCCCCTTCTTCACCGACTTAATCCCAAAATCTCCCGCGGACTAGAGAAACTGCAATGAGGTCGTCAATCTCCGAAACGCATTGAGATCCTCCTTGCAAAGCAAAAGGCACACCTATTCAAAGAGGGAGAGAGGAAGACGTAAGCGGATCAGGTTTTGAGTTTAGTGAAGTGATGCTGCCGTTATGGTCAGAATGGTAACGTATTCGGCCGAAATGCGGAAATGGCTGGGCAGAAATTCTTGTAAATGTTCAAGACTACACACCCTTTGAGATGGGCGATTTTGGTTAAGTAGGAGCATATTAAGACTCAGGGTTGCTGAAAAGTCAATGAAAATCGTTTAAACTTTGAATTTCTTTCGAGTTGGTTGAATAGTCCTCATAAAAACAAATGCTTGAATTGTACTTTCCACAGTGCATTTGCATGAATAGCTTCATTATCATGAAGATGATTGCTAAGTTCACACATTTCTAGCTTTGGTTATACTGGTTCTGGTTATGATACCAGTAAGAGAGCATCGGGGCTTTAAAGGTTACTGCGTTACATTAACGTCGCCGAGAAATTCGTTAGGAAAAACTACTTGGCACGCTTACATAAAACTTGGAAACATGGAGAAACCGTGGTCGGTTCGTGTATCCAGAACATTAGTAACCCTGGGATCTAAATAGCGGTATTTTTGTGGGTTTTTAAGGTGATATATCGACAAACTTTGACCATCCGTACTTTTCCGGCCAGTGAAAGCTACACGTCAAACCCTCTTCGTTCACTCGTGCAGGACCTGCGGATGGAAATAAATGTTCCATAACTTATTTTAATTCTTCAACGAATTCTTGTTTTATAAGGGTTAATATACCGTATATTTACAATTGTTTTCCGGGGACTTAAAAATTGACTAACAAAAATTTGGAAGACAATATCAGATCGGACCGAAAGCGTTTTCAGCAATACGCCGGTCTCGACGCGGCCTCGCCCTTTCCTGCGTATGGCGGCCGTGCGCCTCGACTGAACACCCTCGCAGGGCCCGCGTGAAGTGGGGAACGGCGGCGGTGCTTGAGCGGGATATGAATTCCGCCTCCTTGTGGAGCCGAACCCCCCCGCCCTCCCCGCAAGCCGGGAGCGCTCGCTGCGACTACCCGGCCGCCCAGCCTGCAACCCCCCCGCCCGTTCCCTCCACCCCCGCCCGGCGAGGGTGGGTTAAGGAGCGGCCGGCTGTGTTTGGGGACACAGACTTGTCTGCCTGGGGAGCGTGATCGATATTCGAGGGAGAGAGTTCGGGGTAGGGGTCCTCTGGCGGACGTGCAGGGGTGCATTGTGGCCGCGGGGGAGAGCAGGGCCTCCTCCAACCGAGAAAACACTGGGGATATCGTGCTTGAGGTAAATTCAAGAATTCTGCCGAAGTTGTAGAAGAATCTGTTTTAGAAACATGTTTAGGATGTTAAATGCCCTTTTTTTAGCTGCATAATAATTCGTCAAAAGCATCCATGAGGCGGAGAAACGTCACGATGAGCTCCATGATTTACTCTGATGCACCAACTATTATTAGGGGCGTGGTAAGCCAGTGGGTAAAGTTTTGTGTTACTGGAGGGTCTGTGTTCGGAGTAGTAGTAGTATTTAGGGGAGGTGACCGACAGCTAAGGTCATTTGATCCATTAGGGATGGACAGGAAAGGATGAAGGTTGGAGAGAAACCCGGCGTCGGCATTAGCCTACTCTTTACGAAAGGCGCCAAGGGGTCTGCAGCTTAACGTCCCATCCAACTGACGGCGTACTCACTCAAGTGCCCTCCACAAAGCACTTCAAGTAGGGAACGAGATAACACAGAAATATTCGACGCTGCCGGGATTTGAGCCCGGGCTCTAAGGGTGGGAAGCCAGTACGCTGTGTTCGGAGCTCGTTCATTTAGGAGATCTAACAGCTTCACCCAAGCAATTTGATTTTTCGAGTGCCAAATATTTCTGGAAAACCATAAGCGACCCTGGGAAAGGAACTGATCCCCCTACCCTGAATTTGTGAATTACACCCGTTGCAAGACGCTTGGTTCGAGTAGCGCTCTAACTTCGCTTATCAGACCAACCTTCGGGATTAGTAATGTGGATATGGCATCTAAATTTTTATTTTAATTTTCATTTTAATCGAGTTTTATCTTGGAGGAAGTTCGTAGTTTTGTTCCTCGGTGACCCATTAGCTTTATTTTTCACAGTATGTTTTTTGTTGGTATATCGATATTAGCAGTCAGTTTGTCAGTCAGCCAATGGGTTGCAAGCATTGCTGAGTGAATTGGAAATTCAGTGCGACAGGTATGGGATGAGGATCAACATTAATAAAACAAAGGTTATGCGATTTTCTAGAAAGAAAAAGGGCAAGCTTAACATTAAAATAGGAGGGCAAAACCTAGAGCAGGTAGAACAGTTTACGTATCTCGGTAGTGTTTTGGACCAAAACGGTCAAAGTAGTAGGGACGTAAGGAGAAGAATTGCGCTAGGCAAAGAGGCTTTCGCAAGGAGGAGGGAGTTGATGACAGGGACTTTGAGTAAGGATGTTAAGAAAAGACTCGTAAAAACTTTGATATGGAGCGTAGCTATGTACGGTGCGGAAACGTGGTCATTGAAGCAGGAGGATAGACGTAGATTGGAGGCTTTTGAAATGTGGGTGTGGAGAAGAATGGAGAAGGTGAAATGGACAGAGAAGAAAACAAATGAGGAAGTACTTGGTATGGTGGGTGAAGAGAAGGGTTTGTTGGGAGAAAGCCTTCGGAGGCAGGAAAAGTGGATGAAGGGGGTATTGACCGGCAGCGGGATGTTGAAGACTCGAGGAAAGGGAAGGAACAGGATAGGGATGTTGGACGGGATGAAGGCAGGAAGAAAGTACTCAGAGATGAAGAGGGACCTGATGTAGAGTGGGATGTTGTGTTTTGCTAGGGGCCACAAATTGTTGAATTAGTAATTTTGTCCATCCAAAAACCTATCTTAACCGTTAGATTACCTATTATTATTATTATCATTATTATTATCGTTATTATTAATTGGCCTGGACGTAAATATGGACATGAATATCCTCTAAGTAATTGTGCTTCATCCAGCTTGGAGACTTGTTAACTCTTTTGATGTGATAGTAAATATCATTCAAGCGCCGTTAATATGCAATCATAGGACGTGTTCATTAGCGGTCTACATCTGCATGCATTGTGACCACTTCTTTTGCATAAGAATGGCTTGGGTAATGCTTCATTAAATGTGATTTACTATGATTGGATAGTATTTTTCTGTATTCTTTGCATCTGTCTTTGAAAACTAAAACACCGTATTTGAATTAAATAGTAGTTGTAAATACACATAATTATCCTAATGTACTGCTAGCGTGTCCTACCCTGATGAAATCCTACCGTACTTCCTATGAAATTATAAAATAATCCTGATAAACGTTCAAAATTATTTTGCATATCATGTCTTTCCAGCTATAATATTGAGAGATTTGATATTTCCATTAGCAAATAATTTATAGATTTATCGCCCGGCATGATAATTATAACGTAGTTACTGATACAATTACATTTTAAATATTTATTTATAATGAGGTCAATGTATTTTTGAGCCGAGTCGGCACTCATCAGTTTAATAAGCAATGAGTGATCACATCAAAATGAAAAAATACGTGGCTAAAACTTCAATTTCCCCGTACGACTTTGCATTTTATGTACAAAGACAAAGCCAATATTACGAATTTACTGGCATTGCTCAGGTCTATTAGGTTTTTCTTTGTGTTCCTCTAAGGAAAAATAAAGCAGTCTCGAAATCATTTCCTCTCTAAGTTAATTATTTTTTTCTAGAACGATATTGCCCTCTTCTTCTGAGATGGAATGGAATCGGAATTCAACCTGTAATTAATAGTTTGGGATATACCTTTAGGGAATTGATTAATTTTAGAATGAAAAACAATTCCTGGGTAATTCTCCTATTTATTCATTTGAACACGATCCGGATTTCGACGTCTTGCGTCGTCTTCACATCCTGGCCTGACGATGATGCTGATGAACCTGTGTATTAATGACGCGATGGGTCGAAACCCAGGTCGTGTTTATATAAATCTATGGATGAATTACCAATTTGCTGTGTTTAATTTCGCATTCACACCAACTTGGACAATCATTCGGCGCCGATCGGGTATATACGGTGCACAAAAACATTGCAATGTTGTGTAAAAACACGAACATTCTCATTTGAACAATGTTTTGTTAATATCTCTGGCGAGATGTGATTAATTGTTAGTACAATTAGTCAATACATTCTTTTATCAATATAAAAGTTCAAATATTACGCTAATTATTCAGCTCTTTCATATTTTAAAAGGGAAAAAAATTGGGTCATCATGGATATCCGTAACAGTTTAATATAAATACAACGGTTCTCAGGTCAATAGTTTAAACTCCAGTTTCTATGTTTTTTGCGGCAGCGCCAATGGCTCTAGTTTAGGAAAGACCGAAAAGGTGGCTGGATGTTGGCCAAAATAATAATCAGCCCATCCACTTTCAAAAATTATGTAAATTAAATATTCCCTGCTCCTCCCGTTTTAGAATTACGGTGACGACAGGAGTCATACGTGACGCGTGCACAGTGACGAGCGCCAGTCGAAAATTGGTCTAAATGTGTCCAGGGGGACTTCGGAACTTGTATTTTTGTTGAAATCACGAAGCCAAATTTTTTCACGCACACAATGCCTTCGACAATACTACGTATGGAAAAAGTAAAAATGCAGCCGTCGCATCGATTTGGAGTGCTCTGGTGTCGGGACCGTGGGATCGGGAGTAGGACTGCCTGCAATAGGGAGGGGGATGGGATGAGCCGACGGAGGACTTCGTCATTAGGGTGAGGTAGTGATTGCCGACGAAATCCATCCGGAGCATGTCTTTATTAGTAGCCCGGTCCATGCTCCTGACCGCCCGCTGTTGGTATGCGACCCGGAGACGGAATTAGCTGACTCCAGTCCTCGCATGGAATTGAAAGGCCGGGTACAAAGTCGAGGGATGGAGTCAGGGCTTCCCGGTGCCGAAACTTCGCAGGACCGTAAGGCGCGGAATCACGTCCGGCATCGTCAAATATTGGGAGAAAAATGACCAAATCAGATTCCCGAGTTATATTTTTTATAAAGATTAAATTCCAATCACGATGGCCCATTCCGGAAACGATATTTTTCTCCAGTTATTTTTATCCGGCGAATTCATATCCGAGGATTTTTATCTTTAATAGCCACGAATACTGTCTGCAGTACGTTTGCATTCCCTGTAATAATGCACATTTTAAATTTCTATTTTCTACATTCTTCCTGTGCTGCGGATTGTCACTTAATTTTCTTAAGCGGTACTTGGGAATGAAATTATCTGCTGCTTAATAGCAATTCATCAAATATTTTTTCAGAACTTATCGTGCATCCGAGTACCATTTTTTTCAGTGATCAATGAAAATTAGCAGTCGATTCGTCTGAATTTTGTCAATCCGACGCGTCACATTTCCCTAATTATAAATTTAATGCCGTTGTTTATTCTAGCTCTGAAACCACTTTTGGTGGTGTCTTTCGCACAGATCATCGCATTACTAAAGCTTTAATCGTTTCCTCATATTGAGAAAGTCGTTCATTAATCTAATAAGTTTTATATATTCATATATATATATATATATATATATATATATATATATATATATATATATATATATATATATATATATATACTAATATATACATCGATTATACGGAAACACACGAGCAGTATTATATTTGGTTGGCTTACATACATACATATGTTTACACTTACATTTTTTTATTTTTTTATAGTTTTCGTCCTTTACCAGTCGTTGAATGCTGGGTTTCCCGCATGCTCCATGCAGATCTTAGGGGAAATAAAATGTCGGGCGTAATGCCACAGAAACGGAATAAGAATTAAGACCGATTTACGTGGTGCTTATTTCAGTACTGAATTCAGGATACTTACTCGTGTAATTGCATAGGAAAGGGAGAGTTTTATTTGATGAAGGAGAAGATTTCGATTTTAATTACTGAAATCAGAAGTTATTAAGATATTTATTACGCCGTACTCAGCATTATTGTTCGGTCAACACTGACATCGACGAGAAAATAAAATAAGTGGATCGCGTAAAAGGGTAGATCTGAGTCGTGGTACGAAATTCGCATCCTACGTTGAACCTCCTGATTTCAGCACCGATATCAGTACAAATCGTGTAAATCATCATTTAGGGAATTATTATTAACCCTAAAAGTCCATCTTTTACGTTTAACTTATAGTTAAGTTAAAAATTACCTATACACCATTCATCTTAGCATTCACTCATTCCCCCTTTAAATATTCAGAGTCCTCCACACTCAAGTTGGGTACCTGTTTCGGTCCCTTTTTTTTCTTGTTTGAATCGATACCCTCAATTCCAAGTCAAATAATCATTATTCATAATTTGCTAGCATTTAAATCAATCGGTGTCGTGAAGATGTCATGATACGACAGCCTATTAACAACACAATGGTATTGGGGAATGAAGAACGAAAATTCATGCATTGATTAAATAAAATAATTTGTTAATTACGTTTCAAAACTTTTATATAAGAATTAATAACGTGCCAACTTCATCCGAGGATCCTAAGACCGTGAAAGGCTTACTAAAATACAGGGAATGGAAGCTTCATAATTTTTTTCAAGGCGTGTAAAATTAACTGAATTGAAGGTGGGGGGGGGGTTTGTAACCACTGGGACACCCTTGGTAAAACTCTGCTTCCAGCGCAGAGTCCAAGTAAGCGTGAGGGCCACCGGGTTATTGGATTTCCGCATAATTAAATAAAAGCTCGTAGAAAGAGGAAATTCGTTTCATATAGCAAAAGTGGAAGCTTTTCTTCATTCGTCGGGCCTGCCTGTTCCGTAGGCTTCAAATTTGAGCTGGAGCTGGATTCGCTTTTGAAGAGATCCGGTCTAATCTAGGATTTATTCGTAGTTAGCCAAACCGGATATTTTTTGCTTCGCTCTAGTAGACCTTGAGCCAGCAGAGCTTGTGCTAATGTATTTACCCTCTCTTGACTTCCAGGACTTGAGGTGCATCATTTCTCACCTTCCTTTACCTTTTAATCATTAGTCCCTATATCCTATGATTTTTTTGCTGCATCGGTTCATTCTTATTTACCCAATGCCCATTTTGTTACTCTTAGACAACTTTTACATCGTAATCTTTTTTATTTAGTCTCTTTTTTTTGTCCAGTGATCTCCTGAATCTTTACTAATATAAATGTGCATAACCCTAATTATCCATCCAAATTGGTTTTTTTCTTCCATTCAGAAGGCAGGAAGAATGCGTAGATTGTGTGAAGTTCAATGTTTCTGAAGTTCAGCATTGATTGGGCGTCTCCTTCCACTCATAAGCATTTCAAAATTTCAATTCTTTTGGGAAATTCAGTTCGAATCTAGGAACAATAATGTTAAGCCATGGAATTAAAATGGAAAAACGAACATTTTCCGCGTGTAACAATTCTCATTCGCTCTTTAAATACGCAGTAATTCAACTACTAGTATTATTCTTAGACTAGTACGCAACAGATAAATTTAAATTTCTAGCTCTGTCAGTTCTTTTTCGTATATTAATCGTATTTCGGAAATATTTTATTCAAACGAGGAATCAGCCCGTATCGGAGCATAACAACGTTTTCTGAATGCCCTAATATGGTTGCTTATGTTTATTTTTCAAATTTTCGGGGTTCATGATAATTTTTTTATTGCATTAAAGTCTGATGAGTAAAATTCGAGTTTTCATTTTCAAATTTCATTTTAATCGACAAAACCAACAAAAATAGTTTAGTTTTTTATCCGGGTGTTCTAACTCCTTTTCCACGCTCTTTTTCGAATAATAGTATTCTTACAGAAAGTCTAAGGAGATAAAGTATGCATTTTAAATTAATTATTACTAAAAACATGTTCATAGCACCTAATATTGACACGGAATTGGCGCACTGTCTGTAGGTGAAGGGAAAATCGGGAAAAAGGTAAATGGTTGGAAAGAAATATTAAAATTAGCGAAACATAACCCGATGAAAGAATTAAAATACTTTAGAAAAATAGAAGGGGAGAATAATATGAGATTATGGTGATAGGTAACAAATCCATGTGTTGACTTATAGGTCTTTGAAAAGTTGGATAGGAAAAGGCAGGAAGGTGTAACGGTTCTGAAAATATTAAGTGATAGGCTAAGCCGAGAAAGCAATTGGGCATTAAATTAGGTTAAAAGATAAATTGGTAAGATAGGAAGAAAACTAATTGACGGGTATAATGACGGGAAAATATATGACATCCAATTAAAAACAAGTAGCGAAGTTGATGTTGAACATGCGGCAGTGAATTGAATCGCACTAACATAGCAGATATTCGTTCCAGAGTTGAAACGCCTTCTCTGTTTGAAAATGTTCTCTAAATCTTAAAGTAGCAAGAATCATGATCGAGCATACCGTTGCCATATGATGTAGAATTCATTATTAAGGCGGGAGAAATTCATTTAAATGATTATGCAAAACAAAAATCTGAACTCTCCCTACGAATAATTTCATGCAACCCGTCGCAATGTTAATGCATCATCCGCGGGTAGAAAGAAAGCCGGTACGGTATATATATACCGCAAAATCGGGGTGGGGTGATTTAAGGGAGGGATTGGAAGTGGGGGGGTAAGGCGTGAGGTACGGGTGGTATCAGTCATTGTGCTGTGTTATCGAAGGTAAAGGAAGGTTAGCGCCAAGAGGAGAAAATGATTGATACAAGGTGTAAAAAAAGGTTTTAATAAAGGTAAACGAAATGAATATATTTAATTGTAAAATTGAAATATTTGAATAAATAAAAAACTTAATTTGGAATATTGATTTATTTACCCAAATTAGAGCCGGTCACTATTATATAAATGAAAAAATTATGTTTAGAATCATGTTGCTATGACCCTGAAGACGTTTTATCTTCCTTGGATGTGCAGTGTAACTGCGCTTGTGGGCTTATCAGGTCGTAGACGAATGTCTTTGCGTATTATGTGGGAAATAAAGGAAGTGTATAGGATCTAACTTCTCGTGTGAATTCCTCATCTACAGATGAAGGATGTGTGGGAGAAATGCGGAAATACGTCGTAACACTAACCTTGGCATAATCGGAGTTCATAGTGAGATAATAGGAAACTAAAACGATTTCCGTTTTGATAATTGAAACACTGATATCCTCGATAATTCTTTACAGTTCATGGGTCGAGGACTCTCAGCATAATCTGATCCATTCTGAATCGCAATTTTTCATATAGGTTGTAAGAGGTGGATTTGGCGTATTTCTTCAGCATCCGGAAAACTTACTTCGAACTGGAACTTTAAATGATCTAAACTAACGGCTTATTAAGTCATAGAAAATGAATTCTTGACCCGTTCCACAAATAATGTCATGTACTATGAGGATTAGGAATGTTTTATCCTGTCCCCTCACTTTACTTGGCCGGTATTAAGGGGTGGGGAGTGTTTGATTATTCATGAAATTATTCTAAATAAATCCTTTCCCCCTTCCCCAGTCTCAATGCTTGGCCCTGAAGTTGAAAATGTTATTTTGCGACACGGGTACGTAATGATCTATTAGTTATTACGGCAATAGGTTTTGGCGTTTTATTCATTCCTATTCCCCATCCTGTTCCAAAAACCTCACATTTTCGTTGGTCTACTCTCTGAGATCGGTTTTTGCGCAGATCCCTTGCTCCCACCGTCACTCTGGATAGAAGATGAGGAGAAATCTCCATTATTACGCCAGGGAAATAATCTCTTGAAAAATCATCTCGATTGGATAAATCAGGCAACGTGATTTAGTTATAGGTTAGTTCCTCTCTAACACGACTTAAGAGTGGCGGTGATTAGTGGCGGCGTTGGAGGAATTGCTGTCAAAAGCAGCGAAATAAAGTCACCAGGTTTATCTTCTAATATGTGGTAAAAACGGTGTTACATAAATGCTCCTTCGGCAAACGGTTTCTGAACTGCAGACCTAAAATGGTGCAAGGGGAAGTTGCAGGAAAACATATTCTCATATCTATTAAGTATTTAAATCATCAAGAGAATCAACGACTGTTCGCTTTGGTCAAGGCGGATCGCAAAAACTCCTATTTGACAACTGTGGAGTCACGTGAAAACTGCTAAGAAAAGGCGAGATACTGAGCGATCCAAATTCGTCAAAATCTTGAAATTTTCATCCGTACCACAGGAGTATTATGTAACTTAAAATTAATATATTCGATTGAATTCCGGGGGAATATAGCTTTACTCGCCATTGCCCGAAGTGTGAGAATAAAATGGCGTTGAGCAACTCCGTCTCCGACGAAAGATTTTTCAGCCATGGACCGAAGAGTGGTTTCTACAAGAATGGGAATTGCTGGACGTATGACTGTGTCGGATGAAATGGAGGGCCTCTTCAAACATCCCCGAGCGACTCGGAATGACGGGGAAGAGTGGAGGCACGTAGCTTCTGCGGGAAACCATCGGCCCACGATTGGTCTGGAATGAGTCAGAGATGGGAAGAAGAGGGAGTCCATGGCGCAAATGCCCTACCGTCGGTGGCTTATCTCGAGGTGTATTTGGAGTTTATCAGCCCACGCGTAATCTTATAACCGATGCGTCTATGGCGGCAGGGCATCTCTCTGTTGACAAAAAGTCTGTTATCATCCAAGATACCGATTATAGAAAGTAAAAATCCGTTGACGAGAGGCTTCCACAGCGTCAACTTCCGCTCTCGTGTCAGTCGGGAAGCATAATGTAAATAGGAAAGCAGGCGACGCGATCTTCCGTTTGCAAGTCTCTTCTCAGTTGCGATAGCGGAGTTTCTTATCGTTTTTGCCTTTGCAAGCCACGTCGGTGCATCTTCCTCCCGACATATAAATAAGTATTTTTGTGCATATAATACAATGTGTCGATATGAGGTCGTTTACTCTACAAGCAATAAATCAATTTTTTAACGATCTCAATAGCGCGCAAAAATATTTAAAAAATAAAATACCTAAGAGTCTTTTTGTGTGGATTTACCGAATATTTATTTGCAAGAGATGGCTATTTCTCTTCTGATGTTGGAGATTTTCTCTAGTGGCGACTGCGGTATAAGTGCCATAAGAAATAGGCAAATTCTCGTTAGAGCAAAATAGCACGACAAGACTAACAAGTAAAAAGAGACGTTTCAGGCGTGAAAATTGCTATTTTTAATTAAGACTAACAAGGACCTCTGGTGATATGGTGACGGATAGTTATGGTTCAGTGAAAGTGGTGTCCCACCACTTATAGGTCGAAAATCTGGGTGATAGATTAATTGACAGAAAATACTCTGATTTAATTTTTTCTATGAAAAATAATATTTCATAAAAAAGGTAATTGTATTTTTCGCTAATAAATGATGTCGTCTTACTGATCTGTCGCTCTTTGTGACACAGGAGGACAAGAAAGAGTTAAAATTGAGGGATTAAAACATATCTGAAAGGTTTGCTCCGTTACTGTTGTTTGACAAACATTGATTTGTATTCTGTGGGGAATTACTGGGGGTCGTAGTTAGAAGAAGTGACTCGAAATTTTGTCATTATGAGGCAAAGTTACTGATTCTGAGATGGCTTTCTTAATTTGTTTTTGGTACAATATCTCATGCATTACAAAAAAAATTGTAAAGATGTTATTTCAATTGTATTCTCATTTCGGAAGGAATGCTATCAATATGCTATTCATAAACGGCTTTTCAATAGAGCAGAATGGTGAATATGTGGGAATATGTTGGAACCTATTATTCTTAACTATGCAATACTGGCGTATAACTAAAATTCCATCTACATACCTGTAAATGCCATCAACAATTACGAAAAATCTCCATTACTGTAATTTATGGTGTCATTTTGCTTTCTTTTGCGTAGGGCCTTTTTTGCTGTTTTTAATTTAGTTGTTTCCGATTTTAAAGTGAACTGCCAACGTACCTTATCAAAACTTCAATTGAACTACTACTCTTCTTAGCTTGGTGTTGAGTTTTCAGAGCCAGCAATGATTAATTAATTACCCAAATGAATACAATGACGGACGCTTGAGTTTAAGAACAGGCCGAATGGAATATTCCTCGAGCATTCCCCGTCTACATTGAAAATTCGATCCTGGAATGAGTCCAGAATGCCCGAGACAGCAAAATAAATCTTGTGGTTTTGGGGAAATAACTCAGTCTGACGATCAACTGCAGGTTCTCATAAGGCTAGCACAGCACCCTTGAAACTGTCAGTGAAGGTGGGCGGTGATCGTGAAATTTTTGGCTCAAAAACTTTGAGTCTGTCGCCATTTCAAACGTGTTCACGATACATCCCTTTTACTGATGGTCACCATGAGTTATTTGACGCATCAAAATTCGAGCGATGAGGTAGCCAAAATGTGCCAAATTTTGTAAAATCAAGTTCCAATTAAAAATTTTATGCAGATTCCCGACGCATAAATTCAGTCGTCTTCGTTTAAAATGTGACTCTTCCAGTAGAATGACTTGAGGATTATAATTCTCGTCTTCCCATTTTGAATTCGCACATTTTTGTAGCCATTTATTTTTGGTGGATCGGTAAATGCAAGGGATGCTGGCTGCAGATATTGTTCACTCAGCCTCTCCGAAATTGTTCTCTCACTCCCATGGATCATTCGCTCTCCGGGCGAATATGGTGAATCTCCGAGATATTCACGATTTCTGATTTTTCAAATACAGAATTTATTATAATGATCGATATTTACACATATCATCATAGGAAATATTTATTTTAAATGTATTTAAGTTTTGGACAGTTCCAATCAACCCTTCGTATCGCGTGACCTTCCCCTTTTTTGCCCTGCATTATTTTCGTCCTTCTTCTTACCCTTTTGCCGTACATTCTCCCATCCATCGCGTCCTTCTGCCTACTTCGGCTCAATTTCCTAAAATCAACGCTTAAAACATCCCACTATCTCATAGCAGCCCTCTACCCACGATGTCTCCCTTCTTATGATTTTCTCCAGCAACTTTTTCCCTTCTCCCAGCAAAAGATCTTCGTCCCCTCTGCCCAAATTATTATCTTTATTTTTCTTCATACCCACATCTTACTATCCTCCATTCAAAACTGATCCTCTTGCCTCGAGGCAGGGTTTGTAATCCAAAAAGCTCCAATTGGTGTCCTGAATGTTTGCGTGCCGCTCGGAGGCTTTGAGATGTTGGTGTTGAGAAGGCTTGGAAAAATAATTTTGGCAAGCGGAAATCGAAAGATATTGGGTCGTTATTTGTAGTAGAAAAAAAGAATGTTTAGTTGGTGGGGAATGTGGAAACTGAGATTAGACATCTCGCTGAGCATATATTCGGGTGGAAACTGTATAAACCTGGAGAAGGAAATAGTATAGGGAAGGAAATATTATTGTTCAGAACTCATTATACAGGTATGTTCAGAAGTCAGCATACCTGTATGTGAGCATTCGTTTACCAAAAGTATTCCGCACAATAGCCGGCTGAATATAAAAAGAGCGATAAATACGAAGCGTGAACTTTGCAATACTTTTTTAAAGAAATATATGCGAATGCAATGAATAGTCGCGAAGAATGATGCCATTCTTAATAAAGAGACGCGAAGAGTGATCTGATGTTTAGAGTGTACCTGTGATCGCAGAAAAACGTTCCGACAGACCAGTGCCATCGGCATGTTTGCGTTGGAACGATAATAATGATGATGGAGAAATGTAAGCGGAGCAAAGACTAACAGCCACTGTCCACAAGATTCAAATCGATGCTTGTCATCTTGTACTGTGAACGCATTAACCTAGAGAAAAATGTTCAGCCAGTGTAGTCAAGAAAGAAGTAATGTTCTGGGATAATCGCATTAACTCTATCCGGCTAGACGAATTTTGTCGATTTAATGCAGTGATCGCTTCACTGCCCATATTACGCGGCATCCACCAGCCTGGAAAACTTGAGGGATATGGTGGATGTTCCGGAAAAATCGGCATTTGACACATTTTAACTGGGAAATTTTCATGCTTGTCATGCTGTGAGATACGTCCAAGAGAGATCACTAATTCGAGCCAATTATGTGTTCTTCCTCGTCGCAGCTTTTACCCTATTTGATCCTCCATGGAGGGAATTTCGATTGAGATGATACAAATTGAGACAGTGGTAACGCTTAATGGAAAATACGAGTATAATTAGTTTCATAAATATTTTTATTTTATGTTCCAAACGGTAATGTTTGTTTGATTTTTAGTTTAGTGCTTGGCGTTAATTAGAAAAGCATTAATTTTCCATTTTGTTCCTCAGCCGTCTTGGAATTAAGAGTGATATTCTTCTGCTTGTGAGTGATATTTAAGCTGCCGGTCGATCTATGAGAAAAATAAATTTATTAATGCAACTGGAAAGATACGATTGCAATTATGTTGCACTTCGAAATAATGTGATCGTTCCAAATATACAAAACAGGCATTTGTTTTCGCAGTTTGCTGCCTCTTCGTTTGAATGAAATATCTTCTCGCCAGCTATTTCTTCCAATTGGAGAACTAATTAGACCAAAGGAGCCAGGTCTGGAGAATAGGAGGAGAGAGAACGAGCTGGAATTCTGACTCCATAAATTTTTCGTCCAAAATTGCAGAAGAGTCAGCTGGTGCATCGCTACGATGGACAAGGATTATTTTTGGGCCAATCGTGGGCGTATTTCTCGTAGATCGGTTTTATATCTAAGGTGCATTCTAAGGTTAGATAACGATGCCTGGTGTGCATCTGAAATAGTTGGACCCTTTTCCAAATGGTCAATACTGAAATTATTCCTCGCGAGTGCCAAACGACAGTTGCCTCTTCCCTTCCCAGTTGAAGGAACAGTACTCTCCTCCTTTGGTGCAAACTCCCTGCTGGCAGCCCATTACTTGGACTGCTCCTTGATTTTAGGCGCGTGATGTTGTAATTACGTTTCGTCTACAGTGGCGAAGTGACACCTAAGTCCTGCGGATTTCGCTGAAATAACTGTAAACTGGCCTCGAAACATATCGCATTTTTTCGTTTTTGGTCAACTTTGAATAATCACGGCATTTATATTGAGGATAGCTTTCTCATTTACAAATGCTGCCGCAAAATATCATGCGCATAATAATTATAGATAAGTAAAGCATTGGAAATCCCATGCACCTTCACTCTTCTATCATCCATCGCCATTTCATGGATTCGTCAATGATTTCTGAATTGGTGACTTGGTCTCAAGAACGCTCAGCCTCACTTTTGCTAAGGCCCCTCCGAAAAATTTGGAGCCATTTATAAACCATTCTAATCGAAGGCGCAGATTCACCATATTTTTTGTAGGATTTCTCTTTAGTCTCATGTGACGATGTATTTGCCTTTCATAAAATATGTTTGGTCAGCACACGAAATTCTGTCCATTTTTTGTCGTTCCACTCCGACTTGCTCGATTCAAACTAACGGTAAACACAAGAGTATTAGACCGGTCCAGCAGATATTTGATGTGTGTTCCTTCAAGAAATGCTGCCAGCATAAAATAACTTTTACTGTTCGACAGACTGACCAGACCCCGCAACAGCTGCCGTCAGTTGGCAATTGATCTGCCAGTAGGGTCCAACGTAGAAACTATCCGCAAAACCCTAATTAAGTGATGAATGCCGAGGATGACTGTCGGCAACCTCCAAGCAAGAGTCAGTACGAAGACAGGGAGCGTTAAGAATAATATTTCACGTTTTGTTCAAACCTGAGGAATGGGAGTAAATGAATTCAATTTGTCATTTGAAAAAAAAATAATGGGGAAAGTTGCACCAATGTGGGCGCAAAAATGTTGACCGCAGAATTCTTTTCGGTACTAAGCCATGCACGCTGTCCTGTTTCACATTTCATCGTCGCTCATAACTGAGCCGTACCATAGAAATTTGGAATCGCCTGAATTGTTGGGATTTCCAACATTCAGGTTTATTTTTTGCTCGAGGATTCCGTGGGCGAGGACGAGACCACGCTCCCGGTGAGCGATCAGTCCGCTCCACCTCGTCGCCGTTTTTGGAATCTTGAAACTTTAAAAAATGCTCGGCATTTGTGCATTTTTCGGTTCTCCCGACAAAACGAAAAACCAACGCGACGGAGACTCGGCGAAAATGAACTCTCGCGAGCGCACAGACACTTAAAATGCGCCCCTTCGCGCTTTTTCACCTGGCAGTGGGAAAGATATTTTTGTTTACCCGTCCATTATCCCTCCTCCGCGCCCTGCAAACTCGTCTCTCTATCCACCGCTCCGCTTCCCGACCCCTGCTCACACACCCCTCTCCCTCTTCTCCTCACTCCCCCCGCCCATCTTCTTCCCCAGCAATGCCCAGCGCCCTTTCCCGACGCGACGGTAAACTTTCGCAAAGTGACGAGCGTTGCGCGGAATCCGGCTGCGGCTCGTCCTTAAATCGCAGCCGGGGGTTGCGGGGTCCCAGGGGCCATCTCCCTCGAGCCATCTCGATTGCCGTGGGCGGGGGTGAGGTGAGCGGGACGGGGGCAGGGTGACCGGCGATGCGGCGAACTCGCCCCTGGGCGACGTGACTTTAATGAAGTCACTGAGTCTGGAGGTGCTCGCACCCGCTCGACTCTGCACTTTAATACTCCCCCTTTTCTAATAGCCTCCTCGGTGTGTTTATGCATATATCCTGGTATATTCAGGCGGATCAGTTGTTGAGTCGACAAGCATGACGCATTTTCTTACATCCCTATATTGCACAATAATCGCGATATCATCTCCCAGCGTACTCTAACTTAACTAATGAGTTAATAATTACAGAAAAAACTACGTGGCTCTGTGTACCGTAATCCGGATAGAGATCTTTGATAGCACTGTGTGTAAAGAGTTGAGTCAAAGGTCGTTTTTAAGTGACGTATATAGACATAATATTAATATCAGTTATTATATTAATTGCAAGATAGAATTGATGCCTGTTGTGAAAACAACTAGAGATGGGCACGTTATTAATATTTTCCAGGTCTACGTATCGCAACCTTAGCGAGAAGGTCCCTCCCTCTGCCCAGGGCTTAAAGATCTTAGGTATTTCTCGTTACCTTGCAGCGGTATAGGCATCCACCCGTTGAGAGAGTTTGAGAGCTGAGAATTAGGGTCTTAGTTGTCTTATTCAGTGATAGAGGGAAAAGTTTATGCGGTTAATTATTTATTTTATACTATTATGAAAATGATTCGCAAAATTCTATATTTAGATCGTTTCAGCTTGCTATATAAGGTAAGTAAGGTTGCTTGTGTATTTTCCATGGAGGCCCCAATGTCGTTTGCTCAGAAATAGTGGTACTTCGTAGTACAGGGTGTGGCAGCATAGCTTCATTTTGTATGCAGCAAAACCCCTTCAAAAAGGAAGTTACGTTGCCGCACCCTGTATATGTAGTATTTTTTTGTATCAAAAGCCTTTAAGGATGTGCTTTTGTTTTTATATTTCATGGGCCCTCCGACACCTACCTCTGCACGGCACTTTGGCGTTAATCTCGTAGTACGTTATTTTAATATATTTTGTCAGCCTTTTGAGATTACGAAGCCTGCAAAGTCAAGGTTTCCGTGCCAACCAAACTTAAGACCTTCGCCTTGTTGTATGTACGCTGGGAGAGAAGTGGCGTTCGAAAGAATCTGGTCATCTGCCATGGGCTTCCGTACTCGGGGATTCTTTCGGATGGTGTATGTGAGGGTCATGCTGTAATTGGTCGCACCTTTATTTTTCTTTTTCTCAACTTTTTTTTAACTCCACAATGCCCCACTTCTTCGCAGCATATTAAGCTCCCTCTCGCCACTCAGCTGACCAGCTTCGGGCGCGCCCATTAAACCACTCCTACAGCTTTTGAAGTATTAGTCAAGAAGTAAACTGCATAGGTGGATGGCAGTTCTCCTCGCGTTGTCTGTTGTACGAAATGCTATTTTTGTTTCCTTCGTGTTATTCGTGCAAATCCCGATCACTTTTCATGTACCCACAATTGGCTGTAAAGCCGTCTTTCCCTCAGTGGCACACTCAATCGCAGGTTGCCTTACCCACTATCTTTGAGTGTCTCGTAATAGTATACGAAAGTGCGAATTTGAATCTCTCATATCGCATTACAAAGCAACAATTTAAAAAGGTAAAAAGAATTTGTCCCGACTGGGAGTCGAACCCGGATCCCTCGATGTCCAGTCGAGTGCTTGTAGCCAGTTAAGCTACCAAGGCGTCCACTTAAACTCCGAAATTTTGAATGGTTTTTTTACACTTTGAAATTGTCGCATTAGTGAATTATTACGTTAAATGTTACTGTTACGGCACCCCCCCCCCCCCCGCAGTTTCTTAGAATCTCTCATTTCGAGTTTAAAGACAACCTTGTGCGTGGTGGTCAGTTGTATGTGTGCATTCTTTTACCATTCTTGCAATTGCGCTAAACGAGTAACAATCTGCTATTGTTCAATTCCTAATCTTTAGATCCTTCCATTACGCTTTTAGCCCTCCCCATTCCGTTCGCGCCTAATTGAAGATCAAATAATGCATGCTTGAATCCTAATATCTAATTCCAAACACACAGAGGTAACTAGGAGGAGGAACTTTTTATTATCCTCGGGCTATTCTCCTCATAGTTTCCCGCAGCTCTCTTTCTTCTAATGACTGTTTATTTTCGGTCCTTACGTGCGTTTTCCGGGATAGTACGTTTGAGTTCTAACCCCTAATTGATTTCATGAGGGTTCTCCTCTGTTAATTAATCGTTTTTGCACTCACTCATGGAGGTTAGTGCACCAAGGTCAGCTCAACGTAGAATTCAAAATTCAGGATTTACGCCGACCAAATATTCAAATGATTTCCAGCCCATATCTCTCTCGGGAATGTAAACATTATTAAAATACCAAAAAAGCACTTATAACGTGAGCGATACGATTAAATTGTTTTATTTATTTTTACGTTTTATCCATCTCTTCCCATGAACGCACGGGTTATAGCGCTAGTTGAACATTTTATCTCCGTAGTGGTTTTCCGTAGTGCACACAGCAGGCCACCTTAAATCCTTCGCCGATTCCCTGAATATGTGGGTTGATATGTTTCATGTAAGTGGGCGTGTAAAGTAACAGAGCTTGGGCATCGTAATTTCGCGGCCCCGCTGAGCACACGTTCCGGAGAGATTCATTCGGTATGCGGTCCCTTTTAATTCTGCTCCGGGAGGACTCCCTCCGCTTCCGTTACGACGGCGAGAATTTATACGTCAGCCTCGATCTGGTTCCGTGCCTTGCGGACGATAAATGTCCTCGCCGAGTCGGGAGACTCGACGCTAGATTAAACCTGTTACAAAGGTATCAATAGTGCGATGATTGTACTCGTGACATGGAGGTAATCGTCCCGGACTCGCTCTGCTTCAGCACGCGAGGCAGCGGTTGCAAAATTGGGGAGACGGGACTCCCGAGCTGACGGCTCCAAGGAACTGTTCTTCGCTCGCGCCATTCACGACCCTATTAGTCAAGAAGAGTGCGAAACTGTCCCTCTCGTACACAACATGAAAGGAACAATTTGAAAGCCATTAATTCTGTCTGTTATTTAGAACCCATTTTCAATGTTATCGCGATGAAGTAAAATCGGGCCCAATAGCCGACCAACTTTTCGAATTCAGGCTTGCGCGTTGTTGGATAGATTTCTTACTGCATCCTAAGGTGCCATTGTTTATTGGATGATAGTGTATGTGTCTGCATGTGCGTGGAATGAAAGGATTTTTGCCTGGATTTATACGCCACTGTGGGTATAGTTTTGCAAGTATGGGTAGATTTTGCATGTGGTTTTGTTCCTTTTTACGGGTGGTGACCTAAGCCCCCTCCCTCGCCATACACCCTTGTGGCGGCTTGCGAGGTATTATGTAAAGGTAATTTTGTGGTTGGATTTCACGGACCACCACCTTGATATAGTCGTCTGAGGAAGAAGCGTTTTCAATGAGTGGGGTGAGGTTGATAGTTTAATGCGGATGGTTGGTGGTGACGTAATACATTCATTAATGTAATAATTAGAGATTTAGATATCACTTCCCGTCCCGTTCGCCGTGCTCGCCTTCGCTATCCCGGGCCCTCATCGTCAACGGTTGGGTCATTGCGTTCGGAAGACGGGCCGGGGAACGGTGTCATTGAGGAGGGGGCGGTGACTCAGAGAACGAGTTGATTTTAGTGTCGAAGGCCTATTTCCTTTCCCTTCGCTTCACCACTGAGAATGAAATGAATGAAATCTGATCGGGGTTCCACACAGCTGGCGGTTTCCTCGCCTCCGGCTCCTTCGCTCTTCTAACCCTTAGCACTGCACACTCTCCCACCCCTCCCCGCTCTCATGCATCTCATCACTGTTGGATGTTGAGGCCGTGGTCGCTTTTACTGCGAGTCTGACTGCGGAGGACAAGGGTGGTGATGGGGACATGGAGATATGGCCGTTAGGTCCGCCTGGGCCCTACTCTCATCTCTCCTCAACCCATTCATCCCAGTTTAAAGAGTTAGATGTGTAGGGAAAAAATGAATAAGCATGACAGCATCTAATGGACTGGAAAGGTTAGCCAATTGACTTCAGCAGAGCTGGACCACAATGCTCGCCTTATCCTTCGGGTAGGATCCCTGTTTAGGGGAAATGGAATTTGTGGGGGGCGCAGGGAATTGTCGTAATTCAAACTCCGTCATTTGTTGGAACTTACTTCCCGTCAACTTTTAGAATAGTAAAAGCATTACACGTGTTGGCTTCTGTAAGCAAGTGGAGCTGAGTCTTTTGCTGCTGATTTTCGCCAGGGAAATAAGAGGGTAGTTTAAAAGAGTCTCGGAATCACCATCAGATGTCACCGCTAGCGCAACCAGTTTCCCGCCTAGTAATAGGTATTCAATTTCCACTATACCGACCGACATTTTTGCAAGCTGGTGGAGAGGAACATTTTATTATTCAGTCACAATTACTCTACGCGTTGACTATCTACATGGGCGTCTTCAGCGTGAAGAAAATCCGTTAGTTTTTTTTGATAGGCGGCAATCTTCTAGGGTGTGTTCCCGTTCGCGGTTCCTAATAATGTTCCCACGATCGCTATTTCTCCCCCCACGCTTTGTTTTTGCCCGGCTGATAAACTACAAGTTCGCTGTGATGAGCAATAATCTGTAGGTAAACAATAAAGGCACATTACTTGTAGAAATCCTAAGAGTATTTCCTTTTATTGTTTGAAAATGGTTTGCACATGCATGTAAAGAAATTTTTGTAGTTTTAAAAACTACATAAGTCGTTCATGTTTATCATCTGAGTATACTAAAATAATATTTAAAGCAATTATGACGGTTTAAAATGTGGAAAATTTGATTCATATTTAATCTGAAGTGTGCATCTTTTTGACGGTGATGCAATGTATTTAGTTATAATGAATGTTTTTCCCGTTCATTCAAATTCATTTAAGTATTGGGTGAAACCTTAAGGAATCAAGAGGTTGGAGATCTCTGATAGGCATTGTCATATGCACTTACTCAATAACAAAAGATACGCGAACTGTCATATAGAAGGCTTACTTGTCAAGAGTTACGTTTAGTTAGGTAGCGGTAGAAGGATGACAAAGGCCCTAACTAATGGGAAAATGGTGTAATTATGGAAAGCTTTTTGAAAGGTAAACAAAGATCCGGATGAAAGGAAAGAGATCAGAGGAAAGATTAAAGCAATTAGAAGTTTAGCGAGGCGCAACGTTCTGCACTTTACCTAGGGAAATGCTGGAATGAAGAGCATCCGAGTAGGAGGGGGGGGTGGGGTGGGGGAATCTGAGAAATACTCGAAATAGTTGAAGGCAGGACACGTAAATGCAGCGAGAAGGGTTTTAACGGCGAATTAATTCGTAAGGAGAGCCATTGCAGTGCAATCTTCTGATTAATCGCATTCTCGTTGCTCGAATGGTTAACAGTCTTAATAAGAGTACTTCCTAAAAGATATCACTAATGGTGAAGGAAGGAAAACTCAAACATTATATCTTTTGTCTGCGTTATCTCTAATTGCACCGAGTTGCAGAGCGCGTACAAGAGACTACTGCAACAAAATCGTAAGCGTCGGCTTATTTCAGTTACTCTGTTAAATGGATCTCGGTGATTAACCTCGGATTCGTTAGCAGCCAGCGTGCCTTTCATTTGGTATTCATTTCATTTGCCCAGTTTTAGATTTTAATTGAGATGTGAGATTACATTAACCTTCAATAATTCAATGTTTAGATTAACGCAACATCTACGTTCCTGTTTCCCATACCGTTAATTGAGAATTGGATCTCAAACGCTTGGCTTGCGAAGTAGAATAGGGAAGATGGTCGATAATTTCCTTAGCATATAATGCCGATGAATATTCGCACTGGCGCTAGGGGCAGTAATAATCAACAACCGATTTTTTTATTGAACTTGATTGCCAGATTTAATTATCGATGCTCTCAGAAGGATTTGAAATTGGTGTGAAAATATTTCCAAGCAATGTATTCTCACAAATATCTTCTCACGGGAAAGTTCCCAACTCATCCCTGGGAGGAGAGAGCGCTCTAGTGAGTGGTCTGATTGGCTGACGTCTTGTATTGGTTAAAGTGAGCTTCGATTATGCCAGCTTATGATTTGACGTTGCACTGAACTCCGCGTTTTCACTTGGTATTCCACTCATAGGGACATGCCCGGGATAAATTTAAAATAAAGGATGAATTTTGAATGTTTTCCCCAAGAGTGTTTGGATTTGTCGTTAATATTTTCTCCATGAGATAACTATTGTGTAGGTCTACAGTTCTTTAGTCACATTTTCTAATTGGCCACTATTGTTTATATTTCTGTCATGTTTAACGTTCCGCATAGTCTGTTTATCAATGTAATGGCCTCCATTCTCTCGATATCTCCTATTCATCAATTATAGCTTTTTTCCGAAGACTATAGAAAACAAAAAAAGCATTGGTATTTTCGTTTTTCGCCACAAATGAAACGATACAATATGGGATATTGTAAACTTGATTAAATGAGTTGAGTCATGTTTCCAGCGTTTTAAATCGGCTCTGTTGACGTAAATCTGAGGTTGTGTGTGTGCATTCAACGCTGTTTAATTTTTCAGACCTTTAGGATGTTTAAGGAGCACTGCCATCTCTCGCGAAGTTTTCTACGTCATTTGCATTATTAAATCAAACCTAGCTGGATGAAGTACACAATTCTCTCTATTACGTTTAAGAATATTTGTAGAGGTCTTGTAGAATTATTAGTAGATTAAATTTTTGTAGCTTATGGTGGGTTCGATAGCAAGTTACGGTTACGATTTACGAACGAACCCGCCAGCATTTGAGTACTCATGTAAAAATCAACCGCATTATCGACACGAAGATCGGTTTGATAGGTGAGGGTAGTACTAAGCCCTTTATAGCGTATGAAATTCACACATCTGAGTAGGGTTTTCCTGTACTGCCTATATTATCCTGCGTCCTGGAAAAATGGCACAGCTTGGGTGAAGCTTAAGAGTGTCCAGAGGTATCTCTATGGGCCGAACTAGGGCCCTAGCAGTCCAATGCTCTACACCTGGACTGCCAGGTCCCCGTTACTTATATAAGTTCTATTATCATATCAAAGTATCAATGCATGAACGAATCTGAGATGTTAAAGCAATTCACAGAGACGATGGGGGATCGTCTCGTTGCTTATTCATGCCTTGTGCAGAGCAATAACTGAAGTTAGAAAGCAGAAACCATTTTCAGCCAGCATTGGAATCCAGTGAGTTCATGTGGTTCCAAGTGTCGTTGAGCGAAGAAAATTCGTACTGATAATTCATGCAATGTTTTTTTTTTATTTTGTGTTTACTCGATGAACTGAGTCGGCGTGAGAACAAGTTTTGTTTTTCCTTTCTCTGCAATCCGCTTGACCTAGCCACTGCATAAGACCCACAGGATCAGCAGTCGTCAAACCGAAGATTGGTTTGCTCCACCACGACTGCTCCGTCCTGTTCTGGGCTGACCGTTGAATAGTATCATAACTTTCGACATTTCTCTCTCCATTTCGTTAGTTTTCATCTCCCGTTAAATGCATGACATATTCTATCCTTAGCGTTCTTTTATTACGCTTGTGATTTATCCCACCCTCTTGAATTTCACTGTTTTTATGTCTAAGAGTATTTCCCACGTATTTTTCTCTTAAGCATAGCGCTTCATTTCAACTGGCATCCCTCTGTCGTCACTCTACCTAGAACTTCCTTCGTCCACGTTTACCCTGCCAGCCACACAATCCAAGAACATAATATGGTGTTAGCTGACCAGCCATTAGTGATAATTAATGACAACTTAATGGTCATTAGTGATTATAATATTTATGTTGTTATGTATTATATTTCCGTGTCATGGTGCATTTGGCTAGTTCTGTCGTCCTCGATGCTGTTATCTCTCGATTTATTAGTGGGAAAGAGGATCCCTTAGACGTTCCTCCCACCATTGTAAAGTAGAGCTAAAATTATTCTTCTCCGTCTGGGTTGGATTCCTACGTTTTGTATTTTTCTAGAAGTTAAAGTCGTGAACGTCACCTCTGTGTTTACATTACTGCGGCTTCTAACCCAGGATTTACAATAATTCTGTGGTGCTTTCTCATTGCTTTTGACGATTTTTCACGAAACGAGGGGTAGCTAGTGTCCTCGGTGATTCATTCCTGCCATTGAATTTTGGGCTTATGACGTACCGCATTGCCATTACGTGCCTCACGTTCATAGGAGAGCATGTTCCCAATGCTTCTTTTATTGAGGTGATTCCTTATATGCGTAGCGTAAATGTAAATGAAAATGTTAAAAATTAAGGATTCGCGCAAATGAGAGGAGAGGGAGGGAAATTTGCATAACCATTCATGCAGTTTCCTTTTGCGGAAGGCTCTGCCAAGTAACTACTTGTTTTATGTTACGAAAGGGATCTAACTCTCTCTTTTTAATTTCTTACTGGCTGCTACTCAAATCATTGAACATTTATTTCGCCTCTCATGTCCATATATGTTTCTTACCTTCTCCTCTGCATCTTAAACCTTTGATGTTATTCTACTTGAGGTTCTCTTCGATCACATTCACCTAAGATTTAATTGGCCGTCTCCTTTCTCTCATGCTATTCAATCATCTCTCATATATTTGTTTGATGATTTCATTCTCATCTGTTCTCTCGAAATGACCAAACCAACGAAGCGCACTTTAACACTTGTCCATAACTGATGCTGTCATTCTACATTATTTCACGATCAACCCATCCCTCCCCCATTCTCTTTTATTTTCATCTCAAACACCGTCGAAGTTGCCCATCCGGCCCGAAGGGTCCACTTTCTGTTGAGTCAATGCACTTTGAATGTATCCAGCGGTGATAGGGCATGCACATTCGCATGCTGGCTGTCAAGGTAGTCCTTTCAGAAGGGATAATAGCTTGTTCAGAAAAGTAAAGCGGGCCTTTATTTAGTATCCCTGAACTTCGCTTCCTCATGTCCCCTGCTGTCAAGAATTAGACAAAACTGACCGGTGGATTGCTGTTACCGTTAGTTGGAATTGCTCTACATGGCAGGATTGCAAAGCTGATAGCCATGAGTATAGTTTTAGTTTTTGGTTGGGGCAAGATTTGTTTTTAGGGAGGATTTAAAAGTGTGCGTCACCTGGCGTGCGTCGTCTAAAAGTCTGAAATGAACGATTTTCCCTTCATTTACAGTTACTATGCAAAGGTTTTGCTTCTTGTCGTGATTTGCATACACTTGCTCGTTGCTAACATGACTGGTGTCAATTTTTTTTTACCGAAATCGAAAACTGGAAAGGGGAGAGCTGTGCATCTGCCCTCTCCTACCCTCCACAAATGACGCGTCTGTCGATAATCCTGCATACCCTGCATTTCATTATTTTTATATGTCAACTAGAAAGGAGTTGAACGTGCATGGAAATTTGATGGTTGAGGGAAAAGGAGCCGAGGAAGTAGTTAAACGGTCATTGGGCTTGCGAGCCGCGGGCGTGTTCGTCGGACGCCGGCCTCATCTGCTCGCCCCTCCCTTCCCCCCGGGGGACACCGCCCCCATTTCCCAAGTCTGTTGCCATAGAGATGTGCGGACATCTGTTGATTTACTTGCAACGTTTTGAGTACAAACTGGAATTCGATTGGCGCACTCTAGGAACTGTGGCAAATCGTCCTCTTTGTGATTTCCAGTTTCGCCATGCAGCGGTTGCGCCTTTACGAAAGTTTTCCACTTGTGATTTGAATATCTACGAGGTACTTCGGTTTCAAACTCGAAAAGTTTTATGCAGCGTTATGTGGACGCAGCTTCCTGTGCAATTGCGAGTTAACTAGGTTTTTAAAAATTATATCAGTGTCGTGTTCTCACTGTGACATAAATCTCGCACGGTATTCATCTCACTCCCATGAATTGTGAAACTGTCCGCAAAATTTTCTTTCACAATTTTGATGGCTCGTTTCGCCCGTTGTGATCCTTGTGGCGAGTTAAGTTTTGAATACTATCTTAACTTCTCTAAACTAATAATATCAGTTTACCTGCTAAGGTCGGTGCCATTAGTTTTCCTGGAGTGCGTTGACTTTGATAGTAGATGTGGCAGTACAGAACAAAAACGTAATCCATGTGTAATGATTTGTATATTTCCCCATTCTCCTTTCGCTTTCGATTTCGTCATTTCGACTCGTATTTCGAATGAATGTCAATGCCTTAACAACGCAATCATTTTGCCATACGTGAACAGTGGAATTCGAAAATGTAACCATGTATTTTGGGTAAATGACCTCATCAGCGTCCGAGATACTTTATGAGGATAAGATGAACTTGAACTCACGCTGTTAGAGGTCTTTGAACCACATGGTTTCCAACGTCGATATAAGCGAGGCAAAGTTCGAATTAATGGCATTTTAGTCCTTTTTTCTTTTGAGTTGGCATAAAGTTTCCCTTCGTAGTCATCCGTTGGCCATGTGTCGCTGGACATTCGGTTCCGAGGTATTGCTGTAATCCAGAAACGCACGGACGAAGTGTTAGAAAGAGTGACTTTTTTACCCATTCGCCCTCTCTTTAAAATCTTTACAATCGTTCATTCCTTTTAATGGATTTTAATTAGACGGTATAAAACAATCATCGTATGCTTCACCATTTAAGTTAACTGTATTTTAATTGCCGTGAAGTATTCTTTAGTCTTACTTTACTGAGTGTTTCTTATCTTCTTATTCGTTTAATGGTTGAATATAAGAAGTGCCTTTCTAAGCCTTTTCCCCGCTATCAAGTCATTCCTCCTGAGAGAGCATGAAGTAACCAATTATTAGCGGGTTCCACCTCACTCAATTACTGTTTTGTTGAGGCGTACCCGGGCCAGTTTGGCACTTGTTTGTGCTTGGCGACCAGAAGCGTTTCCGTCGGTGAGGAAGCGTGAAATACCTATTGTTCTCTATCTGTGTCGTAAAGCGGGCTTTTTAGTGGTGTGCTTTCGACAGAAATGTTATCACGCCGTGACGAATCAATTTGCAGCCAGACGTCATATTTGAAGATTTACTACATCTTCAAAGTTCATTAACAGGGATGTCCTTCCTTCTTCTACCGCCATCTAATCTGCGAATACGAGCAGAACTTCTTCCTTCAACTTGATGCCGATTCCTGGGCCTTGTTCCTGTTTTATTTACGGATTAGATTGTTAGGTTTCGCCCTAAAATTTTCTGGAGTTTTCAGAGAAATGTAAAACATACCCGATGATAGGACTATTTTCCCCATATTTGACAATCTTTAGCAATTTTTAAGTTTTTCCCTTCCTTAGGAATACTTTTAAATTTACATTTACATGGAAACCACAAAAAATATGTCACAGAAAATATGAGTAAATGAAATGTGTGGCTAAATCAATCAAAGCAATACACTAGAAAACCCTTCTCCTGATGACCTTATGCTTCTTTAAGACCATTACCATGCAGATTTAAGTGTATTTTCGCATGTTCTATCCATTTAATACTCCTCTTCAAATACCTCTCCCCTTTCTGCTCGACCAACAACCACAGCTTAGAAGGGGTTTTCTTTCCATTCAGCAACTGAATGTTAAAAATCTTTTTCCTCGCGGAATAGGACTCGCCGGAGAAGCATACTCATCAAATATTGGTTATTTTTTGCACGAGTTTCCCCAAAAACGTCTGTAGTCGTTTCCGATGGCCTTCAGAGATAGGGAAACGATAAAATACCTGAGGATAATACATTTCATCCTCCTCTTCAGCGTGTTTTCTATATTAAGTGGTCTTTTTCGTTGCCTCTCCGTATTCCGTGAAACATTCGTTAGGATTAAGCGAGCGAGTCTTTTCGTAGAGTATGATTCCTACTTATTTTATACGTATACATTCCGTTTGCACAGTTAAATTTACTGTTAATTTATCTGTGTAAGCATTTCCTCGTAATTAATGAATATTAACGGAACGATCACTATTTATGTAGCTTGTATTTGGTTACGAATTCATTAAGTGTTCCAGTTGTTCAGTAAATTCTTGTGTTCAGTTGCAAGCATAAATGTTTGGAGCTCTCAATCTATTCAAACGCTTGGCCCCCGAACAAACGATCGCCGTTCTCAAACGTTATTTCTAAGTGGAGCTGTGAAAGATCGCCGAATACAGGTGTCACTGTACCAGTTAATTCCAATGTACGAAATAAAAATTCCAAAAATATTACTTCCAAAATGATTCATCGATTCTTGTTCATGATTGGACAGCATTTTGTGTCCGGGAATTATGCGATAAACTTCTCTTAACGTCTATGACTTACTGTAGTTGTACAGGAGCATTTTGCGTAGACAGCGATTAAAGTGCCTAATTGGATGTTGCAATTGACAATTGCACTGCGATGCGTTGGAAATATGAACATTTCTTAATCCGAACCGTAGTAATCATTATTCTCTAGTAGTAATTGCATATTCTTTCCTTGACCCCTTTTCGCATACCTCACTTTCTCCTTTGGATTCTTCTATTCGCCTTCACGCCATGCATTTTCTCCCAAATTTGCGTCACGGAACGACTCGGTATTTATTCTCAGTCCTGTCGTAAAAAACTATTTAAATGATTTAAACATAACGTTCCACTCATTGCCCTAATTTCCAAGCTGATCGATGCTACTCTCAGTACCAATAGGTATAATATTAAAAATGTGCTTAATAATAAATAGAACTAACTCTTCTGTCTCCTTTCTTCTCCTCCGTCTCTTTTTTATGCCTACTTCGCTTTCCTTTTTCTATAAATGCTTATTTTCATTTGTTTTCTTGTCGATTGGCGTCACAATTTACTTAATGATCTATGTATTAGCTAGTGCAACTTTGTTTAATGACCCGTTAACATGTTGGCAACGAGCATCCGCGTATAATTACTGAAAATAGGACTGCTGCGAGGAGGGTCAAGAGGAAACCGCGGGTCAGCGTTGAAGTACGCCTCTCATACCTCTTGCGTGCAAAAATCGCGTGGAAAACCAGTAGCTGGGTTATTAGGACTCGCTTTGTGGTGATAGATGAAAATTCAATGTTAATATATTAGTAGTACCTCTTTTTTAAACCGGAATTCTTCAACTCAAGAGCCCGTTTGGTATACAGGTACTTGACATTCTGATGACACTGTTCATGGCCGCTACTAGCGATTGACGCGCACACAATCCTGTCGGTGGGGCTGGGATCGGAAAACATGCGTGATGGCGCGCACCAAACCGAGATTTGCTAACCGCAAGGTCATTTGAGGGTGGTATTTACGCCAGGGGCCTGGTGCCTCTCAGTTTGTTTTTTGAGCAAAAAATGTGGTGCGTATTGCTTTAACACCCGCACCTTTGGCGCCTCGAGATATTGCTTTTAGACCAAGGGAAATGTGACTTGGTTAGTCACCGTGTACTTCTATCAACGATAAGGTTAATTGGGGTAATGGAGACTCGTAATGCAGATGAATTATGCGACTCCGTCATGTCATAGTCGGTGATCTTGCGCAGGCGCCTGGCCGTAGTGGGGCAAAGTCGAGTTCCAGAGGGGCATTTAAGAACTTCCGAGCCCCTCTCCCTTTCTCCGCTCACTCAAACCAAAGTATTATTTTTTTTCAAGTTCGCCTGAAGTCTTTCTCATTCAGCGTAGGAATAAAAGGGCACGGGAACAAAAAGAAATTTCAACTAACTTCTCCAGATTATTTGCAAAGTGGTATATATCTACTCGCCACCCCCCACCCCTCCACCCACCCAATGCGCTCATACTTCTCCACTTGGCTCTTTGTGCTGTCCCGGTTTGAGCCGAGAGGACTAAAATGAGCGAACAGCTCCTTTTTTGTCTCGAGTGAAGCAATTATTTTAAAGGTATGCGTGTCTGCTCTAAATTTGTCGTTCTTTTTCTCGTGCCCCGAGCAGAGTTATATCGTGAACTGTTCAACTCTTGCTGTGACATAGTGTGGGAGTGTGCCATTTTTCAATTAGTTGAATTTCATTCTTTGATATATCATCGAATGTTTGACGATTAAATTGATGATGATGCTTTCAATAATTGGATAGATTCAATGACTTCAAGCATTCGAATGTATGGATAGCATGGAAAAGCTAATCATTCGATGATTACGGCGATCCGATGTTCCGATTTTGTAAAAGCTCCTCGTCGACGAAAAAATGTATTTTTTTTATGGGAAACATTCATCGAGATTCGATGGGGAACTGCAGCCGTAGTTGCAGCCTTTTCTGGTGGCACAGTGTTAAAAGTGCTGGGGCCAGTTTTATGGAGGTAAGGGCGGATAAGACCCGCACCAGTCAATGTTGGGTAATGATGGTGCAGGCGGAAATATTCCGGATCGCACGACTTATCACCGATTTATATTTTCGCCTGTCAGTTGTTATCGATTTCCGCGACCGTCCTTACCTCGCGCACGTCTCCCTGGTATTATTTTTTCAACATCCAGCGAAGGCCCCGTGAGTTCCAAGGGTGTTTATTCCCGCCCGCTCCGCTCCTCCTCACCCCCTCACTCTCTCTCTGCAAGCCCTCACCCCCGCCCGCATTCAGAATGAGCTCCCCTCCCCATCATGGCGACGGTCCCTTCCGCGCGCGCTGGGACGTGGCTCGCATTCCGAGCGCCCGAGGACCGCGCTTCTCGCCCCCGCAGCCAGCGCGGGAAGTAGCGGGGAAGCTGACGGGAGAATGCGGGTTTTCCGCCCCAGGTAGTCTCCACGTGCCATTTGCCGCCATCTTTCAAAGATTTGACCCCTGTGTTTGGCGTGGCGACGCACGACTTCGTAGCTCCCGGGGAAAAAATGTCCCAGTTTTGTTTCTTTTAGTAATTGAGCGTACGTAGTTGGATTCTGAAATCATGTGCTGCCATACGGATTGCTCGTCAATATGATTTGGAGTCATCCCGATGTCTTTCAAAAGTAAAAAAAAGTTTTAACTGATAAATTAGGCACATGGTAGTCAATATTTCCTTTTAGTAGTGTAGTTATTAGGGGAGGCGACCGACAACCGAGGTCGTGTTAGATCTGATGCTTTCCCGGCGTATTTGCTTGATGAAGTTTTCTCGGGTCTTCCTCCAGGTCAAGGGTTCCATATTTGCCGACGTTTCGATGCTCGACTCGTGCATCGTCCTCAGGTTAGATGATTGCCACTCTGCATTTGGCCTTCTTATATACCTGAGCTCACGGGTCAGGTGACTCGTGATTGGGCCGTGGAGGAGGAGCCTCCCGGTTGGTCGCCATAGCGTTGTGTTGTGTGCCAGTAGGGTTAGGTGGGTAATACGCTAGGGGTAGGATATTCAGAGAATGAAATAAGGGTGGGTAGAAACCCGGTGTCGGCATTAGGCTACTCTCAACGGAAGGCGCTAAGGGGTCACACAATTTAACGTCCCATCCGACGGACGGCGTAATCCACTTTAAGTGCTCTCCACTTAGCACACCAGGCAGGGATCGAGATATCACTGAACAATCTGGTTACCACCGAGATTTGAACCATGGTCTTTGGGATGGGAAGCCGGTACCTTAGGATCGCACCATTCCGGTCCTCATATTTCCTTTCAAAATAATTAAAATCCTGCATTCTTTATAAAATTTCTTATTTATAGCTCTCCTTTCACATACATATGAGTAAAAGATAGACCGTACGTTTTTCAGAATAGCTGTTTAAATGCATGGGCACTTGACTCTCTTTTAATCAGTGCCCCATATAGTCGTATGGCATCTTCGTTGCCGAAATAGATAAATAATGACAATTTTATTTCTGTCTACATTTTTCGTATACTTTTAAAAATACCGTTGTGACGAAGTCAAAATGTTTTTTCATACCAGTTGTGATTTCGTCTTCGTACGATTGATTTCTATTGCAATCGCTACATGTATTGATTATGATAGTGGCATTCATGAGATAATGCTTTGCAGAAGTTCTTTCCTTGCGTCTGTGCCTGGCGATATAAACCTGCTATTTAAGATTTGAAAAAAAACGATTTGTTGCCTTCTTCGTCCGTCTTTTGACGCCGTAATACGTCAGGTTAATGGTTCGTGTTTTCCAATTGTCCTATTTTTGGAGTGGTTCAAGTATTTTTATTCTTTACACTTCTGGTTAGCTTTGAAGGAGAATTACAGCGTATGGTAGGGGCACATCCTTGCAATGCAAACTTAATCATAGTACTTCGGTCTTACTATCAATTCCAGCAGCGTCTTTCCAGCATTGGAGGCCGACTAGTAAGTGCTGCGGTGACCAGCGCAGATGTGTATGCCGCCGGTGCCTTTTCAGTGGCGCCCAGCCCTGCGTCAATGGCCAGTGAAGAAATTGAATTCGAGGAAAACCATTGAAGGCTTCAAACGCACTTTGATTATCGGCATTCATTTTATCACTCGTGGAGTTTTTTTTGTCGGTAGATCGAATGAAATCGAATTCGTAAATAGGACAAATTCCTCACTCGGGGCATTGTTTTGTTTATAATGGGAGTCGTAATTTATTCCGTTCGCGGTGAATCCTTCGGGCCCTTGATGTGGACTAGTTTTCATTCCCGAATTGTAGAGAAAATTTCGCGAGTTCGTCAGAACTCATTTGCGCAATCCCATCAACGATTTATTTGCTTTTGGAGTCAGATTATCGTGCTTTATTTTTGGCTGAGCGCTTTTGCACCATGGGCGGAAACACGGACCCGTTCCAGCGTACCGGGCAAACACCTTTTCACGTCCGTCGTCGTCCGTTGGCGGTGGGAGAGGCTTTCGGCGTCGGTGCCGAATTGACTTCCGGTCTCATTTCCTCTCATTTGATTCGGATGACACAGGACGATGGAATTTTTTTAGTGCACGCGTTGAAAGTTATTTATTCAGCGGACTTTAGAGCGAGGTAATTACTTTCACTCTGTCACAGTCCTCAATCCGAAGGTTGATTTGATTGGTAGGGCTAGGGCACCTCGGGCTAAACCCAACAGCGTGTAAAATTCATATATTAGAGGAGGGGCGAGCATTTTCTTTAACACTTACGGTTTGCAAGAATGATCTGATTGATAATCACCCTCAACTCAGGAGCATTAGGCTTGATCAGGTTATGAATTCTGTGCCCTCATGTCTGAAGCCGATCGCTCTACCCACAGGTGTACAACTTGCAAGGTAAATACTAAGAGGCATAGGGGCTAAATTTCCAACAAAATTGCCCAAGTTATCTTGGTATCGAGAAGTAAGTAATCGATCTTCAGAAGCTTAGTTTAGAAAAACAGTCCTCTGACAGTACAAATCTGTTTAAAATCAATACATTTGGCGATCACGTGTTCCTTTGGTAGCAAAATGTATGTATTTTATTTCAATTTTCATTCAGATTCGCTCTAGTATGCCCATTCAGTGGCCGATCATTACTAATAATGGGTATTCTACCGGTTAAGGCAGGTTTTGGATGGGCACAGTTTATAAAACTTTGCAAAGATATATTAACGTGACTCGTTTAATAAGTCCTTAGGAAAAAAAGAAAAAATATTTTTACGTGATTTTTTTATATTTTTCAACTCTATATCTTTTTAGCTCGATACGCATTTCCCAGCAATTCCGACGTTTTTAAGCCGTCCAGAAAGTAGGATTTCGGAGGGTCCTCAAAGTAGGCATACAGGTTGGCGATGACCACCTAGTTCAACGTGAAGCGTTTTCCGCCGAGTCATTTTTTCATGTTCATGTACTCGTATAATTGTTGGCAGGTAAAGTACAAGTGGCTGTGCATGTGTGGCTATCTGGTGACTTTACACCCCCCGCCACGCTCCATTGATGTCCTTCGTGGGATATTGTGTTCATGTAAATGTAGATCTGAAAAAAATGGGCATCAGATGTAATTAATCGGAGTGGGATTTATTGCCAAAGTTCATTCAACGAGTTGGATTTTATTGCCAAAGCATGTAGTCGTCTTCCCTAGTAGAAAAGACGAATTGCACCACCTTTGGTGGCCTGTTGAGCCCCATCGCTTCCCGATCAGTCTTCTTTTGGCGTTGGTTTTCCGAGAAGCCAAACAATTTAAATTACCTGTTGAGCAATGAACTATTGTTTGGTCGACTCTATATATAAACAGGTAAGTTTAGGAGATCGGCGTTCAAATTCATATGGTCTAAATATATTTCCAGGTATACTCTTCTGATTTCCGCGTATCAACACAAATTCGTGCGCATGATGTCATGCATGGCATCAGATTAAAATCAAATGGCATCCAGAAAATTAATTAAAGTGTATCAAAAAATTCTTTAATCATGAATGTTTTTATCCCTGACGCTGGAAGTATTGGTAGCCTCCTTTTAGTGGTCCTGAGGATTTACTCTAGTTGCTTTTGATAATACTATATTAGTAGTAGTAGTAGAATCTTTTCTTAGCCTTGTTGATTGCAGCCCTTAATTCCTCCTTAGTCTGTTTATTGTAGGAATGCTCTTCAACCATTATTGCTTATCCTTCTCGCTCTTTCTCTCTTCCCTTAGCCTACGTATTTGTCCTATGATCTTCCTCGAGGGCCTCCCTTTATGACTTCCTTTCTATTATGCCCATAACGATTCCGCCTCACAAGGTTTACCCAATCGATATGGTTTCCATAATGTGTTTTCATCTTTTTCTCGTGTTCATACTCCTTCGCTTCTTGCATCTTCATTCTCCACATTAGAACGTCTGCATTGCCCCTCGATGAGGATTTTCCGTCGGTAGCCGTCCATTTCATATTCGTGAATCAGTTTAATTGAACTTCCCCTTTACGTCATAAGCATCAACCCATGGTTTCCTGGTGTAGTCAATTATCTCCATCCTTCTAATTGACTCTAATTAATGTCTAAATGTTCGCGGTGACCCGCTTAGAATAACCAGTGGGTTAACTGATGTATTCGATAGGCACCGTCAGTTTTCCAATTAGAGGATTTTCTCAGATTCACGTCAGTCGGCCTTTGAATTGAAGATTTTGACCAAAGGTTTAATCCGTCGTAACTTCGAAGAAGTTAATGTATTGCTTCTTCATCCAAAGCTATCCTAGCAACATTTGAGTTTTTCTTAAAAAGGTCCCGATTCAAATTAATCGATTGTTTGCTTTTCATCGTTTGAAGTGCTCAAGGTAAAATGTTCTTTCTCCGGGTCGTTATAGTATCTCCACTTCCAGACCACCCATTACTCGTAATTGAAAATTTCAGAACTTGAACCCAGATCTACCATTCTTTCATTATTAAGCTCTTTCGTTATGGTCCATCAATCTTCAAGAGTATCATTCATTGCGTTTACTCCTCCAAGTATAGCTGGAGGGTTAATCTTTCCGCCAGTGACAATCAACAGTCTACACGAGAAATGTAGGGGATTTCGGATTCATCTCGGATGTTTTCCTTGGCTTTAGTATTTTCTTGGGGGCACTAAGAGTTCTTTTTTCACAGAATGAGTCAATAGCGTGTTCGAAAGGATGATGGTGGATAGTAAGATAGAAAATCGAGTAATGTTACCGCATAGAGGGGAGGATATGGGATGCTCGAGGCTTACCCTTGTCTACCCCGGAGTAAATCCGTTCCGCTGGGGTGGTCGCGAGAGATTGAAGGAGAAAGGACCTCGATGTCATTCCTCAAGGCAAGTCGTTCGGACTTCAAAGTCGTTACTCGTTTTTTTTCATCACATCCCGCGCATTGCGTACTCTCCGGCAGATGTTATCTTCTAAGATTTAAAAAAAAATCGATATTTGAAGTCTCTGAGAACTTCCGAGCGCAATCTGATGACGAATCGTTTTCTGATATCCCTCTCAGTGGAAACACGTTTCATCCCCCTTTTCGATTTATTTAGTTTTAAACGTATCTTCTTTACGTTTTGACTGAAAAGGGGGCTCCTGGGAGAGTCGTAGGCTCTCGGCTCCATCGAACTCAACGTCATTTCGCTCGCCTTCCTCTCAGGTGCCCCTCGTAAATTAAACCCCCGCATGCGAGCCTCGAGAGAGAGAGAGAGAGAGAGAGAGAGAGAAGCCTTCTCTCTCGGTTCTTTCTGGGTCCGCCGCAGTGAGGGGTGGTCGCAAGGGACCTTACTGGGGTGTGATTAAGCGTGCCTTTTTATCCGAGGCAACAAATTATCCCCTGCTCTAATTCCATTCCTCTCCCGCCTCTCTATACTATATGCCTCCAAGCGCCTTATCGCCACTATTTGCTCACGCTTGTAGGCTTCACCGGAATTAAGAACGGAAACATATCATGGGCTTATTTCTACGGAACTGCATCAAGGCGACTGCATGTTGCAACAGGTATAAATTTTTAGTTTCTTTCCTTGCAGTCAGCTTAAATGGCGGCATAAATGCTCTTTAAATTCTTGGAATCTATTTATGTCGGCGTTACAATAATAATATTTGACGGGAATAATTAAAAAGTGCGAGGGAAACAAAGATTTCTGTTTAAATTTACGTCTGTTACAACCCACCTCAATTTAAGGGTGAATCATTGGCAATTGTAAATTACATTTGCCATAATTGGCTCGGGATTATTTATGTAGTTATATAATGGTTATGATCATTTTTAATGACATCCATTCAAAAAAACCCGTGTTACAGGACCGAGAACAATCCGAAACTTGTTGCAAAGTGTCCTTTTGCGGGTTCGTTTAGCAAATTAATCGCAAATGCTCGATGAAACCTCATAATCTGGAAGCCCTGCCATGTCTCTAGGCCAAGACGAAAACCACATTCCATGTATATGAATAGGAGGAGAAGTTATGTATCGATTTCAATTATTTAAAAAAATCGAAGTTACAGAAAGAATATCGACGCTCTTGTGTAAGATTTAGTGCTAATTTATTGTGAATTAGTTCATCTAACCATCGTGTACGTTTTTGTATTCTTGCATACAAAAAAAGGACCGAAACTATTCCATTTTTCCTTTGGCCTTACTCTTATTTATATAGTTACGAATTAAATGTAAGAAAACCCTTCGACATGCAATGAAGTATATTTAGTCATGAGTATAGTATTCTCCCTGTGTATGCTAGGTTTTCCACACCTTGCCGTAGGTTGACTTGCATTCGTACGCTTGTTTACTCAGCCGTGAGATTTCTTATTTAGCCTATCTGTATTTTGTGATGCTGTGATGTTTTGGGAAGACATTTCCTACTTTCTGTAGATATGAACAGTGCATTTTTCTCTATTTCGTCGGTGGTCATAAAATAACTAAGGCAGGAGCAAACAGGGCCTTCCCACCCTTCCTTCTAAAATTTATCGCTGATCCGGAAGGATTTTCAGAGATAGAGCGCGCACCAGGGACTAGACCCTGATCATGATTCTCCGCGGAGAATATTTGGCGGGTGGGCAAAGACTCTGCGGCATTGAGTGCGCTGCCTTCCATCCATCTCCTCACGAAGAGTAGCCCTCGGTAGCCGGCGGATGAAATCTTGCATTCCCGATGAAATGTAAGAAATAAGATAAAAAGGCCAAGTCTTGCTTCGTAGCTTCACTCTCAATGGTTCGTAAACTCGCGCCAGACGACTGGGGTTCAGTTTGTTATATTATCATTATTGCCTCAACCACCCTTTCCCGACTCTTTGTTAATGTTTATCTCTCAAAGGCACATTACCGAGCCGCAGCGGGTTCTCTTGTCATGTAAATTCCACCACGTGCTTGAGGTTATCGATTGAAAGCGGGGCGAGAAAGCGACGATGCCGTCCGATTTTGGCGGTGGGCAGACTCAGGCAAGCTCCCACGTGCGAACCTTACAGCGCTGGTGCGACACTTGGAAATTAGAATTAAGCTTAAAACAGTACGTGGTGATGAATTTTTTGAGAAAGAACAATTCCCTCAGAACAACTACTTCATCGGGAACACCGTAATTGAATGTGTAGACTCGATTAAATACCTTGGCGTTACCCTCACGTTACTAGCCGTTACTCACGACCTCTCTTGGGTGAAACCCACACGGGGAATATTTGGACAAGCTAACAAAAAATTGGGTTTATTAGAAGATTACTGGGTGAATGTGATGAAAAGGTAAAGGAGAAATGTTGTCTTTCGCTGGTTAGGCCTAATTTAGAATATGCTTCTGGTATATAGGATCCTCATGAAGTTGGATTGGTCGCCGAATTGGATCGCGTGCAGAGTTGAGGAGCTAGATTTGTAAATGGACACTTAAAAGTTGTTATGGACACTTAAAAGCGTATCCAAAATATTGGAGCAGCTGGGAATCACTCACGGGGCTAAGGTTTAAGTACAGATTAAATCTCTTGCATAATTTGGAGAGATGGCTCTTTAGCAGTGATGTTGTATTATTACCCCCATCATAATACGGTAGGAGGAATCATATCAATAAAATTAGAGAGAGAAAGTGTAGAACAGATAGATTTAAGAGGTCATTTGTTGCCCGAACGATTAGAATCGTAATAACTATTACCGACCGTGGTATGGTCATTTTCGGGTCAAAATTAGTCTGGTGTGTATTCACCCCCTGCTACACACCCTAGCGGTGGTTTTCAGGGTACTAAAATATCAAATGCCTCTCCAATGGAGCTGGCGGAAGACAGATAGAGGACAGTGGTCATTATAGTTGTTGTATTTAGGGGAGGCGACCGACAGCATTTACGCCATTGAGGATGGACAGGAAAGAATGAAGGATGGAGAGAAACCCGGCGTCAGCATTAGTTTACTCTTAACGAAAGGTGCCAAGGGGTCCGCAGTTTAACGTCCCATCCGACCAACGGCGCACTCACTCTAAGTGCCCTCCACACAAAGCACCTCCAGTAGGGATCGATATACCACTGAAAGTATTCAACACCGGGATTCGAACCCGGGCCCTATGGGTGGGAAGCCAGTACGGTAGCCACCGCACCATCTTTATCTCCGTGGTCATATTACTAATATACATTTATAGAAATGAAATTGTGGTGTTTTGTTAAACTAGTCGTGTGCTACAAACCATTGTGAGCCAGTGGCTTATGGAGTGTACGTTCCTCCCTATGGCATAGCTAGTTGATATTTTAAAATATTCTAAAAGGGGAGACAATCAATTTCAATGGAACTGGAGCTCCACTCATTACTCCCAGAGAAGTAAAAAATGACAATACTATTGCAATTATCAGAAATTTATGAAATTACATTGTGTCACTCGCACTTCGCTAGCAGAAAAATTGCTGATGAGGCGTGTTCGTGGGTTTTCCGTAAAACCCACAGCGAAATCTCAAATATCTTGGGAAAATCAATGTAAAATAAATTCCTCATTGTCTATTTGGTCTAGACCTAGCCCCATATGACTTTTTCCTCTTCTCCAATGTTAAGTAACACCTTCGTGGAATAAGTTTTCCATCGCCAAAAGCTGGCGTAAGCTAACTGAGTACTTTGTCACATGCAACGACCGCCACTGACGAAGTACTGGAATTTGCATCACGTTTACATTACACATTAGGCTAAAATATAACATTAAATTAAAATTTTGCCCATGAAGGTGTGTTAATAAAGAAATATGATCACTCTTTTTTGAGCATCACTTACATGTGGCCTTGCAAATTACCACAAGCGCTTGCGACATAGTAGTCTTTCTTCACCAGGCATACGGGTAATCATCGATTTGTACTCAGTAGTGTGGTTGACACTTTCTGCTGTTCTTTTTAATTGTTTTATTCCCGACTAAAAGTAAGAGAGGGTAATTAGGGGTTGTCCGTCCTTCGTGTCACCTTAAAGTTCACATATATGCGCAGTTTCACATAAAATTAAACTCTTGATCGTGAAATGATAAATTTTACCAAAATATATCTATTTTTTGTCCTTTTGAAACTTTTGTAAATATTTCACGAGCAAATTCGTTCCGCATGAGCGGTAAGATAAAATGCTACTTCTCTCATTGTGTGCTGAATGAAAAAGTAAAGGAAAGGTGCTATTTTGCTTCGGTGAGGCCTCACCTTAAAGACGCGTCGACGTAGTGTTTCGGACCCTTGGTAGGATTTAATTTCGGAAATTAACAGAATGCGAAGAAAAGCTTCGTGGAGAATCATTATGAACGAGCAAAAAGCGTCTTGTTTTTATTGCGTGGCCTGAAATAGGAGACGGTGAAAGCGCTAATTATTCTTGACGTAAAAACCTAAAACAAAGTTCAAATATTTCGAATTTAACGCCGGCACAGGAGTTATAGTCCTAGTGCCGCATTACGTTGTTGGGGTAGACTGCTACGATTAGCTAAGGGAAAATGACTGACGAACCTATCGATATGAAGAATCATTATTTCCTCGAACTACTCAAGACCACCACGGTAGGGGACATAGTTTATCGCTAATTTAACCTCCCGAATGACATTCATCACCAATAAACAATTACTTTAAAGACTAAACCTAACGTAACACCCCCTGCCACCCGCCATCGTGTCGGCCTGACGGGTAGGATGTTGATGTAATCGACCGATCTCTGTAATCGCACTCTGCTCTACCTTGGAGGGTTGCACGTTGGTCGATGGGGACCTGTTTCAAGACCGGATGATGCCTTTAGAACTTCCAGCCTTGCTTCACATCTTTCTGAGCTCCAGAGCTTTCTGGAGAATCGTATTTGGAATGGGGAATGTGACCTGCATCCCTTCCCTGATTTGAGAGTACCACACATTTTATGACTTATGAGTCATGTGTATTATATCTATTCCACCGGTTTTCTAGTGGATTTATGTAGAATATATAGACGTCCATGCGAATGCATGACCGTTTACAGCGTGAAGTAATATTTGTGGCAACCCAACTCGTATTTCTTCTGTTTTCTTGATAAATAAACAAAACAGCTTGCCAAAATGGGCTTCATCGACTTACTCTTGCTCCGCGATTGTATGTGCCATTCGAGCACACGAGGAAACCCAGGTATCCCGTTAGAATTCCATCCCATTGAGGAGTGCTTAACTGCGGTGGCTGCTCTCTCTAGAATTACCCGAAAAGTTGAAAGAGTTTTCGCATCAAATGTGTTGGGAGTGCCATGGGAAAAATAAAACATCTGCAGACATTATGCAAACCCTTCTTTCACCGCACTCACTCAGATGATTTCCCCCCATCTTCACCCGACTATATAGGTGGAAAATCGCGAATGAGAAAATCCCTGTGGCATAAAATCTAAAAGCAATAATTTTTAATTGGAGAGCTTAACGCCCTAATGGTTAATGGGAAGAGATCGCGCGAGTAAATATTGCACAGGTTTGTTTCAGGAGCACACTCGGAAACGAACTTTAGAGCCAATACACGAACTACCGATGGAACAGGCGCTATGTAATTACCATAAGGCGTATTTATTGGAGTTTACCGCGGTGTAAAAGCCCTCAAACTGAACATTGCCGTGAGGATGGCTGGAGGCAAAATAACATTCCGTCTGTCGTAGCTTCTAGGATCACGTGCTGAAAGGGTACTTATTGTTTCGCCTTCGGCCATTAAATAACTAGAGACTGTGACCCCTCCCACGCGCTACCGCGGCCTCCATTCCAACACAAAGCCGCTAATTGCCAACGTATTGATCACCGATGACGTCACAATTATCTGTCAAACACACCCTGCCATAGTTCCCATGCGGCGGTTTAAGACGGGGTGTGCTGGGTGATGGTGAATGAGGTGTCTGTTGACACGGCGTCTATATGTCACTAGTGCATTAAGTGCCGTATTTTCATTGGTGGATCGTAAATTGATGGTGTTGGCGAAGAATTGTTTACGCTATGCAATTCCAGGAGTGATGTTTTCATCTGTGAATCAATATAGTGATGTTGGTTTATAGTCTAAAACACATGGTACCAAAAGAAAGAATAATATTAAAATTATTAGCATGAAATGTTTAATTAATTGGATCTTAAATTTATCGTGCTGGCGAAGTGGATTGCGAATCAAGGAGGGAAGAGACTGACTCTGACCGCGTCGTCACGAGTTACTCTAAAGCCCCTCCGGACGGCCTGTTGAGGTGTAGCAGAAACCGACGGCATGAGTGCATCTCTGTTTAATTTGTCTCTGTGCTTATCACATTGGCTCATTAGATAAATATAGGCACATTCCAGCTGAGTCTTATACTGAGTGGCAATAGTTCATTAAATACACTCCATTAAATGTTTCATATCTTTCAAATCCTATTTTTTTTCACTTCCAACATAGGGCAGCTTTTACTATAACAGTCGTTAACACTGATTGGAGACGAAATCTGTGACGTCAGTATGAAGGTTTAGTGTTGGGACCTTTTAAACCGTGAATCGTAGAAATGGGAATTAATTCCGTTCACGTTTAGTGTCCAACTTGTTCCGCATAAAGATTTTACATTTCCGCTTTAGATTTCCGTTCAAATTATGTCAGTAGATAAACTTGTTTCCTGTTTAGATCTGCGAATAATATTTTTAGTAATTTATCAACCTCCAGAGAAATAATGTATGGAATATGAAGAGAGGAGGAGTTTTAATCGAGCAATGAATAAATTATATGGATATGATGTTGGGATGTACAGTTTATGGAGGGTAGCGCATATTGAGTGCTGTATTTGAAGATTGTATTTGGCTCCTTTTTTCCACCTTGTTTTGGTGATGAGTTTTGCGTTAGGTAAAGGACTTTTGTACAACGTCTGGACTAAGTCACCCGCTTCCCAGTACGCCTAACGATACTTTGGCGCCAGCCCTTATCCTGCTAATGGGGCTTATGCCTTCCGAGGTGTTATTTTGAGCGAGGGAAAGGGATGAGTGGTTCCTTGCTCGGAGCACGGAGATATGATTAAGCCGACCTCTTTCCGCAGCACTTGCTCCAACGCTGGCCAGTCATTTGCGAGCGAAGGCAAAGAAAGGAGCTCTGAGTAAGACCAAGCATCTCTTAGAAAATTAAAATATTTTTGCGTTTCACGATGCCAAAAGGCAATGAAATATTTCTTGTGTGTCATTGCTTGAAGAAAATACGTGGAATTTGAAACTCAAGTTTCATATAATAAGGTTCACCTTCAGTTATGGATTGCAATTCTAGTCTTTAGAAGTAGCCACAGCTGTGCTTGTGTCACAAAACAAATCCTCAGTCTCATATTTGTTTATAAAACGCAGAAACAATCGTAATTAATCGACAAAATATAAAAGTCACATTTATCTCCGGATGATAAATGTGTAACATATTATTTACAAAATATTACTACGCATTAATCATAAATATATGTCTCAATTAACGGTGGCAGCGTACTGAACGCGAAATTGGTTAAAGTATTGCTGGAAGTGCTAACAATTACCCTCCTGTAATTCCGTATCCCCCGGCCGCCTTTCAATTTTCTTACGCCCACAGGATCCTGGGAAATGGAAGAATCCCTCTGCGAATTTAGACATAATTGCGTGTGTACAAGTATGGACTAGGAAAATATTATAACGTTTTTTGAATTAGGATTTAGTCGCTTAGATAGGTTCTTCTAGGTTAAAATAACTTCTTGTAAAATGTTTTTAATATGGCATCAGTTAAATGAATTTCGGGGCACTTATGGTGGTGATGGCGCATAATTGTGGAGCTTGCGATGCGTAGGACTCTTGGTGTGAATGAAGTGGAAGTGATCACTAGGATAAGGCGTCTATAAGTAATTGAGTACTCTCAGGATCACAGATGAGAAGGGTTTGCTGTGAGTAGAAGAGGAGGAAGAGGTATTGTAAAGGGTTTAAGAAAAGGGAACGGGGTGTGGGTCAGCGGCGTGGTAACTAAGGATGGTCAAACCGATTGATGCCATTGGATTTTCACTTAGCTTATTATTTTTTTTAAATATTAGAAGAAATACAAACGAATACACCATCCAAAGGCGTACATTTTTTTTAGCTAATGTTTTCCGCTGATCTAAGACGCAGTTGCTTCTAGTACGCGGCCGCAGAGAGCCTGCGATATGCCTCAGCATCGCCGCCTGTGTCCCACTCACACGTCCGGTTCCATCCCCCCCCCCACACCCACTCTCCAGACGCCCCCCCCTGCATCCATCCGAGTTGGCTTGCCTCCGTCGACCCAGATTCGCCGCTTCTCCCCGCACGTACATGCACACACTGTGTTTGTGTGTGTGTGTCGGTGGGTCAGTTCCTCCTCAATGTGGTGTGCGATGCTCGTTTCAAATGTCTAGACGGTCGGCATGAGAAGTGGCGTGGTGCCGGTATATCGACTATCGGATAATTATTTCACATATCGGTAATATCGAGTACTATTAACCACATCAAGTGTATCAATATTATCGTTTGTCAACTAATTACTCCATTTAGGTATTCGGCATTGTCCTCTTAATCGTCGACAGGTGATAAGGTCATGCACTGCACATTTAATTTACCCCCTGTGACATGCATGATTGCTGTGCCTCTCTTGTTCTATTTCTACTTCCAGGGCACCAATCAAAATGTATAGAGTCTATGGTTATAATGAATATTACATCGACGTGGCCTTTGGGAAAAAAATATCGAATTATATCGATGACAATTTGGCAATAGTTGATTCGATTGTGATGAAATTCATGCAGTGATTGCATTTGAGTTTGGCATCGCGATATTTGGACATTATTGAGAATAGCGAAGGCTCGTCGAAAAGAAATCTCATTTCGACGTGGGCGAAATCACGTATCGCATGGCGCCAAAGCGTTTGCGAAAGGGGTATTGGCTCGGACTTCGTTTTTCTTCGGCACCCGTGTCAACTTCCTCTCACTCCTCCAGCCCGTTCGCACATTGGCCGATATCAACCAAGAATACTGATGACATTATTTATGCCGGTATTCACCATGCTAATGCTCCGTATCCTGAATTTCCTTATATTCTTTTTGTTCGGCCGTATAAGCAGCCATTCGGTCGACTTAAAGTCTTGCTCTAGTATTGATCAGGTCGAATTGATTAATTAGGCAGTGGTGGAAGGCAGCTCAGGAGGTAAGGACTACGTAGGAAAGTCAAGGATGGAATGCGTGAAGGAGGTGTAAGAAGACCTCAGCGTTAGGGACTTCGAAGGAATGAATAGATTGTCACTCTACAGGATTAATAAAGGCTTCAGATTTATCCCAGGATTAATTAACTATGATAAGGAGTAGCCATGGGAGACTTGGTGAGGAAAATTGGATGCGGGGGCTTAACAGCTGGAAATAGTGTGAATTCTGCTAAATATCGACGTTGTGCCAATTGCAAAAATAAGCGAATGCGGCAATTCATCCTTGACAAGTCCGGAGACTTGTGTATGTTTGCATTTGTCATATCTCGGATACCCCTCCGTCAATATCGTCGAGGCTCGTGACGAATGCCGTAATGCGGTCTCGTGATTGGCATTGTTTCGAGCCGTTAAAACCCGGCAAAATATGGATAAATTCGAAATTGCTACACCTGCGGCCCTTATTCGCTCAGTAGGAATCGTTTGAAGGTCAGCAGTACTCAGTTGTCTCATCACTGTACGTTTTTTTATCAAATCGAATATCAAGTCTACTCATCAAGGAAGTCGTTCAATACTATAATGATTATAGATGCATTGGTCGCTATCAGATCTTATTATCTTCGAAGCAGACAAATGGTTAGTTACTACTTGACTTAATATTACTATCCGAACGCTTAGGTCGAAGTAGTCGAACCCGCCTTAGGCCGATGGAGGGCGGTGGCAGTGGTTGTGTGATGCACGTAAAAGTCGTACTTCCGAGTGGACCCTTTTCGGAGTCAACTCCTGTGTTATCGCCTCTCCGGATCTCTTTCAAACGCAATTCCTCCGGGGGAAGAAAACTGCTCTGTCGCGTGTGCATCGCACATCGGATACGATATATCGAGATATCGAACAGCCCTCCCTACCTCCCCGTCCATTTCCAGAGCGAGGGGAGTCTTAGTGTGCGTTTTTCTTAGAAGTGGGGTCGTGCAAGGGAGGAAATATCTCCCTCTTTCTACCTCTCTCCTCCCTCCCTCTCTCTCACTCTCTCTCTCGCATCTTCCCCATTGCACAGCTACTCGGAAAGGGCACCAGCACTCTTCGTTCGCCACTCCCATCTCCTTTCTTTCTTCCCCTCTTTGCTCCCCCCCAACTCTTTAACGTTCCGTCCCCTACCCTCTCCCAAATTTTGCCTACCCTGCCTCCTCCATTACCCACCCCCGCGCTTGCACTGTCACATTTACTCAACAGTGTTCGCAGGAAACTCGTGTATTATTAGCGCAAGATAAGTTTTCTTTTGCCTCGTAAGGTGCTTGCTGAAGCTCCTCCATCCGTTCATCACCCAATATGTTATTTTTATCCCTGAGTACTACTCCCATCCAATAATGTTTTATATTCTTATCTTGGGCGGTTTTGTGTTTTAAAAAATATTGGGAATATTTAACCGAGAGGAGTTTATCTCATTCGTGTAGGAGAAATGACACTGCAAACTCATATCCTCTCCCGCATTTGCAATGAGGCCATAGTCGACCCTTTCAGTTCCGAGGTGTTTTAGGACGGTGTGCCCAGGAGGGCCACATGAATGTTGTGTACCTCAACAACTTAGCCTCCGCATGTTCAGCAGTCGCGAATAGATTTGAAGCACTCGCGGTGGGGTCATTAAATTTAAATGTTTCAAAAAGGCAGGCCCATCCGCCATATACTACATACCTGCCTCCGAAGCTTGAGAAAGCCTTTCGCATGGCTGTTTAAAATATTCAAGTTTCACGCTGTTGTTTTATCCTTTAATGCGAGTTAATATATTTATTTATATTATATTTATTTGTTGAAATGGTTTTTATTGCTTTCCTCGTGCTTCCTCGTAATTTTTTGAGTTGAAGATATCCAATTAAGGCATGGCGCCGTGAAAATCAAATTATTAAGCACTAAGGAAAAGCGTAGTCGGATCAAAATGTTATTTCGCCTGTGAGCACTTCCACGTGAATGCATCTGGCCTATCCCTGACGAATCCCTAACGAATATCTGCCTCATATTAATGCGTTGTTTCTAGAAAAGTCATATTTGCGACTTATTGGGTGAGGGCAAAATATTTGGCAAAACTGAGCAATATCCATTGATCAAGGGTTTGTAATATCATATTTGATTATATATGTGTTTTTTAAATTCAAATAAATACTTATTATTTTGACTTTCTTCGCCTAATCACTCTAATGGTTCGACTCGTGTCAATTTTGGTACTTCGAAAATAATTCGAAAGAGGGTATTTCATTGTAACGCAGAAACGGGAGCGTAGAGACCAAGGGATTAATTATATATCGAATAGTTTTGACATGGGGAGGAAGGTAATGCTCTGACAAACCATTTTATTTGTTCCACATTAGTTGTTTCTTATTATTCTATTATTTAATTGTGACATCTTAATTTCGGGATTGATTTATCAAAAATATATTTCTATGCTTTTGTTAAATTCGCGAGAATCGCAAAATATTTGTTTTTCAACTGTTTATTTCGTCATTACCTCTTCAATGTTTATCTGCGTCTTAAAGCTATGCAGTTATCTCCGCTAAAGTGGTGGCCGGCAGTTAACATGACCGATTCAATCTCTTGCATACTACCTTGAACAAAAAGTTCCCGGAATAACCACCGTGTGGCGCTCCCATCGTTCCGATTTGAGTTCTGTTTTTTTTGTTAAATTGGTACATCTGTTGTTGATATTCCCTTTAAATCTTAGTGTCATAACTTGACATTTGCAAAAGTTACGGTCGGTTTTCGGTATGTCCATCAGTGCTTCCTGCGATTTTTCCATTACTTCCTCTCAGCTGCTAAAACGCGTTCCCCGTAATGGTTTTTTAACTCGATTGAACAGAAAGAAGTCACAGGGAGCCAAATCAGGTGAATTCGGTGGCTGTTGGATGGTATTTGTTGCATTTTTCGTCAAAAAATTACGAATAATGATAGTAGTATGTTGGAAGGATTTCTGCTTTAGCAATGATGTTGGGAAATGTGTTATTAGCCCCGTCATACTGCAGTAAGCAAGATCATGTCAGTAAAATTAGAGAAATTAAGTATAGAACAGGTAGATTTACGATGTCATTTTTCCCACGAACGATAAAGGATCAGAATAACGTGGTGCGACCGCGATAGTGGCAAAATATATTTTTGGTAAAAATAGTCTGGTGTATGTTCACCCCCTGCCACACACCCTAACGGTGGCTTGCAGGGAACTAAAAAATACTAAACACTAAAAACATTTGTACAGTATGCATACTTAATGTAATGGTCCTCTCCTCCTAAGATGATAGCGTGCATGTTTTCACATGAGTTAGCAAATTATGCACTTAATTTTGACGCTGGAAGAGGTGTAATTTTCAGAAGGTTGTTGGCCCTATAGCCTTCGAGAGTTAAATAAGTGCGTAATATAGGTTTATTGTCTTTTTTTAATTGTTTCCCACATTATAATTCAAGAATTTGCGTGGCCCTTATCTCTGAGTACATCCCCTGCTGCCCTTCAATTTCTACCAAAACCTTTTCCACTCGATACCTTCTATGATAAGATCGGTACTAGCAATTAAAATCATCATAATATTTGGTTTTACGACGACTATTTAGATTTATTGATCCAAGCTTCCTCGACTATTGTAAGAAACTTGTCTTGTCTTCGTCAACTTGATCATTTTGAGTTTTAACATTTTTAATCTACGCATCGCCTGTATTCTATGCCCGAATAAGCCGCAGGCATTGAATGATACTCGATTAAGAACACACACACACACATACTATATATATATATATATATATATATATATATATATATATATATATATATATATATATATATATGTATGTATGTATATATATATATATATATATATAAAATCAATTAAGTCTCAAAGTATGGCCAACTCATTTCGCCCTTATCTTTTTATGGTCCTCTGTACTGTCTTTCCCTCCTCTACTCTTCTTTGTACTTCTTTTTTCTTATTTTTTCCCCTGGTGATTCTTAGAATTTGCCACAAGCGCCAAGTTTCTGCAGCTTCTATTCTTCTCTAGTTTGCTTGTTCATACGTATGCTATCAAATTATGATTCCAAAGATTCTTTCGAATATCGTTCATTATTTCAAGTAGTTTGTAATGCTTACCGTGGTCGAGTGATTATATTTGTAGGGGTGCTAGGCTGATTCCCGGGCATCATGTTTTTTTATGTGGCGTAGGGAAAATATATTCTGGAGTGGTATTTCTCTCTGACCGTCTGAATCCCTTCCGAGGATCGCCCTTTTCGAGACGTCGTTTGGTTTAAGGAAAGTCGGCACTGCTTTTGAATTAAGAGGTTCTTCCGTGGTATAAAGCCGGCGAGATGGATTCCTTTGGGGAAATAGCTATTGTTGGTTCTCCCCGACATGGAGGTACCTACAAAAATCAAGGCGATTAAGTTCTCTGAGCGAACTGAGGCCCACAATAATCTGTGGAGTGGGCAAGTGGGAGTCGACAAAGAAATGGGAAAATGAATTGGGTGCTGGAGAAATGACAATGATCAAGTTTTTGAAGTGGCTATACGAGGAGAAAAAATATTAGAACTTAAGTGACGGGAGGGAGGCTACATTTTGGGACTGTAATAAAGAAGATCAAAGAAGCGGAACTCGGGAATAGATGAGCTCTTAAAACGGAGGGCTCTGTTGGAAGGATGGTTACGCTAAGTGTGACAGGCACAAGAGAAAGAGGGAGAAGATGGATAGAAATGTGAAGGAGAATATGGGGGTGCTCAATGAAGGCTTTCCTTTGGTGGGAGCACGTTGGAAGAGTATTTTCAGCAGTGATCCCACCCAGCAAGGCCGAGGAAAAGATAATAAAAGGCTAATAAGACGTTTCGAGGCTCCTCAGATAAGCTTGGCTCACTTTAGTTTTTCCTAACGGTAATTATTCTGAATATTACCATGTGGGATTTCTTACGCTGCCTGTAGACTATTCTTGGAAGGAAAAAGTGGAGGATGGTGGAAGTCTCGTGCTCAGCCGTGATCTCGTGAATGTTCATCGGTGTGCTAACTAAACGTTGCCCATGTACAGTGATTCTCGGAATGATCTGATTTGTCGTTGCAGCCAAACGTGGATTAATGTGGTGGCTGGGTCCCTCGTCTTCCAGAGGGTCTTGGTTCATGTCACAGCCGTGTTGGATTTTTCACCGGGTCATCTGCGCCACCATGAGTCCTATGTGAACAGAAATTCCTGTTTAGGACTCAGTCTGTTGGTTATGGCGCTAAACCGCAAAAGCTATGCGATGATTTGAGTTTATAGTGCGTACTTTAATAATAAGGCCGAGACCGTGTTTCTCTCCACCCTTCCTCCACTCACTCCCTTAGAGCGTTCAAACTCTTAAGAGCCACCCCTTACGTATTGGCGTCCTTGTTCCTGGTTGTCATTGATAGCTACTATCTTCCGCTTGTTAAACACTGTGCATACAAAATTTATAATTATCTTTGATATACGAGGGTGGTCTCTAAAGTTTCCGACCTCAGAAAATGTCAGAAAAAATGTCTTGTATCTTTGTTAGGTCGGAAAATTTTCAGACCACCCTCGTAATGAAGTGTCGGTAAGTTTGATTTTATTATTAATTCCATTTTATTTCCTTTGCAGGTACGTGCATCTCTTCTATTTGGAACAATAGCAGTCATCGCTTTCAGCTTTTTGGCATCTTGTCGACTAATATTCAGCGCTTTGGTGAGTGGGGTTTTTTTTAGGAGATGCTCGTTTGCCTGCACAAGCGAAGTGAATCATTCGCTGATGCCATGCATTTCTGATTCTCGGGGTGGTGCACGATAATCATTGACGAGTTAATTTATTCAACTACCTTCTTTCGTGGAGGTCAGGTATTTTTTTTTAACTTGTGCGATTGTATTTGGTTTCATTTCAACCGAAATCCTATTTCCTTCAGTTATCGTTATCCCCAAAACTACCCGGGTCCTATCCGGTGGAGTGTTCTTTTTTATTAGCCATAGCTATCAGCAAACGAGAGGGAAGCGTTCGTCTATAATCTCGTGTGGGGTAAGCATTTTGAAGGAAATTGCCTGAGAACAATTTTGCAAAATTACTTTATCTTTCCGTTCTATAAATCATACCTGCCGTATCTTTTAAAATAAAATCGTCGTGTGCAAAGTCATGATATGAGAGAAATCCTTGATGGAAGGCGGAAGCGAAATAAATACCGGAATAAATGACATTATACTATAAACCAATATGCCTAAGTATCCTGTATTGAATTAAGTTCCTAGAGCCAATTTTTTAACTTTTTAATCCACAGCCTTTGCCATATAATTTGATTAGCAATTTTAAATCTCTAATTGTGAAACTCTATGGTCGAAATCATCCATCAACTAACTGTTTTCCATGACTGGAGTAGTGCCCAGCCGACCGCGGAGAAATCGTCATTCCCAATCGGTGGGACATGAAATATTCAAAGTCGCCAAAAAGAGGCCCTTCTTGTGTCAGCCGCATAGAATACGTATATTTTACGTAATTTTTATAATACATATATTATTTTTATTTTCGATGTATTTAAAAAGTAAAGAGCTTCATTTAAATGGCAGAGAGATGGCCACACAATTATGCGAAAATCACCTACGGTCTAACACTGATGTGCGTGCATAAATTGTAATTATTTTTCCATTCCCTTACAGTTTTCTTGATATTAAGACAAAAGTGTTCTCTGCGGTAGGACGTAAACACTCATACACCCCAAATTGAACTATGCAATGTTTTAAACTTGTCATATTTACTACATCTCTCCGTTCTGGCCAACACGTCTAAGCTCATCTTCCCTCATCCTTGTTTACCCATTGTCTCCCTTCTGTCACAGTCTTCAACATCCTAATGCCACTCAATATAATTCCTTCATTCACTTTTCCCAAAGTCCTTGAATTTCTTCAGCCAACCTGCCCAATTCCTCTACCACTTCTTCTGCCTTTCTTAACCGTTCTTTCCATTTTCCTTTCTCTCCATTTTCCTTTTCGCTTCTTCTCCATGCTCTTATCTCAAAAGCTCAAAAGTCTAATCTCATCCCCTTGCCTTAACAACAAATTTTCAGTCGTACGGTGCCCATTTCAAAGTTTTCGCTAATCTTTTCTCTAAATCTCAGTTTAAGAACTAAAGTCCTTCATTCTTTGTATGTGATTCTTTACCCAATGCAATTCTTCTCATAATGTCCTTACTGCTCTTCCCATATTCGTAAAAAAAATACTTTAATACGTGAATAAGTAGTTGCATACTCTAGTTTGGGCCCTCCAGCTTTTTGTAACTTATATTTCCATTTATATTATTTTTCTATTATGAACCTTTATTATGAACTTGATAAAATTATTTTAGGAGAAAAGTTTGGGAATTTTGAGAAATTTGGATTCTTTTTAAATTTTTCGAACCTATAAAATGGCGCTTTGTTGCCCGGGATTCATTAAAATTTGATCTCTTCATGATTTAGTTAAGTATCTAGACCCTTTCAGTGAACGTTGTCCCTCATAATGGAGAACCTTAACATGCCACGCTTTTTGCGTGGAGTGATTCTTTGCTGAAATCGGATTGAATTCAAAGAATTTTACTGTATGCAACTGTGCAGGCCTCTTTATAATCATTTTTTTAAGTCGTCTTTCATATTTGGCATTTTTCGCTCGCGAAGTACTCTGGAGGCAACGACGGAATTGTACATTCGCCCATTAATGAGCTAGGCGTGACGTTCATGTCCTTCCTCCTATTTCCCCCAGTTTCGTACGAAGAAGGAATCGGAGTCGGCTTAATAAGCGGTGTTCGCGCACCCAACTCCAATTTCTTATGCATGGCAGATGCGGAATAAAATACTCCTCGCAGATGTTTTCAGTTTACGCCGCCTTTAAAGAAGAAGTGGCATGTCTACCACTGGAGTGGGTAGTTCATTCGAAACTCATTACTAGCAGAGTTCCATGAGAAGCAGTTTGTAGAATTAAAAATAATTGCAGTTAATGCTCTCGTGAGTCCTTCCGAAGTACCACCTGCCATTATTTCGTAATTTTTTTCCTAACCGTTCAACATTCCACCGGGTTGACAATATATTTCGAGTACCCAGACTTTAAACCTCGTTTACAGATAAGATGCGCGAAATACATTTTTTTAATTTTCACCTACAGACGCTCGGAAACATCAGCAAGACGTTTTTGCGCATATATTTGCTCTTGCATTATGAAAATGGGTGCGGAGAAAATGTCCTTTAATCTCCTTTTTGATCTAAAGCCAGAAGTGGAAACAGTTTTCTGTTTTCAAATTGATTTTGTTGCACATAAAATCAGTGTATGGACGCGATTGATTTCGGGCTACCAAAACGTTCCTTATGGAATGCAATGATTAAAATTTTCCTTCGAATGTCTATGTGGATATTCGATTGTGCGTTGATTTAAGATTACCCACTACAATCAATAATTAGATCGCTAAATCCAATATTGCAAGGTGTAATGAAAAACAGCTGAAGGAAACTTGATGGAAAGTCAGTATCTAAAACTCTTTTTCAAGTGCGTATTCTAATATAGAGATCCGCATGAGTAGGTGAAAATCTTTAATAATAAAGGATATTCTTGGCAACCATTCCAATATTTCTAGAACTTAAGAGAGCATGTACTCCTACAGAGATGGTTTTTAAATATTTTTTTTATTTTAGTGCCCTGCAAGCCACCGCTAAGGTGTGTGGCAGGGGTCAATACACGCCAGACTAATTTTGACCCGAATATGACCACTACAGCGGTCGGACAGTGTTATTCTGATCCCTTATCGTTCGTGGAAAAACTGCATCTTAAATCTATCTGTTCTACAATTGATCTCTAATTGTATTGGCATGATCTCTCCTACCGTAGTACAATGGGAGTAATAATACATTTTCAACATCACTGCTTATGAGACATCCTTTAAATTTAAAATTTCAAATCCGATTACAACTTATCTTGAGAATACTGAATGAAAAGAGTGTGAGAACGTACTAACATAATAAAAATATGTTGAGCGCAAATTCGTATTCATGATGAAATGAAAAAAGTCACTTTCCGGCCACGATTTTAACCACCACCTACTAGTGAATTTCCTCGATTTTTAGATATCTTCTATTAATACTTAGGTTTTAAGTAATGGCGACACAAATATTGAGTATTTCGTCCCACATTGCATTGTTTATTCCATATAAAAAATTATAGCATCCTGTTGCGGAATCAGTTCTAAATATTGATCACAGGATAAACAGATAGGAAAAGAGGGCCAAGTTTTTAAATAACCCGAAGGTAGGGAAATGCTCTCGTAGATGCGAAACATATATATCTAATGTTTTGAATTTTAGTATTTTTAGTACCTTGAAAGCCATCGCTAGGGTGTGTGGCAGGGGATGAACGCACGCCAGACTAATTTTCACCCGAATACTCTTTCTCCCATCGTGGTCGGACAACTTTATCCCTTATCGTTCGTGGGAAAAAGGAAAACACAAATATATCTGTTATTCACTTAATATCTCTAATTTTATGGAGATGATGTCGCATACCGTCGTACGATTGGGCTAATTACGAATTTTCAAAATCATTGCTAAAGAAATATCTTTTCAATTTATTGGAGAGATTTTATCTTCCTATGATTTTGATGTGAAAAAAGTATTTTTGCTTTTAAAACGATGTTAGTTGATGGATCGACGGAAACTGGCAATTCTGTGTTTACTTCTTTCGCTTTACGCCCGCCAACTGTCGGTACGTGTGTCAATTCTAGTGCTCGAGGTTGTAGATTGTAGGGGTTGATACCAATGGCCATGCAATTGTGGGGGTGGATAGTTCGACGGAAATGATTAAAGCTGATTTGCTTAGTCTTCACCCTTCTTTGAATGGTAGTTCTAGTGGTGGAAATATTTTTATATGTTCTCCGGCGTGAATTGACTCGCCTATCCACTCTTTGATGTTTCTTTTAAGTCATGGTCTAAAGTCCCTGTTCATTCATACGAGTGGACCATTTGTTCCCACTGCTGCGGTTCGCCCCGCCGCCTGTTCTAAAGGGCCCGTGTTTCTGGCGGAGACGCGTGGATTTACTTCATTTCGTCAATTTGTAGTCGCTCGCCGTGTGCCATTCGGGAGGCTGGCTGGCTGTCACTCGACGTCTCTTCGCGGGAGTCGCAATCAGTTTATTGCCGGTGTAGCTCTCTCCACTTTTGTGTTTTCTCATTTTTGTTAGGAAAATCCTGCTTCACAGAGATGGTCCAAAGTGAGGCAACACCCTCGTTTTATATCCTCGAGTGGAAGCTTCACTATTTGTTCTTTTTCGATCAAATTCAATGGAACTGAATGTTTTTGTGGCCAACGTGAATTCGTCATTGAAGTTTTCTGCCGCTCCTAACTCCAGCCATTGTGCTGAGAGCGTGGAAACTAAAAACTGCGGAACATTAGGGGCGATTCCGAGCTTCCTGGTTAAGAGGCGGGGAAATTACTGATTACATAATTATTAAAGTCGGGATCGCCCTATGGCTTAATTCGGAGCTACTAGATGTTAACTATCCTAGTAATAACGTCATTTCATCAGTTACGTGGATAATGGAATGCGGTTGAAAGGAACTTGCTGCTGAGTTCTTTCCTCCCAAGGCCGGACCAAAGAACGCACAGGGAGTACGAATTTTCCATTGCCCGCCAATGATGCAAATAAAAATGTTTCCAACGGAATATTATCCGAATTTAAGGACATAGCAAGTAACACGTGAGGGTACAGAGGTGTCCAATGATTATTCCGAAAAGGCGTGGTTAACTCTTTCATCAAGTCACGCCCGATTCAAATTTAGCTTTTTCTTGATTGTCTTTTGAAGAGAGCGATCAACTTAATGCCCACTTGCTGAGTTATACCTCCGGGAGAAAAAAATAAATTTCTTGTCAAACGTATGGACAAATGTAAACACCGAAATTCCATCAATTACTTTGTATTTTCCACCACCACGTCCATAGTTTCACTGTGTGCCTCCTGTTGATGTCAAACAGTGGTGAAGCCATCATCGTGGAAGTGGAAGATATAAATTAATTAGTGTAATTGCTGTGTTTCCATTTGTTTTTGCGATGGAAAAATTCAACTAACTACGACCCAAACAGCTCCTTGTGGAACGCCTTAAGTCTAAAGAGGGCATTGAGATTCCCCCTCCGTTCTTCGACCTTAGGTTTTTAATGGGAAAGTTGCATGTGCATAATCGGCACTACTCATTCGCATAATTTTCCCTAATTGTGACTTAAAATTGGCACATTGTGCCTATTGATCAACGTTAGTATTGCACAGGGATGAACTTTCTTAACCAATATACGCAACTTTCTTCTTTTTTAATCGGTTGCCATTTATTTCCGCAAGCTTTATTTCGAATATACCATGCCTTTCATGGGTCAGTGATTTCGTAATCCTCTTTGGAAAATTCCTGGCCGCAAATCGAATTGAAATCTTTCGCGGCTCTTTGTAAATATTCGTCCGTTTTGTTACTATGTTCTCATGGGAGGATTCTCGGAAAGGAATCAATCGTTAATGATGATGAGCTCTTGCCCTAAGTGGTGTTTCGAAAACTGGTTAATGATCGTCTAGAAATGGCTTGGAGCAAAGCTTCCCCTCCCTCCTTCCCGATAAGAGAGAACTCCGCAGACTATGGATTGTACGTGTTTGGAAGATCGGAACACCTCGAGAGCCGTCAAACCGGTTTGCATAGACACCGTCGGAAGCGTAAATGGAGCCGTCGGCGCGAAGGAGGTGCAAGTATCGTCAAATGCGAAGAGAATTGAGGCGCACAGCTGGCACGGTGCCTTGTGATCAATAGTCCATTCTCTCTCCCTAGGATTTGGGAGGGGCTGGTCGCCGAGGCTTCCTCAAGAGGTTCAATTATTTGGTGCGTCATAAAAATGAACCTCCAAGGGCGACTTAAAAAGTTAGGCGCCGGCACAGAGCCTCTCCCCAGCCGAGTTGCGAGTTGGGCGTCGGGGCGGCTGCCGGGCGTGGAATGCGTACGTAAGGAGGAAGGCGTCCCCCTCCCACCGAAAAATCAATTCCATGAGCTCTCGTGCCTCGGAGGAATTTTATTTCAGTCTTTCTTGAAGACCATTGGCACTCATCAGCCGAGTGTCCCGTGATGAGCGCTTCTATTCTAGGGAGTATGCTTATACTGGACGTTTCGAGTGACAGTCTAATTAAAACGTAATGACCGCTAACTTAATTGATTGGGAGAAGAGCAAACAATGCGTGAAATCGCGGAAACATAATCTCGTGAACTAATTCACATCAGCGTTGCTTTTCATGTTGGTGCATCAATATTCTCATGGAATCATTATTGATTAATATTGGCGCGGGAATTTCCACGTTTCTTTAACTCGCCTGTGAACAAGTCATCAAATCCTTCATGGTCATCAAGTCGTGTAAGATATTTTCAGCATTTTATGAAAACTAGTATCGTACCAAAAGAAAAAAGTGTGAAAATTGAAGCTTTGTAAAATCATAGTTATTTAAAGAATGCATAATGGTCAAATGGTAGGTGCGGCGGTCAATAGTAAAATGTGTACCTATAATTAATGGCAAAGTTAGAATTTAAAACTCATTTTTTTACTTTCAAATTAAAAAAAAATAATTGTTAAATGAGCAACGATCATGTCGGCACCTTTTCGCGGACATACATGTATAAATTTAACATTCGATTAAAAAAAATTTAATTTATTGTTAATTACGCCTCTCGTGACGTAATCACACGCCTTCCAGTGGAATTACGGTACACAGGTTTAAGAACGTCTTCATTAAAGTAATATTAGAAATTCATTTAGCCAGTAAGTGACCGGTGTTTATTTTATAATCGTTTGGTGGAGACGTAGTCCCTTGCATCTTTGTTTGATTTTTCCGAAATTTTTCTAGTTTGTGATGGGACTCCAGCGCTGTTCTGTTATCGTAATCAATTTGTCTATTTAGTTAATCTGGTGTTTTAACGTCGATGCTCCTTTTGATGTCGTGGGATATTTGATGGAGGTTGTTCGTAAAAAGATATTAGTGGTAAAGGCATTCATTCAAACCCATCTCTAAGCTATTCTGCAATTTCAAAATCATTCGCTGCAATAAAACGTTCATCCTGCATTTCGATGTAAGGTTTCGCTCAAGAAACTAAGGTCTGCTGAAGTTGACGCTGGGTTTCTCTTCACCCGTCCACGGCTCCATGTCGTCTATCATCTGCATCATAATGGGACACTAGTTGCCACCTCTGGGTGTGACATGTGATTCCACAACAGCCGTGCTCCATCCACATTAAAAATAAGTCTTAGGAACTCAGAAGTTATTAGATGCGATTCATATGATGAAAATCTGTCTTATAAACTGCTTAACATGAATTTGAACGTATAATTAAATTTTAACCACTAATCTAGCCGCGCCGGACGAGACACTAGTGATGATGAAAATAAAATGAATGAGTTAGAATAATGATTGCAAACAGGATATCTGGAACCGATAAAAAATATTTTAGGGGTGACTTCGTTGGCATTTATTCTGATCCCTTATCTTTAATGGAAACAGTAATATTTTAAACATATCGGCCGACAGTTAATCCCTCTAATCTTATCTTCATGAATATTTGTGCCCAGTACGTGTATGATCTTGACAGTAATACGATTTTTGCGTCATAAAAAAAGAGAACCACTCCTAATCCATGTCACAGATTTCGCCTATAAGAAACCTTTAATCTGTTAGTGATTTCCAATCAAAATCGTTGTTACCGCCTGATTTCCTTCCTTGAGTCTCGTCTCTCAAAGCTACGAGTAGTATTTAGTCCTGGTGTTTTCTCAAACAGTGCCTTGCGGCAGTGGAGACGTCCTCTCAACTTTGCTCCAATGGATTGTGTTTCCATTACGTCCGTAGAAAAATGTTCATCTCTCGGAGAAAAAACTTCCTGAAATGTGTTGTTTAACCCTACCTTCCATCAGTAATTACAGTACGGGCATATTTTGTTGCAGGTTAATATAATGTTTGGTAAAACGAATTAACTTATTTTTCGTTCGGTTTCCGTCATTTCAGTGGTATTACGTACGTTAGTTAAGATTATGAGGAGATGGAGATTAGCGAATAAAAAATCAGTTAAAAAAGCTTTGTTGGGTAGGCAATTGCTTGGGTAAAATTGGGTTCGCGTCTCGGAAAAAATTCTAACTACATTCCTTTGTCGGCTGGTTATGGAATTTTTAATATGACTTTTCTCTCTGAAGACGTACCCGTCGAAAAGGTCAGTTTTGATCGTCCACATCCTCTGTCGATTTGTCTATATCACTTTGTGCATGACATATTTAAGTGTGCCTGATGAAATAATGTTTTTATGACTCTGGTTTTGAATTTCATGATTTCGTCACTTTTCCATTCGCTCATTTTGACTTATATCCCCGAGACGGCACGTATAATCTCCAGGGTATGTGAGTGGCCTTTGTTGCCCAAACGAGCTCTCATTTTCTTCTCTCTTCCCGGCCCAGACGTATCGCCCCGTGGTTCCATGCGCCCGTTAATTACGCGCCCTTAGCCATTCGGGTGAGATGTCATTCGCCGTCAAAGCACCCGCCCGCCTCCCATATCTGCCACACTCGCGGCCGACATTGCAACATGGCGTTCGCGGGCGATACGTCCGCTTCCCCTTCCACCCTTGGAACCCATCAAGCCGACCCCCCGCCCCCTCATCCCCCAGCCATCCTTCCCGCTCCGTTCACTAAGCTATTCCCTATCTTTAATCCAGCCCTATTCCCATCCGTATCCCAAACAAACTATGTTATGCCTTTTATTCGTTATTTTTATAAGATGGGCGTTGAAATACGCGCTCGGGAGATATTATGAACATCGCTACTTTTATATTTCTATTAGCCTTATGATTCGGAGATTGGTTTTATGCGAAACACCACTCTTCCCCATACGGTGCTAACGATATAATAACGCTCTGATAACTTTATTGTCGTCTTAGTTTCCGCTTTATTTGCTCGTCGTATTCGTCCCTTGAAATCCACGTGGGAACTTCCCTTCTGGGGATTTCCATTTATGTGTTGCGTCCCCAAGAATCAATTTCGTTTCGAAATACGCCCACTTCGTGTGTTCTACTTTTCATGATAGTGCTCTCTTATTTATATTTCCTCGCTTCTCATCTAATCTGTCAATTTTATCTTCAGCGCCTGTCTCCAGCTCCCGACTTCGAAAGCTCGTAATCTCCTGTGGTGTGCTTCTCCATTCTTCGTTTCTCTGATCCCCAAGGTGCTCCATTCCGAGAGTGCTTTCGCGTCCTGCTTCTCTCGATTTGTAACCGTATTGTCTCCAAAAATTAAATATACGTCGTCATTATTAACTCATTACTAGCGTCAACTATGCTATTCAATTGATGCCCGTCTCCTCTTTGGACCTCAATTTTTGCTTCTTCCATTGTACTCGAAGGATTCTACGTGCTCTAATTGACAACTCTCAGCTCAGCCCTTAGCTTTTAATCCCGGTAATTAACCCTTTTTACCCTTAAATTATTATGCCATTAAATGTCTTCAAGATTGCCTACATGTCTTCATGTATGCTTCATGATTTTTGCTATGAATGTGACGTTAATATTCAAAACGAGGCATGTTTATTTCTTCCCCGTCCACTTGAGTTGCAGAATTCATAATAGCTGTGAGATATCGGCAAAAGCCTCCCTTTAATAGGGATATTACAGTGATTATGATGCCGCTACACCACCTGCGCGACGCCCTCATGTCAGTTCGTAGGTCGAGTTCCTGAAAGCGATTAACCTATCAATCTTGTGTTGGGTAACGTTGAGGAAACGTGGTTAGCTGAAAAAAGCCTTCAGTAAACTAAGCACTCGTTCCATTAGTTGACCGTTTTTTTGTATTAACCGATTCAATTCATCTCACCGCCCAGTAAAGTTGGATGGGTCCGTCGTCCACCACAAACGTAGGATTATTCTGGTGTGTATTCACCCCTGCGACACACCCTCGCGGTGTCTTGTAGCGTGTTTATAAATAAATAAAAAATGAACAAAATAAACGTTAGCCTGCAATTATCCGGTCTCGAATGATGAAATACTCAAAAGGGCTTCGTCTAGCGGGAATCGCACGTGATTTAGCGCCCTCTAGCAAGGTCTACCATGTGTGATTCAATCCGGTCAAGTGAGAGTGACTGGTTATTTGTAGTGGCGGGGAAATTTTTTTTGTTGAGAAAAATATTTTTGTTCATCATTGGTTCATCACGATCATACTTTCCTCAGCAGTGGTAAAAATATATCAAAAATTTATTTGATCATTCTGTCTGTTTTTTTGGAAAAAGTTGCAGGCATTGCTTTTCTCATGGCAGAATGAAAATCGGTTCCTATCTCCTGACTGCTAGATTCATTTTAATTTATTCAGTTAAGTAGTCTCTATAAATAATCGGCATGGTTGTCACCCCTAAACCCTCCTCAAGGTTAAAATGGCGATGAAAACAATTACTAACCGATTAATTTGAAGTAAGGTTTAATCTCTAGCCATCGGTTAATCGGATCTGTTTCATAAATTTAAGTGGCTACTTTGTGGTTACCCGGGTGCGTTCGTGTATCTGTATAAATAAAGGGGACGTATTCGAAGTGCATGACGCCGATGGTTGTCCGAAGTCTAATCCTCAATTCCTATGTGCGGTGGGTTGTTAGAAATTGTACAGTTTACCACCTAGGATACAGAAATCATGGATAGCAATTTTGCAAGCATGTATATTCAGGTGAACACGAAATATTTTGCAACATCTCCTCGGAAGCACCAGAGAAAAACATGGAAACACTGCCCTGAAAAACTGTCATCCTAAACTCCTCTTAATTACACCGTCTCCCTTAAATGTTAACAAAGTGAGTTTTCTTCTCCGTCCCCGAATAATTTTAGGCCTCATTTATATCACGTGCTTCAAGGACCCTCTCACTTGGTTCCCCATTGCGATTTTTTATCTCTCCTTCGCATTTTTCCCAGGCCGAGAGAACACTCTCAAGTTCCAGATTCGCCAAATGGCTGATGTCTTGAACGGTCGTTGTATGTAATCTCATATCATGCAAATGGTTTATGAATCCTCCGGGTATAGATAGGCTCCTGTTGCGCGTGCATGGTGACATATAGATTTAGATGCTTTTTTCCCCCTCTCTGTCTAGTTTATTAATTACGTCCTCCTCCGTGCCCCCATCTGGTAGTAAAGAAGCTCTAATGTGCGCTCATTCTCCACCCTCAAAGACCAAGTTTATGGACCCATGAAACGCGACGCTCTTGGGTGGACTCTGCTAATGTTAGCTTCTCGTCAAGTCTTGTCATCGTTTCCTTACTTTTTGCAAGGGAAGCTTACTTTTGCTAGCGCGTTTTCGTTACTAATACTCGTGATACATTGTTCATATTCGTCTAAAATATTTCCCAAATAGGTTAATTATTGACTAAGTGCCAATATTTATTTTCCTACTTAAGTATTAGGTTTCATGTTTTCCATAAATGTTGAGATTTTTAAGCATTTTTTTTGCTAATACTCAGATAGTTTGGTTGATACCCAATTGTGTTTTTCGTCGTTGTCTACATTAAGGCTTTAACCTTTTTCGTATTTGTGATATATTATTATTGTAAATATTTGAAGTATATGACTATCTATTATAGATTTTTGGATATTACGGCTGTAGGATTTTTCGTTTGATTTGTTTATCGTATGATATGGTTTATTTCTGGTGGAACGAAATATGATTATCGGAATTTCTAAGGATCGATTGTTTCCTTTCGCCAGTCGTTCCAAAGGTCCATCTACTCAGGGGCTAAATGTCTTGATTTTCTATTTTTCTTATTTTAGATTTTTTTATTTCGAATGTTTCGTCCACAATTTTTTGTTGCCTTAAGTTTATGGTCATTGCCTGTGCCTCTTTTCGAATCAAATATATGGAAAGTAGAATGCCTTGTTTTTGATTTCTGTAGGAATTCACCGTCTGTATTTTGCTTTAACTTCCAGTTTACCTTCAACTACATTTCATAACTTTACTCACTCCAATTCAAGCACCTCCGGTACTTAGTTCGTATATTTTAAATTCCCGTCGCATTTTGCCCTTTTATATTTTGTGATTGATGCCTGAGGCCGAGACTTTTTCGTGGTACATACTGAATGGCGAAGGTGGAAATGACAGTGTTAGCGTTTCACAGGATGTAGAAATATACAATATATACAGTAAACCATAAACACAGTAATCAAGGTCGGTTTAGTAGGTGATGGTGAGAGTTCACCCAGTACTAAGCCCTATGCGGCGTGTGAAATTCACACATCAGGGTAGGGGAGCCAGTTCCTTTCCCTGTGTCGGTAATGGTTTCCCAGGAAGACCTGGTACCCGAAAAATCATTTTAGCCTGGGTATTGCTGCAGGTTCCCAAAGTGCCTCTCCCGGGAATCGAACCCGGGACCCTCCAGTCAGCAATCCAGCACTCTACCCCCTAGACTACCACGACTCACACACACACACACACACACACATTTATACATATATATGTATATATATATATATATATATATATATATATATATATATATATATATATATATATATGTATATATATATATGTATATGTAAAAAAATATAGAAATAGCTTTTTTGAATAGCCCTTTTCATCGTAGGGCTCTGTTTTATTTTTATTCCTTAAATTCCCTTCTAATAACTGAATGAAATATAACACTAACATGATCGTAGTAAGTATCCGTTTCCAAATTTAAGCTAGTGTAAAAGCGCTAACGTGATATTATCTGTGTATTGGTCCAGAAATCTCCGTAACTTTTTTCCTCACAGTAAGAAAGATTTTATCGTTTTCTCTTAGTTTCATTCTAAGAATTTTATGTCTTGATCTATTTCTTGAATTCCACACTTTATCAAATCTCTGGTGGTCGTCTGTATTGACTTTTCTTTCGAAACGATAGTGAAACTTGCCGTGAGTTCATCGGTAAACTTCAGTCCCATTTATAAACGTGTACCTTTAAATGAAAGAGTTGTACGCGGGCGGGTGAAATCGCCGGTAAATTTATTTACTATCAATCAATAAATTCCCGAGATAATGTCGTAGTTGGTGAGGAAATTCAAATTGTGTATTTGAATTATTAGCTATTCTTTTCGTGTACTTAAAAGAGACTTCACATTTTGACAAAATAATGAGCAGTGCTTAGAAAAACGTTAATTAAGTATTTTCATTCATGTGTATTATTTTTTAATTGATGTTTCGTTGCTGATGGTCAGAGTCTCGTATATGTGCCGTTTTATTTATTATTCTAATTTTGTGGAAGAATAGAGACATTGGAGGCATAGAGGCAAACGGAAGAAGGTAGTTGGAGAGATATTGGGAAGTAGCCATCAGTTAGGTATGTCAGATAGCCTCTTCATGCTTCTTCTATATTTCTTCGATTTAGTGTATATCATTATGTTTTTCATTCTGAGTCCTCTTGCTTCGTCCACGTTTCTGTTCCTGCAGTCTCCAGCTCCATTCCAACTCAAAATATATCCGTGTCCAATGTCAATTTATTTTATCTTTTCAGAGTTTTCCGTGTGATTTCTTCTTCTCTCGCTCTTGGAAAAATCTTCTACCTAAAAATTCGATCCATCTCTTTTTATTTCAGCACTTTCTGTGGTGAAACATACCCATCTAATAAAAAGAGACGTTTCAGGTGTGATATAGTGGAATATCATGAATAGTTAAAAATTGGCAATTTTCCACTAAATAAAATTTAATGCGACCGGTTTCAATGTTTCTACATCATCATCAGGTAGATGTAACTACATCACCTATCACACATTTCCATTTTCCTTTTCTCTGTTACTGCTAGCGCTCACGTACGAGTATGTCCCGCGTTCATTGAAGGGCAGACTCCAAATGTGTACCTTCTTTTCTTTAATGCGTATCGGGGCTTGTTAATTGATTTTTGAAGCTTTATTCATCTTTTAGAAAAATTTAAGGTGAAAGTAATCTCTTTTCCCGAGTAATGGAAATCACATTATACCTCTGATTTTGATTTCTCATTTTTAAATTTTTGTGTCCTTCCGCCACAGATCATTTTAATGGTTTTATTTCGTTTATCTTCAAGTTGTTTCCTTTCATTACTTTCTCCATATTAGAAAATTGGCACTGCCCATCCATCCATCGGAAACCGGGTTAAGTTCCGCGTCTGAACCGCGTTACTTCCCATGCGTTCTCCTGGACTAGATTGTGTCTATCTCCGACACTTTATCGATCTCGTGTAAATTCATTCGCTTTCTGTGAAAGAGAGAGCGTTCTTTTATCGGCCTCAAATCCACAACACCCCCTCCCTATTTGTGATTGCTCTTGTACCACATCCCCTTTAATTGCCCCTCGCCTCCTTCAGTCTTCCACCGCGGTCCACGTGTGGCTCTGCCGTCGCTGCCCTCCTCTCCACGCTCTAATGCGTACGTTCAGCAGATTTCGGTTTCTCGGTGCTCCGAAACGCGTTCCCGGGGCCGTGTATTCGCTGGCCGGCCTCTTAACGTCCTTCCCCGCAGCGAGGGAAATGTTTTCGTTAACATCAAAGCGAGCCGCCGATTTGGCCACGCCGTAAAACACCTATAGTCGACTTTTCCTCGCAGAATAATCCTTCCCATTATTCTGACCGAAACTAAAATCAAATGTCTGGTTAGAGATGGAGACCCACATTTCCCGTGCGTCAAGTTACCCTCGCTGTAACCTTCCTTGAAAATATTTTGGAAAGTCGAGGAAATTTGGCAAGCCATAACTGAATCTATCCTGAACATCATTTTCGGTCATGGTCGGCTCGCACTAAGAGGTGCTTCTACACATACGATTTGGAGATCTTCGCGAAATGTTTCGTGGTTTTCGAAAATTATGTTAGGTAAATCCAAAATTTTCGAAACTCAAGTATATTTAAAATCAATTTTTTAAAGTATTTGAAAATCAAAATATAACCATCTTGCGATACTCGGTACACTTTTTATAACTGCTTCGATATCGAGCTTTGATGCCTTTGAGGATGTGCGGCAAAGCAAAGGCATGAAGACATGGGAGTCATGGCCCTCCCCACTGAATATACCTCTGCTCGTACTTGTGGAGGTGGTGTGCTTCGAAAAACTCCAAGTAAAAGAATTTAACACATGCTTCTACAATTTTTTAATATCGCGCCATTAAATTCATACCTCACTGGCCAGGAGAATTCCGCAAAAACACCTCTAACGGCTGCAGCCGTTGCAAGCGGCGCAATAGTCAGCTCTACGTATTTCTAAAACAACGGTCCGCGACGTAATTTCGCTAAAATGAGAATTAAATGTATAAAATCTGTTATCTTTTGCTATCTTGTACTGATATATTTATATGTATATATATGTATATATATATATATTTACATACATTTATATATATATATATATATATATATACTCATACATTTATTTATATATATATACATTTATATATATATATATATATATATATATATGTATATACATTTATATATATTTAGTGCCGCTCTGTTGAAAAATGTCACAGTCTTGATAGTTTAACCCTGAGAAAGGAAAAAGAAATCAGTTTATATTTAGTAAGAAAATAATAACAATTTAGAAAAATAATCAGGAGCTACACTAGAAATTAGTAACTGATTTATGTCATAGGGGAAAAAAAACCTTTACAAATCGATATTTGTTTTTTCTATTAGAATTTAGGGTGAGCCACGTTGAATCTTCAATTTATCGAATCATTAAAATCATCCAAGAATTATACATTAATATCTATGTAAATTTAAAGTGGCGTTAACGACTCATGCCTTAACAGTCAAGGACATGCTCAGTACCCCAATTGCATAGACTTTCATTTGTCGCAAAAATCATGTCGTATGTATTTGAGAATCGATAGCGATGCGTTGAACCAGAGTACCTGAAATGAATTGCCGCGACTGTTTGACCAATCCTCCCATTAACAATGGTCCCATCACCGTGATTTCGAATTCGTATTTTCTTTGCTGCGGAAGAGAACTCATTTTCTCTATCCATCTGAAACTCGGAACTCTATCAGTACGCCTGCCTCCCTAATTCAATAATCTGGTCTTTTGAGTGAACGCCGTTAATTTCATTCTTATTTCTCAATTGAATGTCTCAATTAAAGCTCAATCTGAAGTTCCTGTGCCTTCGATGTCTGTGGACATTGAGATGGGTGCGTTTCAAAGAAATCGCCTTCAGTTCCGCAATAGATCGCTACCCCCGCCACACGCCCTTGCGGCGGCTTGCGGGGAACTATGTAGATGTAGATGAATAGAGAAAAAAATCTTGAATGGTGAGAAAACTGCGAAAATAAATGTAAGTAATATCAATATCGCTTCTGTTTTCATCAAGGGATTTAGTTTATGTCATCAATACGTTTATTAACGAAATAAAGAGGGTAGATTAAATGAAGAAATCGTCATGCGGTGAAATTTTTCGCGTGTTTTTTTTCACATTAATTCATTGCTGAATTATTCTTGCACTTTTACTAATATATGAGCAAATCTTTTATGTGAGCAGTGACGATTCGCTCATTTATTTTTAGGGTTGCACAGGTGAGTGTTTTTTATGAGCCTCACTCATACGCCTTGTATCACGACCGACCACTCACATCTAATAAATGTCAATAATTTTCTATTCCTAATACTTACGTCATAGTTTAATCGTAAAAATATAAATAATGATGAAATTATCATTTTTGATAACGGACTAATTGTAATTAAATGAAATTATTTTTAGGTTTTCAAAATATCGCTATAATCGCAAGACAGCGCTTCAGCGTAATCAGTACAATCTATTTAAAATATCTGGAACCCTTTTTATCTCTTCCAGTTCCATCTGATATAATCAGACACTGCTAATATATTTTTTAATTCAGATACTGATTTGCATGTACAGAGCGAAAGATTTTCATCAAAGATTGGCTGCTCGTCAATGCATATTTTTGTGGGCAAGCGAGCAGATGTTCATACCAGGAATTCATTTCACAATCGTTATCCTTTTGCTCCAATGGCTGTAGCAGTGAAGCACAGTAAACGGGTCCACATGGTTCTGTTGATTCAAGAATGCTAATTTTGTGGAATTGACATTAAAAATTAAACTTGCAGCTCACAGATATTCCCAGACGTCAATTTAGAAATTCATCTCCTCGGTGTATTAAATTTTATCTTGACGGCTGGTGAAATTTCCGGAGTTATGCTCTAATTTCCAGGCGCCACACAGCTTGAACTAATAAGTAGTGGGTCAGAAACGTCCGGCTAGGAAAGCCCATTAAGGGTGCTCTTAGAATTAATTTTTCAATTTTTTTGCTGTGTAGTGGTCTTTTGTTTATAGTTACTTACTCATGCAAGAGTGACGGAAGCGTTGCGAAAACAAAGGTGGGAAAATATCGATAATTATCTGCGCCACGTTGGTTGGATGGCCTCATTAGAGCGATACGCGAGAGGATGATGTCTGTCGTCGGTGGAAGTGCACATATTTTCAAGCATACCCATTTCTGACTTGTTATTTGTTTCGATGAAACTGTCTTTCGTCGGAATTTTTATCGAGTTTATCGGAAAACCGTAAAACACTAGGGTCGTTATCTTTTTCTGTGTTTAAAAATATATTTTTAAATTATTAGCCATTATACGGAGAGAGAGAAACTCGGAAAGATGATTTTTTGAAAAAAAAAAGTTCTGAAATCTGCGCATCCATATTCATACCTCAATGTGGAACATTCTCATGTCCTTCGCTGCCGAAGGACGAGAACTTGACTTAACCGATAGGCAATGCTAGTGACCTCGTAGGTTAAACGTTGGGCCGGAGTTTTGTGGGCAGCTCAGATATTGGAGACAATGCTCCGTAATAATGATTCTTATTTACATCTACATCTACGCAATACCCCGTAAGCCGCCGCAAGGGCGTATGGCGGGGGGTGTTAGGTCATCACTCGTAAATTAGAAGCCACATGCAAAACCAAATCATGTTACCTCTACACAATTATTAGTTTGTTCATGCACTCGACAAACCTTAATCAAACGAAAGAAAGCATTTACATGTAATAATACTGAATAACAGGATACGTACATTTATGTCATGTTGTAGAACTGTTTAAGATATGGGTCTATTAAATAAAAATAATAATAAGCAGGAAGAATTATGCAAGGTATCGACCGGTATGTACACTACCAATTCGAATTATCTCCGCGATGGCTCTCATGTCTATTATGTTCTCTAATGTTTCGAGGAATAAATTGAGTAGCTTCAGGCGTGACGTGGTGGAAGTCGAACATAATGATAACTGATCGAAGCACTTTTCCACTTGATAACATTGTTATTTTACGATCAGGTTTCGATGTATTACATAGACCTGATGATGATGTTATATATCGAAACCCGGTCGTAAAATAAAAATTTCATCAAGTGGAAAAGAGCTACGATCAGTTATTCATTCATTGCGAGGAATGCTTTTATTTATATTTCATTCAATAAATAATAAATACTTGGAGTGAAAAATGGCATTAGTCGTCGAAGCATTTTGATACCAGGAATGACGATGCTCTGAATGCTATACAATTGAATTATCGCGAAAATATTTCGATTCGTTCGTTTCTGTAAAGGAAATTAGCAAACAGTTAAGAACAGGACGGATATACTAAGTGTTGAAGCTGTCTCTTTCTGTGATAATTTTGATCCAATACTTATCGCTTCTCATTAAAAAACACATGAAGGTTTGAAAGTTATCCACGTGAAGGATCGGTAGTCGAGGAATAACCTCCCCTGGCCCGAAGTACTGCGAAAAATGAATTAGCCTTATTCAGGGCAGGGAGCTTGTTTCTATGGTTTACTCAGTGCAGCTAACAGCAATACAACAGCAGCATTGGAATTGGATTTAACTGTGGGTGTCCAAGGGCATCGCCGACTATCTTCCTACGCGACCGTTTCTTTATTTATTTATTTATTTATTTATTCAGTATAAGTCCGAAAACAGCACATTTAGGCCTTTACATCGAACTATTAACAACGATAACAATGTCACATTTACAAACACCCAAGCCCTAGATGGAGGGAAACTCACCCAGGCGGGAATCGAACCCGCGACCCTTTGAATGGCAGACGAGGACGTTACCCCGCCGCCACCGGGGCCGGCAATTTCTTACGGGAATGAGAGAATATTGTGACCACATTACAAGAGAGTGAATGAAATTTATACCCTTTGGTCGGACTTCAGATAATTAAATGCTGAGGCGAACATGAGTCAAGAGGAGGAAAATTTGGTTGTATTTGGTGAAGTGTATATCATCTGCCGTGGAAATTCCTTCTGTCGAACCACTCTGTTTAGCAGCATCTGAAACACAGTGGGCAAGCTGTCCTTTAGTACTACGCTTCATCCCGTTGCAGCGAGGTGCCGGATTGACAGTTTTGAAGGGTAAATTTCCATCATCAAATGCAGGATGGCCAGAATTCATCTAAACACGGAAAAAGGTTCTGCATTTTGAAGTTGCTTGGAAAGCCTATAAATTGTTTGGAATATTTGTACGAATGTGTTGGTGACAGATGCTTATTTACCAGTAAATTATCTGTGATTGCAATGCTGTCCCTGATTATACTTCCATCACTCATATGTCACATTCTATGCCCTGATGTATGCTCCCTTATATGTGATGTCAGTGACAGTGATAACAGTAATGATGAAAATGTAATATTACACCCATCGTACTTCGGTAGGAGAGATCATGCTAGTAAAATGAGAGAGATTAAGTGTAGAACAGATAGATTTAAGATATCATTTTTTCCACGAACGATAGGGGACCATAATAACATTGTCCGACCGCAGTAGGGTGATGTTCGGGTAAAATTATTCTGGTGTGTGTTCACCCCCTGCCACACACCTTGGCGGTGGCTTGCAGGGTAAATATAAATATAAAAGTGTATAAAATATATGTTCCATTATATGCATTTGAGTGTCCCACCGGCAATTTTCAAAACCAAAACCGTGTGGCCCCACTGGTTCAGGCCTAGATAGGACCAGAGAGGTCCTATTTGCCGCTGAAACGCTGTTTGCCGTGTTCCGTGGTTCTAGTCAGAGCAGTATTTAAGAAATTTCTCTTAATCTGAAAGGTTTTTAAGCCATTTTGTACGAAAAATTTGGCTCTCAGTAAAATTTTGTCTGTATTTTACATATAAGGTAAGGTTTTTTTATGATTTCATGGTACAAACTGGAATTTTTTCAAATTTGAGATCTAGAGATGTGTCCCGGAATTTCGTCCTAAAATTTAGAAGTTCACCCTGCATTGGTACCCGGCTTATTGTAGTGAAAAGCCACCGACGCGAGCGAGGTGAATGTATGAGGATTGTGAAAGTGAAATCGATTGCCCGTTTACGAGGGAGTCATCGGGTCTCTTTTTTTTCTATTCTGTTTTCCCTTGTGTGCACCGTCCGTCATCTCCGTCCGGTCCATTAAAAGGGAAGCCTACATCACCGTAATGATTGATTTCCTTACTCTTCGGTGTGACGCCCGCCCGCCCGCCTCGCGTTATAGATAACAAATAAAAGCGAATCTTGGTTTTAATTTTATTTTTGTTTTCGGGAGAATCGGAAGGACGTGCCTCGAATGCAAAGGTCACGGGGCCGTAACTGTGTTTCGTCATGCGAGGAAACTTGATGAGATTTAATGGCTTCCGTTGAGGCATTTTTATGTGGGGCGATGATTGCCGATTCACGTGTTTACAGCCGCCCCTTGACAGCAGGCATCGTTGCGCGATTACATCGTCACGAAAGTTCCGGACGCCTCCTCCTTCGTCAATCGTGTCAACGAAAACAATGATAGCGGGGCTCTATGGCCTTTGTTGGATTTACTGTTCTTGCCATGTCTATCTCGCTCGTTGTTGCTCGCCACACAGGTGAAACCTTGTTCACTGGGTCCGAAATTAGAGTTCATTGATAAGATGCTCGCTAACCGGTAACTCGGAGAGATCTGGAATACTCGAGGTGTTTCGTTTTTTTAAAAACTCCGAAAACAAAGCGGAATTCAAAACATCTTTTTTGACACATTTTAGGAAGGCTCCTGTCCCGTCATCGTGAGCCGCATAACAAGTTAAGAAACTCTCCCCCAGATAGCGGAGAAGTGTTCTAAATACAGTTATGTCGTTTTAACACTTTCATTGAAGTCACCTGACTGGTGCTTACTGAGTAGCTCATTTTTTTTGTTATTTATGGGAAATGTGTTATTTCGTTCCTCGTCTCCACTCTCCCATTTGCTAAGAAATGTTTTTTCTTGTGATTATTACTGTTTATATTGATTTATGATAATCATAATGCCTCTATAAGACCCTTATGGTACCTACGTCCCTCCTCCAATGGTCTAATTGCTAACATAATTGCGCTGTCGTCCAAGATAGCACTTTGAAAGCGTCTTTTCCAGAGGCGGGGCTCGAGATCGTGACCTCGTGAGCAGCTAGGTCGGCGCGTTCTCGACTTTTATTCCGCGGTCGTCACAAATAAAGTCAATTATGTCCAGAAGCGTTTGTTTTAGGTTGCTAACCAATGCCGTGTTTCTCTAATAGCGAATGTCCCCTTCCCCATCAACCATGTCAATATCACGCCTTTTTCAATCGTGAAAGAAAAATTGCTACTGGGAAAAACCCTAAGTTCATGTCTGCGACCAAAACAAAAGAGTAATAGCTAAATATAGTTTGTATAAATGTTTTTTATTATAACCGTCCTCCATTTTGAACAAGAACTTTCGTCTAACATAACTAAAGAGCCCTCATTGAATTGTCAGGATGTTTCGTCCTTGGGGGAATGATGATTCTGAGTTGCACTCCCCGGCATGCTGTTAGTGGACCTCTCTCTCTCCTTTCGTTGGACGGCAATCAAAAGAACGTGTGATAGGATAATTTAATGCCCAAGCGTCAGGGCCCGCTGCGCATATGACTGTTCAAGGGATAGTCACTCTGGATGATGCCAGATTTAAAAGTGAGCTCTCACCCACCGCCCGGTGCTGTACAAATCTACTTGGATTTTCAGCGGCGAAAAGTCGAGAGGAGTGCAGACATTCTATAGAGAGCTCGTTTTTTTACGTGCTGGTGGGTGGAACTTTCATTTCTATTTTACGTCTCGCTAAGATGTCGCTTAAAAGGACCTGGCATGCTACTTTGTCGTGGTGTCGCACGGCCTCGACTTCTTTCCGGACGAGAGAGTAGAAAGACAAGCGCCTGTGTTTCAATAAATGATGAGGCCGATTTTCGCCCGGCTTCCCCCTCCCGTCCCCTTTTCCCAGCCACTCCTTCGTCTATTCTTCTTTTGATCTCTCCAGCTCCTATCGCTCAAACGCTTCTTTCGTGTGTCTAGGGGCACGGAGGCGTGCTAGGAAACCTTAGAAATTATGTATTGGCAGTAATTCTCTGCCTCATTAGTGGAAGCAGCGAGTTGCTTCGTCTTTAAATTTTTCCTTTGTCATCACACTTGTGTGGAAATAACTGCTGCGCATAACCCGGAGCAATTGTTTCTGACCTTATTCGACCTACCTTCGTGGTGACATTTGCATTACGTCAAAAGCCGAGTGTAGGTCACCTAAGAAACTGCCTTTAATTTAGTTTGTCGATGCCGAAGTTCAAGAGTCGTGAAGCCAATCGAAGAGCGTTTAGGAAGTAGAATTTATTAATTATAGATAGAATTTACTCCTCAAAAATCATGTAATGTTAGTTTTTGAGCGCTTTCACTCTAACTTACAAATTCAATTGGCTGTATTGGGCAAAGGGACAATGCTGTGGGTTATTTATGAGGTAAACATGTCAACCGTAACCGCTTTATCTACGATATATTTGTTTCAATTGTTTTCAGCGAATGCTGTAACGCTTATTCGTGACGGGAAAGCGAAATTCTACTAAAATTTAAGAGAATCCTTTTCACTGCAGTCTTTTGGAGGGTTTATGCATTAGCTCCTGCAATTCAGTCGGATTACAATGGCTCAGATCCTTCTAAGTTCTAGTCACTCGTGAATGAGGTAACTCTTAGGTGTGATGTACGCACGCATTAGACTTGACACAAAGATGAGCTAAATGTACCTCTTTTTACGTGAACAAGTACCAAAAATAACCGACATAATAGCATCACATAAAGGCAAGCAAACGAGGATGCACTAGGCATGCCTACTGCCTAGGTGGGAAGGGAAAGGGGGGATTGTTGGATTAAACACCGAAGAGGTAGGAAAGATGGATGCAGAGCGTTTTGATAGGCAATTCGATGTTTAAGACTGTGATTGAGGGAGAAGGCTGGACAAACGAGGGAGGGGCTAGAATCGGCTTGTTGGACGGAATGAAGTCAGGTAGGACGCTTGCGGGATTGAAGAAGGGCTAATTGTAGTGTCGGATGTCAGGTTGTATTCGATTACCAAAGGAAAGTACCGTTGTATATAGTCTGTGTCCATACGACAATACCTACCTTGACCAGTGGAATACCATTAATGATACACGTAGCATTGAAAGCATACATCTACATCTACATCTACTTAATACCCCGCAAGCCGCCGCAAGGGCGTGTGGCGGGGGGTGTTAGGACACCACCCGTAATTTAGAAAGGAAAAAAAACCGCATGCAAGAACCACAAAATCATATATCCACAAAAAAAACATGCCATTCATTCATGCAAGAACACTTACACCCCACACACATGCAAACACTCAATCTACATCTTACATACACATGCACCTGAAAGTATACCTACAGCTTTGCAGTGTTTAACTTTGCTCCGACTAGTAAATTCAGTGTTTTCAAATTTTCTAAAGTTACTTCGGTTTCTTACTATTGTGATTTCTGATTGTTCGGGGAAAGAATGAGTATTTGTACCTATCTGTCCTGGAATCTATCTCCCTTAGTTTAGCTTTGTGGTCTGATCTACCTAAGTAGTGTGGGGCCATTATAATTCCATTATAATGGCCCCACACTATAAAATATTCTTCGAAGCAAAGCGACATTAAAATATTTGTTAATTTCATAAATACGGTTAAAAAATTGTTAATATTGAAATCCTTTTTTCGTTGGAAGAGTATGTCTCTCATAGCTCGGAAGTTCTTTTGAGTTGATCAAGTGATTAATAATTGTTGAAAATGATTATTATATGATTGATTTAATAATTTTATTTTATGTTACTTGTTTTTATTTATTTTGTATGAAATTTACGTGCATAAATTTACTAGATCTATTCCGATGCGTTGGTGGCTATTGATCAATAAAAAGTTATTATTTTTAATATTATGAGTTTTCGACCTATTGAATTATTAAGATGCGAGTGATTTTTATTAAATGCAATATTATTATATTATTAAATGAATATTAAGTATTCGGAAAGTAGGAGTACACTGACAGAGTAGCTGTATTATAGGAAACCCGTACATGACTACGACTGAAAAAGTGATAGAATTAAGAATTAAGATGGGCAATACTAGATGAAGCATCAATGGTTCATCTGACTTAAAGAAACATATTTGTTAGTTGTTGTTATTTAATATGTTAACTGCGTGTCAAGAAAAAAGGCTGGAAATGGCAGTAGGCAAAGAACTTATTAATTTATATAAAACCGCAGGTGATAGACTTTTGTGTGTCAATCAGCCAATTAAAGAGGCTGCTGCCATTGAACAGTGTATTGCAGGATTCGTGTTGAAGGTCAAATGAAGTAACATTTGAAGATAACGATCAGCGATGTTCTTTAGAAGAAGAAGAGCCGAGTCAAACGCAAAAGGAGGTGGTCACAAATAAGAGCAGGTAGCGAGTTAATTCGTTCGGTAGTGATTTGCAAGAAAATGCGAATTATATAATGGAAATCAGGAAATAATTGTGTTTTTCAAAGAGAAAGGCATGCACAATGTGGAATCTAGGCATAGGGATAAGTCAAGGCGTGAAGTCATTAACAGTGACAGATGTAGGATGTAACAGTTTTTTGGTTTAGAAAATTGGGAAAGAGGGTCAGCATTGATTGAAGGATTTATATGCACGAGTTTAGAGATGGATGGAGGAAAAAAGCGGAATAGTCGAGGTACGAAAAGTTGTGAATGCGTGGCTCGGGCAAAAAGGAACAGAGTGAGTGAATTAAGCGTTAGTCAAAAATAGAGTACGGGGGAGCTAGTTGAGAGGTAATGGGAGGTCGGAGGGTGCAATGAAAGAGAGACTGTTGGGTTAGAAAGGCACGGGGAGGCAATTTCTAGGCATTTTGCACGGCATGAAGAGGATGAGAAGCTAATGAGGAAATAGTAAAGCGAAAAATGTGTAAATTTCCGGCGGTACAAGTGCTTTGTACTATGTTCATTGTATATCTGGGACTATTCGAAGCCTAACTCAAATCAAGAGGCGAGTCAGAAAGATAACGTACACTTGTAAATCGGTGAGTTTTTTCCATCGAACTTAATTAGGAAAGTGATTTTTATTTAGATCGACTGGACCAGTTACTTCACCGGTCGGGCTAATCGGGCTGCTAACCAACTCTCCGGCCGAACGGCTCTCAGAGGTTGTTGGACTGGTGCCAAAGTCGGACGAGTTGTGGGCTTGCGGACTTAATCGACGAAGTGTTTACCATGCTAAATAACATTAGAATTCTAAGCACTGTAAACAATTCAATTCTCTTTCGTGCAAGTTATTTTCTGATTGCTAAATTACACAGTTTTTGGATTTGGTGGTACAAAATTGGCTATCAATCATCCACGGTCAGCCGCGTCATAAGATTGACTTAGTTACGGAAATGGGTGTAGTAGGTGGTTGAGGGTGGTGGTCGTGTGACATGTTATTTACGATTAACAGCTGCAGTTCTTTGCTTTTCAAGATGTAAAACTGGTATAATAAGAGCCCTTCTCAAACCACCGCAAATACGTTACGTAATATATACATCTAGGATATAAAAATATACGTATATAAATACAAAGCAGGATGATGGTAGTGGTAAAATGTCTCCCTTGACAGATAAATCGATCTTGGATATTAATTCCACGCCATTAACCTTTTCAAACGAGATTTGGTGGGACAGTGATGTCATAATTTAAAATTAATGACCTTTTCGCTGTCCAAAGTAATAATGCTTATGAGCGCGTCTTCAAACGCTTTTTGCCTCATTTATACGTCCAGTACAAAATGAGCAAAGTTTTAAATGCAGGCACTGTAAACTCTGGTAGAAGAATTAAAACGTGTCTTGTTCAGAAATAAAACGTTATCACGGTAACCACCGAGTTACTTTAATCTGAGATTTGAAATTTATATACATACTTGTACGGAATTTTTTTTCATGTTCAGAACAAATTTGGCGGTTACAGTCTGAATATCGTAGGAATGAGGATTAGTAATAATAGCGCTTTTTTGTTGGATTTGAAAGATTATGTAGTGAGGATCCAAGAAAATAGTGTGTGTGCTGAATGTGTCAGAGGTGAGACTGAAATAGCTATTGCGGTGCGTGCTAACCTTGGCATAATAAGAAAAGGTAGCTTAAATTTAGGGAAACGTGTTATTTCTCGTCAGTTTGATCGCACGTTGAATCGCGCCAGAGCGATAAAAAAAATTGCGGATTCAAGCATTGATCGAGGTAAATCGGCACTGAGAGAGAGCCGTCTGGCTCGCGCAAATATTTCGACGGAAGATCGGAAGGGATTACTCATTCCTACATTATCCGGGATGAGAGCCTTTATAGACCCGGAGGCACAACCGTAGATTAAATTTTGTTGCATTGGTATCATTCGTGTATTGTACTTGAGACGTCGAGGAAATAATCCGAATAGCCTCTGTTTTTGCATATCAGGATATATTGATCCTGACAGAGGGACGAACAGACGGGCACAAGGATTCGTTTATTCATCACTGCATTCTTTATGACAATAATAATTGTTATTGGGGAAAAAGAGTAATTATCACCTACTCCACTGTCACAACTTTGCCAGAGTATAGTACGTAAAGTTGCAAATTATATTTGGCAGTCTACCGTTTAGGTTAGGTTTTGGATGCACCCTGCATCAATACATTTCTTAGCTTCGTCCTAAAGACACAAACTGGTGGCCTGCACCACATTAAATTGTTCTTCAAATCCGCATACTTCTTCCCTCTTCCCTTCAACCCGTCCAACATGCCTATTCTTTTCCTCCCCTTTCCTCGCTTGCCCAACGTTCCTCCCTCCATCACAGTCTTCAACATTCCGTCTCCACATTAAAATGATCTGCATCCACCCTTCCTGCCTCATTTGAATTTCTCCCAGCAATCCCCTCTCCTCTCCATGCTATGCTTATTGCTTCTTGCTTGATTTCCCTTTCCGCAAAGGTTACGTGGTGCATAAAATATATAAGTATATAGCATATAAAATTGGGTTGAATACAAACATACACTTATCTACTGTAGAATATAAATGGGGTTAAAAAGAGGGTACAATACCCCGTAAATACTCCAGACCAGCTGTTAGTGGACTGCCAAGAATTCAGTATTAATATCAAAATAGAGGGAGTCGCTGACGGTTCATTACAATTTACCAACTTTTACAGGCAACATGTACCTTGCCTTTTTCATATGGTTGTTGTCCCTTTGCCTATTGTCGACCCTTTCGGTGCCCGGCGGAGTATTGCGCTGCTGTAAATTGGATGGATGCAAATTCCTCTCTGCGAGTGTTGATGTTCCATCCTCCCCACGTTTGGATTGACCGACTCACTGACCGTCCAGGGGCGACAACATCCGCGACCTTCGGTGACGCCGCCGCGGGCATCTCCGTTCCTCGGCCAATAGGCGTCCGCTGAGATCGGTGGGAAAAAATAAACCCCCTGGTTGCCAAAGGGAGGGTGGGGTGGGGTTGGGATCAGGAGAAGCCTCGCTCCGTCCGTGCGCGAGAGAGAGGGGGAGGGTAATAGCACGGCGGTTGGGGGATGTTGCGGAATGGGGGAGGAGATTGGGTTGCGCGCGGGTATTTGGGGAAGGGGAGAGGGTAGCTGGGGCGAAGGGGGAAAATAGCTTTGGAAGTGAAAAAAAGGTGGGAAAAAAAGAAGAAGCCAGCCAGTGCGGTTTCATTCATCTCAGTCTGTCGACGCAACCCTCCCACACCGCCCCTCCCCCCTCTGTGGGTCCCCCTCGTCCGTTCCACTCGACCGATATCCATCGCTGGGGGGCAATTCTCATGGGGCAGCGAAGGCGGGGCCTCTCAATTTCTCAAAGCATCCTCGTCGGCTGAAAATCGCTGAAGTTCCGATGGGTCGGCTCCGCGATGGAAGGAGACGGCATCGATATCCTTGTTAAACGATGCGTTCTCGCCTGCGCGTAGTGCGCGCTGTCGTAGTATCCCGATATCGCACACGCCTCTGGCTCCAAATGCGCTCAGGACGGCTGATTCTTAGACGATGTTTGTAGGCATAGTTTCAGACATAAGTTTGTGAAAATCCATGACTGTTAAAACGTTAAAACTCCGTATATTTTTACAGTGCCTGATAATGTCGTCTCAGCGATGAAACCCGATCATCCGTAAATAAAATACTGTGAAAATATAAAAAGAGTTAGTATTTTAATAATGATGTATGCACAGTGGATTGAAAATCAGATAAGCTCTGCTTGAAAGGAGAATCCCCGGACTTGTTTCAAGGTGTATGGCGATTCGCATTTGTCAAGTGAGTGAACTGAGTTTCGCTGCACGCGTTCGCTATGTCACAATGATCAAGCGACTTTTGTGTTTGGAGAGAAATACTAAGGCTCTCGTGTTATTAATGGTTGGCTATTTCCTAGAATCTTGCTTGCCATGCCTTTAGCCACCTTTTTTTAGGGTGCCGTATTTTTAGATTGAAACCACGCATAGCTACTTCATAACTATTTCTTCAGTGCCTTTATGCTTAAATGGATATTTATGGAATTTCACTAAGCCTTTGTACCCTCCATCCCATGAAGAAATAGTTTTTTTATATATTTAAAAAATATATGTATACTTTTTCTGTATGAACTTCGTTTCAAGAATTTTTTTGCAATTTTTATTTTGGGCAGTTTCTTTTCCGTTTCCACTTTCCAGTGTAAGTTTCCTAAGTCGTAAAGTTGGGGGTTTCGGGCGAGAAACATTGCTATTAATGCAAAATGAAATTTTCCGTAAATTGTTATGAAGAATTAGCTATTATTTAGTAAGAATCGAATGAGTTGACGGCAAATTTCTTTTTACTTCCACAGGTATTGTGACTAGTTTCGTCAAAGTTAATCCATGAATGCTAATATACCATCATATACGAGCTTCGTGAAAGTGCTTTTAAAAATATTATGCCCATTTTGTCGCACAAATTGTTCACTCGCTGTGTTTGGTAGATCACGTGCGTGTGTTTTGGCGCAACATATGGCTCTTGCTTAATAATGGTTATTCAATAAAGATCCACTCTTTGAGAATGTTGTGCTCGTTAAAGTTTAACTTTAATCCATATAAATCACAGCGTGTCCTGGAAAAATGATGAAACCTAAAATAATTGAAGAATGCAAACACTATTGAGTATTCTTCATTGTAAACATACTTTGTTTTTTGTAATCAGACCTCAGGGGGATGGCCTGTTTGTAAATTTTACTTATAAGATGTTTATCATGGCTACAGTCAACATCATGCAAGTCATAATTTGTTTGCCTTAACTTTATGATGTTTTGCAAGGAAAAACTTATAAATCGGTAAAAATACATCCAAATAGCTTGCTCGACCTAATCGATAGTGAGCTCATATAGGAGTGGTTATGGTGCACGTAAATGTCAACCTTCCAAGTGGACTCGTTTCACGAGTCGATGTTGTCATCACCTCCGGAGCCCACCGGTGTCGCCCTTCCCTCTCTCCGCGTCCCTCCCCCTCCCACCCCCGTCCGGAGCAGCTGGCGATGCAAGGATTTGAGCGTAGTAGAGTGTTTGCAGGCTGAATGTCGCAAACATGTCGATGTATCGACTTCGTAGCGCAAATGGACGGCATCGTATTTCGCACACCACCTCCCCGCGTCGCAAGCATATCTCATGAGTGCACGTATGGGTTGTGCATCCTCGGCACTCAGTTGCAGGCTTATGCCGACCCGAATCGTAGGGTTGGAGGTTTTATGCTGATCTCGAGTCGGGTTATGTGCGTCCATGCGAAATAATAGAGCCATCTAAAAGGTCATTTCGAAATTATTGGCGGCGAAAATTGCAACAATTCATATTTAAAAACTGACATTGTTATCGCACCTCAAGTGACATTTGGGACTGCAATGTCAGCACGAAGATGTAGATATAGATAAGATTTCTCGTCATCTTCTTTGGCAATCTTTTATACAAAAATTAACTCGCCATAACTCTCCTCTCTACATTTTCAGCCATCTCCTCATTATTTAATATTTTTTATCTTCAATATTCACTTCTCTATTACCCTCCACAAAATAACAAGTATCCTCTTCCAGTCCAATTCTTGGCCATTTAGTTGAATCAACTGCAAAACACATTAAAGTGCTTTTTTCCAGGGATTCGAATACCTGCAGCGTTATCTCTGATTATGTTTATTATTTTCTCGATGTAAACTATAGCACTCTGTTTACGGCTTCACTTGGAGGAATTTTTCCATCGCGTCGAACAGAGGACGAAAAAATTTGGCAATTCCACATTCCCTAGTTGTTCAGAAGACTCGGGCTTCTCTGTCGGGAAGCATCGTCGGTTTCACGCGGATGCAAAGTTTTTGAATCAGAAAGTACAAAGTTATTTTCGTCCTGTCTTCCTCTATGATGTGAACTTGGAAAATGACAGATAAAAGTGCACATTCCTGGCTTATTTCCTTGTTTAGTCGGGCGTGATGTAGTAAAAACGGCTATTATAAATTGCTTATGCTTGCACATCCAATATTCACGCGGTTTGTAAAATTTGAATGTTAGTGCAATGCATCGCCGTGATTGGCGGTGTCACAGCATAGCTGCGCGAAATCTCTTGCCCATCGTAAATCGCTATGATCGAGAGGCCCTCGTCTTACTTCGCTGTGATATTTTTTTTTATTAAACGACGTACATCTGTATTTTAAAAATACAATATTACGTACTCATAAGTCGCTGCATTAAGTTAAAATCGCATTGTGATGTGTCGGCATGGTTTAAAAATTATCACATTGCTATGTGGCATCGCTGCGCGATAATTGTTTTCGTATCGAAAATCGTAGCAGTATCGAGCAGTCCCCCTCGCGCTGATCTCCTCCCCCGGTATTCTCCCGCTGGACCCGAGGGCAGGCTGGCGTATCTTCTCCGCGACCTTTCTCCTCTTTTCGCCCTCCCTCATGACGTCGCCATCTATCTCTGCTTTTTTCCCCCTCGATCCCATTTCGTCCGTCCCTTTTTAGTGATCGCGTGAATCGGAGACCGGACAATCTGCGAGGCGAGAAGAGGTTGTGAATGGCACGCCAATTAACTGTGAAACGTGCACCCGCGGCGACATTTTTGCTACTCAGCCCTTTGCTATTGCGTCAGTGCTCAGCGAACCATTATGACTCCACGGCGAGATCTTTCGCCGTCGACGAAATTTTATTTTTTTCTTGGAAATTGCTAAGTGAATCATTAGCTAATGATTTCTCAAAAGGTCATGAAGAATGGGGTTTATCGATGTTGATTTTTTTTTGCGCATGGAGTTGTGTGTGCCGAAATGAATTTTAAAACACAGTTGATATTCATTGGGACTCAGTCATGTATCGGGGCTATCATAATATTTTTCATCCATTACCTCATACTAGCAGTTTAAAATGTAATTAACTTTGGAATTAAAACGTCAACCATTGTACCATCCCTCGTAAAATAAACACGAGTTTTGTTGGTGAGTTTTCACATTTTATGTTCTCTCTTTGGAAATTGAAATTGTCGAACGAATTTTGCCTAAAGCCGCGTCCGAGGACATCTTCGAAACCTGACAGCGGCAAGCGTGTGAGCTTACTCGAGTAAATAAACGAAACCTGAATCTGAATGATTGTGTTAGGTGCCCAAATCCGAAAAACTGAAAATTCGGAATGTGTCATTTGTACATTTGGGCAACGTGAGGTTGAATTCTTCGGCCATTTTCGCTCTGCTTTCAAATTAATTCCGTGCTTCGCCGCATGAATTGGGAACTGAATAATGGTTTGCTAGTGGTGTTTCTCAACATTCTTTTTCTCGACAAACTTTTGGAGCGGAATATTCCTGGCGATAAAAAAACCTCCACCACAATACATTAACGCGACTGCCCATGCAACCGGGTAAAACACATCCCTCTACGGTTATTGTCTCTGATTTATCATTCATTATGCCTTTTAAATCCAATTTCCGTACAATTTGCCTCTGTTATACGATTACCAAAAACGAGGCGTCAGCGTTTAATACGACCGATGGAACCCTTTTGACTACCCGCACCTCTCCGTATGACCAGTTCGGTGTGCGTTGCTCTCGTGTGCGTTATGACAGAAATATTTTAATTTTGTCAAAATGGAAGAGTGGAGTTTCCAATGTTTCGCTGTTACAATTTATGGAACGTTCAGCATAAATTCGTATCCGTTTATCCTAGAAATTAGGTAAAAATATGAAATTTCGTAATTCTCTTTGATATTTTTTTATCGTAGGAGATTTTATTCCTTGCAAAATGAGGTCATCTACGAAAATTATTAATGTGGGCATGTTTCATAATGATGATTATCCCTGTAGCATGCAGCCCTAATTGCGTATGGATAACTTATTTATTTCAATTTTTGCTTGAAGCAAGGATCTTTGACGATTTAAATGCTCGAAATTTGTGCATTTTAAAGTTGGCATAATTATTATTTGCAACGCCGTGTGATTCGGCATATTGTGTGGAAGTATAAACGTTGAAGACTCCAGAAATCGTATGAGTGATACAGTTAGACTACTTGCCATGCTATAAGTACGTGTGCTGAACAGAAGGAAAGAAGACTTCTTTACGAAATGCGCGTAGTATTAAATTTTATGGGCTGGAATTCATGTAGAAACCAGAAAATTTTCAATCCCCATTTTCGTAACCACCTTGCCCAAATGTTTGCATTTATTTCAATTCGGACATTTTCCCATTTACTAATACCCTACAACACGCTTGCAATAAAATTGAGCTGGTCAGCATGGGGTCGAACATTCCATTACTTTCAGAGAAATAATTTCAAAAATGTCACTCTCTTGAATTTTATCGTCCACATTCATTCCTCTATATGCATTTCTAGTACTTTATTTGTACGTAATTTTTTAGCTGAAGTTATTGCAGAATCTTGCCTTGATACTTTAAAATCTTAAATATTTTCTCAAGTTATGAGTTCCAATGTAAAGTGGCACGATGTGAGAGGATAACATATCATAATTTCACTCATTCGCTGACTTTCTTATAAATTTACGTGCTGGTTTCTTAGCCAAGTATTAAACCACTACAATAGCGATTCTCCCAAGGGAGGATGATATGGTACGAGGATGAATTGGGATCTGCCTCGGACGTTCATTCGAGTTGGGTCTTAAAAGGGTCGGAATTCTTCGCCAGCAGCGATAAAGTCTCGGACGGCAGGTTAGAGCTAAACAATTTATAGCCCTTAACAACCCGCAATCATCATTAATAGTCATCGATCTTGGGATTGTTGGGCGTAGCTCTTCAGTCCATGTCGGTACCCGCTAGCCCCTTAAGTCATCATATTGCTTCTCTTTCACATATGTCATTGGATGTTTCGTTTATCTTGTCTGGCGCTTCTCTATAGTTGATTTCTTTCCCTTTTACGTTTCGCTATCATCTTCAGCTAGGTATCGTAGCTCAACAGTATGTGTTTTCGATCAGTTCCCATGCCTGCTTCTTTGTGGTTTTCTTAGGTTTGTCCATTCAGTCACACTTCTACCCTAATTATTCGATCCATCCCATCGGGCCTTCGTCATTTTCTTTTGGTACAGCAGTTTCATCGTTCCCAGGCAGGGACGGACGAACGGACCGGAAGTGTCCCGCTGAAGAAAGAAATGCCAATAAATTTGTTATATTTGAAGGGAGGAGAGTATTCTTCCAAATTTACCATGACAAATTTATCAAATCGATGGACATTATTGTAAAAGTATTCAATACTGTACTATGATGTTGCCTTAAACATTCTCTCTGATTTCATCACCTGATAGCATACATCGTTTGTTTATTCAGAAGTGTCTTCAAGCTCGGTTATAAAAGGATGCAAGTGACGGAAGACTTAAGAGACCACTCGTTATATCTGTTACATGCCACAAGTAATTTCACCTACTGATCCACTCGCTCATGTACAAACACACTTGGTCTCCAATATACATGTATACTTGTGCAGATGTGATGGTGACCGTTCAGAATAAAAAGTACCATGAATAATCGATTCCATTCCAGATTCTCTGCCAATGACAGAAATATCATTGTAATTGCTGACAGTTGGTATCGTCTGGTCTGTGCAATGGCATGAAGGTTGATTCGGGGAGCAGGGGGGAAGGGGGGCAGTGCGTGCAGGGCAATACGGTAATAGATCTCACTCCTACGCACACGAATGACAGTGCAACCTCCTCTCATTCATTCGGCATAAAGATTTGATGGTTATACACGCAGGGCTCCCTAATACAGTTGGTGGTTTCCAGCGATACTTCATGGGATTTGCTGGACATTTTGGTTGAATAAGGTACATTTTGTTATTCCACAATAGAATTTAATAGCTTACAACCATGGTTTCGACGATTAACGTCATCATCAGTTGAAGAATACATTTTGGTGCAACATCTTATATACTAAAGAGAGTGGGGAGGGGGAGGGCTGCAGGGGTGTGGGGGAGGATGGTGGAGGGGAGGAAGTAGTGGGTAGGTAGGGTTGGGTGGGGGGGCTCTCCCCAGGGGATAAGTGCCAAAGGTATAGAATGTGAGGGTTGGAGGTAGGAAGAGCAAGCGCTTCCCAAGCTGACTACCTGCCGTGGTGAAGGGTGGGTGAAGGTTGAAGAATTAGGAAGCAGGGGAAAAACAGAGGAATGGCGAAGGTAGGGGGGGTTAGTGGAAGAGGGAGAGGTCGAGGATGGGAGAGCGGAAAGTGTACAACAGATCATTAACAATTTCACAATTAGCATTTAAAGATTTCGAAATTTCCACTTGCTCGATAGCGTCTAGCCGGGGGACTGCGGTGACCCTAGTCTAACAGGTGCTTTCCAAATTTGGAATTTGAATGTCCAAGTTAACAAAAAAGCCTTGTGTTCCTTCAGTCTCTCTTAAACTTCCGACCAGGCCGCTGAGTATTCGCGCATAAGTCTATGTATGTACACCACTCCTTTCCAGCTTCGGGGTAATGTCCTTAGATTTGGAGAAAAAATTCCTTAAGTTGAAGTTGTTGCAGAGGGCAGTTCTAATATGGTGTCTCAGGAGGAACTTGGTGGCTAGGGGGGACAAATTTCCTAGGTATATGAATTTCCTCCATTTATCTTGACTGCCACTGGGGGAGGGTTCCGCCAATGGTGGTCACTTTTTCCACTTTCTTCCCATAAAGTCTATCAATCATGTCGGTCTTGTAGCCATTACTGAACAGCTATTTGTTTTATAATGTTTAGCTCTTTTTGAATATTGGCTTCATTTGAACGGTCATCATCACACCTGCACAGGTAAACGCGTACACTGGAAGCTTCACCTGATGATGACGTTAATCGTTGAAACCATGGTCGTAAGCTATTACATTTCATTGTGGAATAACAAAACGTACCTTATTCAATCAAAATTTTCCCAATTACAGTGATCGTATATACCGTGATTTCATGCTCATGTAATGATTAATTACCAACTCTCTGTTTCCGCGCAATAGCCGATTTCTCACCATAACTTTGCTAATAAATTTGTGGGTTTTATTTATAAAGGATAGCAAAGAAAAAAAAGCGAAGTTAAAATATGTTATTCGAAATTTTTATTGGTCACAAACATATGTCGGGTCCAACGTCGCAGGTTCTCACGCCCTCACCCCTTCCCCCAACTCCCACATATCCTGGCCCCACCCAGGTCCTGCGCTCCGTCTTATTTTTTTCGCGCCTGCCGCCGTCAACGTCTCGATTCCACACGATAACGTGCACCCCTGATGTACGTAGTATGCCTCGATATAGAGTGTTCTCTAATTCCGAGCCCTTTATTTCGCGCAGTGAGGGATTCCTCGTCTTGGTAGAAAGTCTTCTTCTTCTTAGCTGCCACCGTCAGGATACGCAAGTATTGTTTTTTTTCCTTAGCAATACCGTTCCCCAGATAATGCAACTCCACGCGATTGAAAAATCGTCGCAGGGAGGGGTGGGCATTGTCTGTTTCCCGATAAGCGAGCGACGGGCCGCAACCCTTCGCTCCGAGGGCCAATGCGTCCCTCCGCGAGGCTGTCCACCACCCTTTACTCCCGCGGCGGGGGGAGAGGCCACCCCCCCACCCCCCGCATTCCGTCCCGTGCGCATCTGCTCCCGGCATCGCGCTCGCTCTCTCTTCAAGCGTAATTCGATGCACTGCGCCACACTTAAAATGCTTGTTTGTGTGCTCGCTTTTTGTTTGTTTACATGTTTATCGCCCTTGTCGTGGCTTCCCCATTTTGCAACCCCCCCTCTTTGGCCGTCACATCTTTCTCACGCCACCAGCAAATCCTCTTTCAGGGGCGAAGACGCGAGCCTTTTCGTGTGCTTGGGTTCCTTGCCTGTGGCGTGCCCCTCCCCCCGGGGGCCTCGGTCCCTCTCGTTTCCCGCCCATCACCTCTCTCCCTCCTCTCCCACACCCTGAAATAGCTTCAATGAAAGTACCCGCAGAAATAACGCCGTAGAGTGGGGACGAGAGGCCAGCGGGAGGAGTGGGTGGATGGGAGGGCGGGCCGAAGCAGGAGAATGTACTCCCCCTTACCTCTTCCCTTGCCATTCCCTCGGGACGTAACCCCCCCATCTCCTGGATTTTTTTACGCTGACGCGTGGCGGTATGCCGAATCGATGGGAGAGGCTTTCCTCTTTTCTCGTTTTGTTTCCCGAGCTTCGCGGATGTATTCCTTGCCGTTTGAAGCTGCGCGTGCGTGTTTGTGTGTGTGTGTGTGTGCGTGAAAGGAACTCCCAGACCGCGGTGGAGGGAGTGAAAATGCATTTGCGTAATGGAATCTTGAGGACGGAGTGTATTTTTCCGTCGCTGAAAAGGGAGAGGCCTGGAGCTAAGCGTATGAAACCGAGTTTTCTTCTTCCCTGCATATCTCCTCCTTTTCCTTGACGTGTCCCATCTCAAAATTTGCTGGGGTGAAAACATTCCCCCGTCCACTCTCCTCTCCTCGAGTCTTTTTGATGTCTAGAAATGTGAAAAGAGACGTAGAATCTTGGGGAGTTTATTCGATGATTTACGCGCAACCTCGTTGCTTGTATTGAAGTCCGTTTATTGAATTGGCGTTTAAAATTATTCTCCAACATTTATACTCTTAACGAGTTAATCAGTAGTTGACGCCTAAAATACCGATACCTCCCAGTTAAACAAAAAGGTTGGTTATTTTGATGTGAACTTATCGTTGTCTGAACAATATTTGCTTGATTTGGAAGGAATAATGGGAGAAAAAACTCAATTTAAAGTGAATTTTAGAGATTTTTCTAAAGCAAGTATTTTCATTTACATGTACCCCTTTTCCCAGTACTCTGCGTCTTTATAATTATAGATCTTTTCTGCATTATTATAATTGGTACTCTACCGTTTTAGGTTCGTTTTGGATGGGCCCAATCTAAACAACGAAGCATTCCTTTTCTTCTCCTTACCAAATACAACCTGACATCCGGCATTACAATAAACCCTTCTTCAATTCCTCATACTTCCCTCCTCCCTTCATTCTGTCCAACATGCATGTCCTATGTCTACCCATAATCCCTTCTACCACAGTCTTCAACATCCCATCGTCAATCAAAATGCTCTGCATTCATCTTTTCTGCCTCCTTTGGATATCTGCCATCTCTCCTGTCCCCCACCATTCCTAGTGCTTCTTTATTTATTTTCTTTCTGTCCAGTTCACCTTTTCCATCCTTCATCTCCACACCCACATTTTAAAAGCCTCCGATCTGCGCTATCATCTTGCTTCAATACCCATTTCTCCGCGCCGCACCAAACCATGCTCTATATCGAAGTTTTAATGGATCTTTTCTTAGCATACTTACTGAAAGTCCCCGTCATTAATTCCTTCTTCCTGGTGAAAGCCTTTTTGCCTAATGCAATTCTTCTTATATCCCCATTACTTTGAACTTCCCTCTTCCTAAAGCAAAACTGATCATCCCCTAATTCATCATTTGCCCTCATCTTATTGATGATCCTAAGTACCGCTTTAGCTGCGTGCTAAACCAAACTTTTTGTTTTCTAGTCCCCACATGTCGTAGTCCTAGCCTTTCCTATTGTCGGGATGGGAACTTACACTGATCCGACGACATCTTCCGGCCACACCCCTACCTCTTAAATGTTACGAATTATCTCATAAAAAACTCTTCTTCCCTCGTTTTCCTAAACGCTAGAGTAGTTTCGCGGGAATATTATCTATCTCCACGGCCTCATTTGATTTCAGTTCCCTTAATGTCCTTACTATTTCGCAAATAAAGTACGCCTAAGTCTATGCTTAACCCATCTACTTCATAGTTTTTTATATGTCTACGCTTGTTTTTCTGGCTATAATGGCGAATTAGCTTTCCTGTAAATCAATTATAATTTGCGTATTTACTTTTTTTACAGATATTTTAGTGAAAATGTGTATGACAGAAGATTTATCATAAATATGGCATGAAAAATGTTTACACTTCATTATTTTCCAAAGCTTTTTTTGTGAATACGTCGTTGAATCTACCTTACGTTTTTAATTATGAGATTAAAAATCTCTAAAGTTTCACTTGTAAATAATTCACTGCGATTATAAAAAGAAAAACCCGGATGGTGGCATTCCTTCCCCCGCCAGATGCCCTTGCGGCCGCTTTTGGGGTATTATGTACTTGTAGATGAATATGCTTTACCGAATTCACAGTAGATACTGTAGTATAGGCGATAGTTTTACGAAGTTTTTAGTTTCGTTGTGTTTTACAGCTAAGTTTTATACAGGAACTAAGATAGAAAGTTAATACTGTGGTATGACATGCTCACAGTTTGTTTTTATTGCTAAATAACTGATTTTTTTAAATTGTTGTATTTTTTTAAGGTAACTCTGTGCTAGCTAAGAAATGGTTTGCGTGTACCAATAATTGCGTGGCATGGTGATGGGGTGATGATGCATAATTCGTTCGACGAAATATCATTATTGGGAATTCTCTTTCTCTTATCGAAAATAGGTCACGTATTTGAAATTTAGAACCATTTGGACGAAGATGCGCTTTTTGGCTAAATTCAGATATTATTTCGAATTTTTATTAGTTTTATTCAAGTACTTTAACGTTTATTATGATGTAACATTATTTTTGTTCAATAGAAATTGAATGATGTTTCAGATAACAGGAATAAAAGTGAAGATGCTTAAAGTTAATTATTGCTTAGCTTTCTTGTACTAGCAGGAAGGTGGGTTTTTGCTTGGCATCGAGCTCCAAATACTATATCATTTCTTTAATTTTAACGCACAGGGTTATTAAGAGTTTTTATGCATATCACACCAATGTATGATTTTCAATTTACGTTTGAATTTTTCAAAACTGTTAGCATTCTTTCTTCTCTGTTTTCAAACCATCTTGTTTTTAAAATCTCTTTTTGACCACACCTTTATTTTCAACAAAATGTTGTGTTATTTTTTTGCAATTTGAAACTTAAATTTACTATTCCATGTTATTTTTGTATAGATTTATATTTTTGAAGTAATCGCAAAACGAAGTACGAGATACAAGGAATCAATCAGGAATGATACCGAAGACCTGCAGCGACACGTGTGCATGATAGAGTGTATTACTCAAATTTTTCTTACTCAGTGCGCCTGCAAAACTGAAATTTTTGCTTTGGAAATACTAAGTAAGCGAATTTCCCGTTCTCGTTTTCGTGGAACTCCCCTCTAGCATCCTAGTCCATACGATGCTCCGTTTGGAAAAAAATGAAGGTAGGCTTGGTAACTCTGTGGAATCTCATTATAAGAAATGGCAAACGCTTTTTCATATCCAAATTTGAAATAGCAAGGACCTGGCCGGTTTCGATGATATGTATCGAACACAAGCCTTGTGACCTCTATTGATATTTGATGGCATTGCAGTAAATGGTCGGAACTGGAGTCAGGTTCTTTTTATTAAATGGTGTGAAATATTATCAGGTGTTATTAACGTCTTCTTTGACCGGAAAAAACCGAGAAATGTAAAATTCGTTCCGGACAGTCATGTCACTGCGTGGTTCCCAAGGTTTCCTTTGCCTTCCTTCGCGGTGTTAATCGGGCGATAGCCGTCTTTCGACTTTTCGCTGAAAATGAAAATGGCAGGCTGTGAAGTTTCTTGTCGTTCCGAGACGGGCATTCCCTATTCCACTCCCCTTTGACGCATCCCCCGTGTTCCTTTTGGAGGAGCGTTACCTCGCTGTTGTGAAATCCCGTCCGGGAGGCAATCCCCTGGAATGCGACGCAGTCCCGCGGAATTCCGAGCGTCCCTCGACTCGAACAGATTTTAAGCCCTTCACGGACGAAGGAGGGCGGGTTATCTCTCTCTCCCCCCCTCCCCTCCCCCCTTTGCCCCCCGGCGGGCCGTCGGCTTTTCAGAGGAATTCATTTTAAGTGGGTGTCATCGCGGCCCGTCGTCGACTGCTCACCTTTGATCCTCCCTTCCGCGGATCCCCAGTCAGTCCCAGCCCCATCCCTCACGGAGTCGATTTGCCTCGATTACGCTCCGCCAGTGATCCGGACTGCCGCCTTTCATTATCACGGATCATCGCTCCCTGTAAGGCTTCCTCGCCGATCTTTTTTTTTCAAAGCTCTTGAAGATCAATGGTTGAAAACATTTTTTTTAAGGACTGACGTCCGAAAGGGATTTGGGTGAGTGTGTGGGGCGCCCTGTTAAGTGTGTGCGGTTTGAGGGTCGTGGGAGAGTTGCGCAGTTTGGCGGGGCAGTGGGGAGAGGCCGGGTTCGATTTGGGGCGGGGGGGGGGGTCGGATCGGCGGGGGAAGGGGTGAAGGAAGACCCGCAGTGACGGGAAAGCGAAGGGGTGTGGGAGGGGAGAGGAGGCGGAGGAGGGGGGGGAGGGATTTCGGCGAACGTTTGTAGCGTATGCGAACTAATGAGATTCGGCATCTTCGTGAGTTAAACGCGTTTTGCATTAATTTGGAGAATTTGGTTTGGAATTCATCGAAACATTCGAGGATGGTGATGGAATGTCAATGCATTAATCGGATCGTTTATGGGTGAGAAAAGCTGTTGTCCAACACACTGGTCCATTAGGTAGGGTGGAAATTAATTTAATTCCCTTCCAATATTACGTTTTTCATCGTTTTAGACAGCATTTGCAAGAATGAGAACGGTAATTAATTATAGTAATGGCCAAATTATTTCGTTTTGGGATGATCAGGTGCATTCATTTTTTTTATATGCATGGAACCCATTGCATATTACCATTTAAATAATTGCGACCTCAGCTCATGCCACCAACACGCTTCTTTCGTCTGAAACCAAGCTTTTGCGCATAAGCAGCGATGTACGATTTCCGGAGATGAAATGATTAACGATTTTTTAAATTACGTAGAGTTCTCAAATTTGAAGAAATAAGACTTCGATTTCGTGTTTAGTTTCTTCTCTAAAGAAGACGACGGCTGTTCCTTGCCCTTAAGCAATCAAAAACACTATTTGACTTTCGAGAACAGTGAACCTGTATCTCTTACTCTCGTTTATTTGGAACACAAATGCGCGGAGACACGGTAGTATGTGATTTTACTATGCCTTTAAACATTTTTACGCGAAAACCTTTTTTACCTTTCGGTTACTTTTAATATTTTCGTAGTTTTAGCGCTCGTTTATGTTGGTGGCTTTACGCCATCGGTTATGGTTTTTCGAAAAAAAATTATGGTTGAATGACTGGGAAGACCATTAAATGAAAAAGATGGCGGGAACTAGTTGAAGCATAATTTCAATCCCTCGCAAAAGATGAGGCGACCTAAATGAAAAAGTAAATCGCTTAGAGCGGAAAACTCCTTGGAGTTGGCAAAGTGAACATCTTGAAGTGATGTTTTAAGCATTTATGTTCATGAAAGTTTGGTCCTGAAATGGCGTAAGCGCGAGCGTTCAAAATGGCAAATTTAGATCTAGAATTTGGGTTAGATAGGAAGGCGTGATATCGTCGAGATGATAGCATTACTACGAGGGCCGTGTCGTTGCAAGCGAAGCGTGTGAGAATAAAGAACGTCGGAGATGGTAGGCGAGAGAATGGATGAGAGGAAGAAAGAATAATGATAGTCTCCTCCAAAGGATCACGTTAGTACGCATGTAGCGGTGTATGAATGAAAATGTTTCACGAAATTAGTACTCGCATTGGTTTGTCCGTTAAATCATGTTTTGGATGTAATCATTTTAATGAAATTTTATTTCGGGATTGTGTCATCCTTTTTAAAATCTGTTTGCCGTCATTCGGTCATATTGTGCACGTTTTGATAAACTTTCATTGAAGCATTCTCCGGGTATATAATATGTCATGTTATACGTGTCCTCAAATCCTCTCCCTTTCGCGGTGTAATTTCCTTATCCCAAATTACCTGTCAACCCGAGGCATAACTTTCAGTAGCAGGAGGAAATGAAACGATGAAACTGGATAAATATCAGACTTTCATTTGAAGTTTATAACAAACGCTAAAACCCCTTCCCTGTCTGTTCCGAGCGAGAGTGTTGTCTTTGAAGTGAAATTTCCGTCGCAATACTTATTTTTAGATTCAACCACATGCAAGTCTACTGGTGAAGTAAAATGCCATTTTTATCTCGGGCAGCCAGAGCTGAGTGCTCAGGGTATAGTGTTTTCTTCACTCTCGACTTCTCAAACAATTTAATGTAGCCTCCCAAGCTGCCAGATCCTTTTAACCTTCGTGTGGTATATGTATTTGGAAATCACATTGAATGTCGGCATGTGAAAATACCGTTAACTCAACCCTCCAAACTCCCGGTGTCTCTATTTTTCGGGAAATTCATTTTAGAAGTCAGCTGAGAAAGAACTTAGAGAAAAATGCCTTTAAGTAAAATCTTCCGAAGAGAAATCATCGGGGAATATTTTTATTTTGGAGAATCAGGTAAAAGGTTTAGCCGCATGCGATGGTAACTTTAATGTTTTTCCTTTGGGCTTTTCCTTTGTTTTTTCTTTTCCCATCTGTTTGCTATCTCTTGGGCCGCCATATCAATATGTCCAGGGATAGGAGTGCCTCGTTGGGAATTAATATTCCCAGTTTATGATCCGACCATGCTCTCCCTTTTTGGTATTTTTCCGTAAAATCACAAAAAAATTCATACGTGGAAACTTAATCTCCTCCCCCCACCCGGCAGTGATGAAGTCTTTGCAACTTCCCAGTTGCTACAGCCTAGCTACATGGGTGGGGAAAATAAACCAAGTGATCAGAGAGGAGCTCAAAGAGCAGAGAAATTGGGTCGCTAGGATTGGGAATAGCATAGATTTGTGCTATTAAAACATTTTCTGCCAATCGAATTTTCAGTAAACCTTCCCATCTAACGAGCGTGGCTTTTTTATTTTAAAATTCGCATTCGGTCGACGATTCGTGAGTGGCCAGCGGTAGAGGGGGAAAATTGCGATTTTGAGTTATATATAACCCTCGTTGAACTCAAGTAACAGATCGGTACTTGCATAGGTACATACAGAGAACACGCGACATCATCCCCTAAGCAGTAATCTCTCGTAGTGCATAGTATTCTCGGGACGTTATATTCACAGATAGTAAAATTTTCCCCCTATCATACCTGATTTCGTAATGAGTGGCAGATTTCGCTGCGCGTACTGTTCGCACATATGCGATTCAGTCGATTGGCATTCACGTGAGGTGTCGGTCGCTCGGCACCACGTATCCCCTATTACTTGTCACGACAGATGAACAGAGGGCATAGGGCGTGCATGGGTTCAACGCCATTCTTTCGTTCCCCTCACATCAAATTCAGAGTCTTCGCCTCTGAAACGCAGCTTCTGCCCATTGTGTGCCCGATACTGTAATTGGTTTTAAAACCGGTCGCTTTATGGTGAAAAACTTTGGTGTACTTCGGATAACGCTGTGCTATTTTCTGCCGGAATCGGGACGCTATGAGTCTCCCGATGTATCCACGGATAAAAGCGATAAATGTTATCAGCGCGGATGACATTTGAGTCAAGACAGATTCTGAGTGAGCACGCGGACAGATACATTTAATCCGACATTTTCGCTAATCTGATGGCTCCGACACGGATTTTGAATGAATCTGTACCATTGATTTGACGGATTGAGTTCGAATTTCTGCAGCGAAGTGGTACCGCGGGCAGGATGCGTGTATTTTCGGCACGTGCCCGTGTTGCGCGTGATTATTACACCACGAATTCTTGCTGAGGGTTTGCCTTATATTTCCGCGCTCGCGGCTGCTTCGCGGGGTGGTGGATTAAGACCCTGCGGAGCAGATACGGGTGCTATAATACATTGGACATCCGCGCGGTGCCCGGATGATGGCAGCCTCCCGAGATTACAATTACAGCCGGCCGGGCTTGGCGGAAGCGAGAGGAAACCACGGAGCGAAGGGAGGCCCGCGGTGCGATGTGGGAGTGAATGGTGGTCGCCGCCGGCGCAGAGGGTCCTCTTTGCGGGTGCTGGACGGAAAGGGGGCGGGGTGACGGGAGTGGGTTAGGAGGTGAGGGCGGTGGGGAGGGGTGTTGTGGGGGTCGAGGGGAAGGGTTCGGCGCCTTCGATTGATCCTCATTCGGTCGAGCGGGGAAGGGGGGGTGCCGTGCTCGCCTTGGCCCTTGGGGCGTGTCCCTCCAGCGGTAGCGTCGTCGGGAGGAGAGGAGGGGGTCGTGGTGTAGAGGCGCGGGGTAACGCACCGTGGGGAGCGGGGGGGGGGGGGGGTGGGATAAAGGTCTGCACGCCCGAGTGGGTCCTTCACCCCACATCTCCCCCGCACCGGGGGGTTAAGGAGTGGAGGGTGGTTCCGACGGGAGCGAAACGAAAGTAATATGGGGCTCGAAATAGATAAGGAGAAATAAAGACGTCTGTTTATTTGAGCGAAAGACAATCGGATTCAGACTGATTTATTAAAGATTATAATCTGTGTGTAAAGAGATATATGTTACTTGTCCAAGTACTCTACTAATTGCTTCTAGATTTTGGTTGGTTCCTGAAAATATCTAGTAACACTACACTTTTCTGAATTTGCTTTGGCAAAATTCCAATCTTCAACTGCACATATGTGTGGTATACCCCCCTTTATGATGTCTAAATTGATATCTTCTTTCGTGTCCACTTAACATTCTCCATTATATCTATGCCATCAACAGCCCATTAACTCCCAATATCTCTTCCATTCATTTCTTCGGCCTCATTCGAATTTCCTCAATATCCAATTACCTTCTCCTTTCCCCGTAGATGCCTAACATCTCAGTTTGTCTGTATCCCCGCCAAGATAATATTCCCCTCCTTTCCCTCTACCCACATCTTAAAGATTGAAATTTATGAGTACAGCAAAAGTATTTCTATCGATAACTCGCGCAATACTCGAACGGAAAGAAATTAAAGAAGGGCCTCGTTCGGAAAACGTTGCGAACTTGAGTTTATTTATGATTACCCCAGAAACCTCAAACAGAAAGCATCCTTTGGGGAGATATGTGAGAGAAACTTTCATGTGTTTTGCATTAAAAACAGTTGCTGGATGTTATTTTTTAGGTGTAAATGAAAATGCTAGAAGTAATTGCCGAGAAAATTATAGGTTTACAGGGTAGCACCCAAAAGTGATAGGACTGATTTTCTCTGGCGCGAACGGAGCGGTGGAGGGGGGTCTGCCTAGCATGGTAAGGTGGAGGGAGCTCTTAGCAACAGACCAACACCAACCTCAGTCGCCTGCTGGCTGTCGTTGAGTGAGGACACCGTTTTTAGTGAAGCAAGCTTTTTGTCCGCGTCGAAAAACAAAATGAATCTGAATTTAGAGCAACGTTATTCCGTGAAGTTTTGTGCGAAACTCGGGAAGACGGCTACTGAGACCCTCGATATGATCAAGCAGGCTTATGGAGACACTGCCTTAAGCCGTTCCACAGTATTTGAGTGGCACAAGTTGTTTAAAGAGGGTAGGGAGCTCGTTGAAGACGACCATCGCTCCGGACGGCCGTCGACGGCAAGAACCGACACGAATGTGGACAGAGTGAGGACACTGCTGAACACAGACCGACGCTTAACCAGTGAAGAAATTGCAGACCAATTGGGTCTGTCTGCATCCAACGTCCAACGTCGCAAACTCCTCGGTGCTTCATCATGACAACGCGCCGTGCCATGGCGTTCGTCGTCAGACAGCTCCTGGCCAAATACGGCGTTGCCACGTTGCCGCACCCACCCTATTCTCCCGATCTGGCACCACCGGACTTCTTCTTCTTCCCCCTGATGAAAAGACAGCTCAAGGGACGACGTTTTGACTCGATAAAGGCCGTTCAAGAGGCTTCGACGAAGGTCATCAACGGCATCCCCAAAGAAAATTTCCAGCGGGCGTACGGGGAATGGGAGCAACGTTTTACTAAGTGTGTAGCAGCTCAAGGAGCATACTTTGAAGATTATTAAGTCGATGTAAGTATATCGTCAGTAAAATTCTTGTTGTAAAAAAATCAGTCCTACCACTTTTGGGTGCGACCCTGTATGAATAATTAAAAGGAGTTTATTATCATTATTGGAGAGTGAGAGTGTGCCTTGTGGTGGGAGATAAGGAGGAGAGGAGTATTGTATTTGAGGTTGATACGATGAGGAAAGAAGGCGAGAATCCGAATGAATTTTGATTTACCTCAATGCGCACGTCCGCACGTTACACTGCACGTTACATCGCGGAGAACGTGCAGCAGACACAATTTGTGACGGGCCGAGTGAAATTATCCCAGAAGAATGTGCCGTGAAACTTGGTGACAATTAGTTCTACGGGACCCTTTAGTTTTACTCATTTGGGCCGTCAGTCGGAATCATCTGAATTTATATTTGACCGTGCAAGGCTTTAAGATAGATAAGATGTGTTTATTTGGGCCAAATTGAGACGAAATGGTCCCTTCTTCCATTTAACCCGTCGTCATGTGCGTAAGAGGGCGTGTGGAAGGGGGAGTTACGCGGCCATAAGAGTAATTGGTGATTATTGTGTAGTTTTATTTTCGGGAAGTTCAAATTTTTGTATCAGTTACTCCTTACTGTTATTGAAGCAAATTGCGTGAGAGAAAAAAGATTCCATATGCGGGTCTATTCGGCGGGTGATTTCCCATCGCTTCTCGCTGATAGTCACCGCTGAATATTTAATGCAAACCTAAAAACTATTCCCTCTCCGTCAGTGGTCAACTCCGAACGATTTGCATTTATCGGTGAATTAGTGCAAGTAAGATCATCCTCGCAGTGACTCTGAACCCAGAATATCCTATAATTAAAAAATGCGCTCTCTGTTTGGTCATGATAATTCTTCACGAAATGGGCACTATTTTCTGTATTCTGGTCAATTCCGGTGTCAAAGTATTGATAAGAAACTGTTAAATGTATAACTTTTAATTGTGGCATTTTTTCGGAAATTCACGCAACATTGAATTCGCATAAAATTCTTTGTACATGCGCACTATTTTACTCACACCCATCAGTGCGAGAAACCATATGGGAAAGAAAAAAAAGTCCGTTTCGTAAATAGCCATACTTTTCTTATGTGACCATATCCATCCTAATTTATTTCCCATTTCTCCTTCAGCAAACATTCCAAATATTCTTCTAAAAATGTGCAAAATGAAAATCGATTAAGTTTTTGGATGAGTAATGGTGTTTAATATTCTATCTTAGCATGTACTCTGGCGCCTTGAGCTAAGCGTGCACATTTGAGTTTCAGATAAAATATTATTTAAATTGAGTCGCCGTAGTGAATAGGTGAGTGGGTTACCTGAAACCTCCAATATTCCTGACCAATCGTGTTTCTATTGTGATCTATGATCAACGAGGTCAATTACCCGTAAGAACCATTGCCGCTCATGGCCATCTCTCTTAGTATACGTAATTGGTTTTGAAAGCTAGAAATACGGCACTACCAAAAATCTAGAGGAAAAGAAAAGAGCGATGACAGCGGTGATGCGCATCCATTGTGAACGCGGATGTGCTTTAATGAGTCTTCTGCATTCAGTCTATCAATTAAGACAGTGATTGCATCAGCCAAAAATAACGTTAAATGAATTTAAATGTACGCATGGAAAATATAGGACAATTATTATCCATTAACCACGCTGATGATACTAGAGCATATGAGCTATTGGAATTCCAACGGTCTTTTGTTTAATGGCAAAAATAAAGGAGATATAAATTGAGTTTTTCCTTTTGTATTTCTTGTGCGAAGATTCCTCAGGTCTCCAGCCAAGTTGAAAAGTCTAGCACTAACATTTCGAAGGATGATTCTACCATTATCTTTAGGGTTATTTACTGTGAAGACAATAGCAAGAGTCTTAGAAACATCGTGGTTCGACACAGTAACTCGTTTGGAGACCCTTTAAAAATAAATGTTCTTAGTATTTATCGATATTTTTTTCACTTGATCCTGATCGTCGGTGAGCAAAACTTAACGAATCGAAGTGATCTGGGGGGCAAGGGCACGACTGGGAAATTTTAAGTACTCGTAATGAATGAATTGTAGTAATCTGGCGAAGGTTTTTTATTCTTTATATGCGGTGCAATCGTTCATACTAATGAATATTATACTCAATTACGGATCGGGGAATGGTTTGAGACGTGAGTGTGTGTGGAAGCGGGGTGGTATGAATGTTGGGCCTCGATCGATGAGTGGATAACCTCATTTCCGAGGATGAATCCATGGGGGCCCTTAAATTGAAACCATCCCTCGTCACCTACGAGACATGATTTCTTTTTTAAGTTTTAAAAACTGAAACCCGAAGGAAAAAATTCGTGTCTAAAAATACCGAACTAATTCCGCGTCGTGGCGAGTATTAAGATCGCTCCCAATTAGGAAAGGTTAATGGAAAAAAAACCATCAAAGCCCTTGGCCTGGTCGCATCGAGGGAAATGAACTAGGGAATGGGGGGCGGGGAGAGGGGAGAAAGTCGCGGTGAGGGGTGGGTTGGGGGATGAGGGGATGGAGTGTGAGTGGATTCTGGGGGGAGGGGGGGCAAGGGAATGCTCAGTGGTGTGGGAGTTCACCAAGGGTCGAGGACGAGCATGGTTTAAGTGGAGGAATATGAGAGTGAAAGAATGAACTTAATATTGTCAGCCGTGACTTCGTGGAAATGACGGATGCCCATAATTAATGAAATGCCATCCCACTTTTCCACAATTCTCATAAAACTTGTCTCTGGGGCCAGTATTACTTTAATATGAGGAAATTTTCTGAGTGCTCGCATTGTTAGCCTTGTGCTCCGTATAACCACCGTTGTACTGAAGCCTTTTGGACTGTAGTTCGTGGTACTTAAACGTTACCACCAAATCGTGTTTTATGCGTAACTTGTTGTAAAACTAGGAGATACGTGTGTGCCGTAACAAGTCTATGAACAATTCAAGCCTATTTTAAAAGACCTTTTCCCTTTACTTCCATAAAAGTGCCTGATATCCAGTTGAATATTTTTGACCAAATATCAGGTAAACAATGTTTCTAAAAAAATGTGATCTCGTGCTCCGAAATTTCGACCCGAATATTAAAGTGTCCAATTTTGATTTTTGTAAGGAAAAGAGGAAGGGCTCGCATTTCATCGAGCGGGTGGAGGTTAAATAAGATGATTATTGACGGCATAATGACTCCGAAAAGGTTGGTTTTGGACTTGATGAGAGAAACAGAGTTAATTATGGAAGACGGAGACACATTGACGCAAGATGAGAACTGTGACTGTAAAGGGGATGATGAGCTTCGCTCCGAAAATAGGTGAACAAATACTCGAAATATACGCCAAAGTTTCATTTTTTGTAGTCGACTCTAAAGCGTAGGTGGAATATTTTTGGCAAACATTTGTTCGATATTTTCAATAGATACGCATAAGTGGAAAGAACGGCGTAAGATACCTCATGAGTGATTTGAACCTTAATCATAATCTAAATTCTGGAGGAGACAGTAGGTAAATTCGTGTTTTGCTGAAGATTAGAAGAGATACGTATGTTATGCAATGAGTCATGCCGTTTTTCACAACAGAAGGAATATTATGAAGATTTGACAGTTATGAGTTCTGCTTGGTTGTTTTAACTCAGTAACTGGCTTCCCACCCCGATAGAGTGGGTGCGAATCCCGGAGGAGGAAGGAATTATCGGTGGTATTCAAATTCCTTCTCGGGGTGTCATGTGGAGAGCACTTCAAGTGAAGTGCGTCGTTTGTCGGTGATGGGACGTTGAATTGTGCACCCTTCGGGGCTTTTCGTTTAGAGTAGAATAATGTCGACGCCGGGTTTCTCTCCACATTTCCTTCCATTTCCTGAATATCTACATCTTACACTACCAAATTACATTTCCATCCCTACTGGCGCAGATGACCTCAGCTGTCAGTCGCCTCCCCTCATAGCAACAGCTCGAACACAGCTGGACACGGTGCATCGTGGATTTACTTCGAACACCGCCTACAAAAGAGAGCGTTGAATAGTGCATAAACATTTATCTCTCAATTCATCGCCGGTATATGGATGTTCTTTCAGATGTAATCATATTAGTTTGTAACATCCACTTACTGCTTTTTTTATGAATATAATTGTTAATTTACATACTGTGAATGATACCGATAATATTACGAAGCTTTCTGTATATGAATACATTGTAGTGGGAATTCTTTGGTAACCAGTTCGATTGATGTTAAGGTAAAAGTGAATATCCATACGGGTTGTTAAAAATATAGACAATAAATATTTTTAGGGATGTTATTTCTTGGAAATTCAAAGCTCTTTCTTTCTTTGTAATATGGATACAAATGCTTACGTATGGAGTAAACACACATCTTCAATGAAACATTACCCTTCGCTGTTTATGTCTACTACTCCCAGAACTGAAACGTCCCAAGTCGATTCACGCTAAATATGGCCGCGACGGTAGCATCATCATATGCATTCAAGTTTCTTGCACAAGATTTTCAGGAAAAAATCACCGAAATGAAAGGGATTTAAGGGGGCCTTGTCTGATTCCCTCGTTTGGGCCTCTCTCTCCCATCGGGGATGCAAGTTCGCCGCCCGTAATTGTGCCGAGATAAGGAGCTTTGCCAGGCGGACTCCCCAAGGACGGATGTTACCCGCTCGCTTGATCAAAACTTTACCCGACTCGGCTGGGGGTATAGTCTTGATCAAGCGAATCTTGTCCTCATTAAAATAGTACGTACGAATTGGTAAGTAGTAGTAAGAGGGAGGGATCTTGTGATCGGGGCTTGAAGGGGCGGGCACTGAGGATGAGAATTAAGAGAAGAACACAGCGATATGGAAGTCAGGATTTAAATTTGGAGGAGAGCCAGTAGTGCTTGTTCGCTGCCGTTAATAAATTATATGCCGCACACAAGTTACCTGGGGCATTTTAATCAACGTGAATATGGGCGGGAGTTCGAAAGTCCAAAATTATTTGTTGCCAAAATTATTACGCCAGCGTAGGTCAGGGTTCAGATGTTTATACGTTTGCATAGGTGCGTGCGGAATATTTTCTCATTTCATAAATTTCATTAGCTATTCGATATTATATTAACTGCGTGCATAATTCGATTTACGTGATAGTGTAACATACGGCGGCCTTATGAACACTAAAAGGTTTATAAGCTATAGAATACACACTATTCAGTGAGGAAGTGCAGTCATGTCAAACACTTTCTTTCTTTATTAACTTACGAACGGAATGGTAGAAAATTTCGGGAGTTGAAAAGGTTTTGGGGTCAAAATAAAATGGTATTCTCTCACTGGTATTTTGAAAGCTGGTTTTGCTGTTCATCGTCGTACGTTACGTAACCGTAGATTGGATTGTTAAGCCTCTCGAAGATATCCTGTTTCCTGCCATTCTATTCCTTACGCTATTGTTTCCGGCGTCCTCTTTATCGCTTGCTTATCGTAATCCATCCCTGGAATGTGATAATACTTCCTTCATCAATGGTCTTTGGTCAACTGTCATGCATCTTTAGGTGGCCATTTGGTTTCCCTCTTCTTATTCTTATTTTCATTGCTTAACTTTTCAACCCATCTTCAAAGTACTCATTTCATTCTGCTTTACATTGCCTTTCCATGTTTCCATAATTTTTCTGTTGCATAACATTCCCATTGCTTCCAATCTTCTTTCTTCAGCTGACAGTATGGGAAATGCAAGAGAACAGAAGATGATGCCCCCGGCTATTTAATATGAGGGTAGTCAAATGGAAACCGAACAATCGCCATAACACACACAGTCCACGCGAAAGGTGGCAACACTGTTTCTACGTATCGATATACTGCCATCGCTGTGGTAGGAGAAATTCATAGTGACGACTCACAGGCCCACGCAGTTGCTGGGTCCTTGTTGGTGCGTGGACTGGTGTAGTGTGTTTGTATTTGGTTTTCATTTGACTGTCCCTAATATTAGAAGTCCATTGTACACGGGAGGAATTGTTTATATTTAGTCTTTTCTAGGACAGAAATATTATACGATATTATTCGGTGAGATCTTTTGTGCAATTTTCCGTTAAAAAATGCGTTGCATGCACTTGTGATATCAGCGTAATAAATCCCCCGAGTCAGTAATTCGTTAAGACCACGAGTAAGGTTCACATTGTGAAATCGGAGTTAGTTGCGATGACCCGCAACCGACAATACTGTACCTAATTTTAGTTCTTTTGGGAGGAGACGGACAGCTAAGGTCATTAGGGATGGATGGGAAAGGAAGGGTGGAGAGAAACCCGGCGTCGGCATTAGCCTGCTCCTGTCGAAAGGCGCCGCAGGGCAAAGTAAAGGGCGCCGCAGGGTAAAGGGGTCCGCAGTTTAACGTCCCATCTGACCGACGTCGTACTCTCTCCAAGTGCCCTCCAGGAAGCACCTCAAGTAGTGATCGGGATACCACTGAAAATATTTGTCTCCAGGATTTGAACCCTCTCGGTGGGAAGCCTGTACGTTAGCCACCGCACCATCCCGATCCCCACACTGTACCTACTGTAGTATGTTTGTTTAGAGCACGTCAACGACGTTCATTATTGCGGGTAAGAATTTCAGTAACCTGAAAACCAAATATATCGAAATTTAATTCCTCACGAGTTAAAATTAATTGCGGAGTGACGAACCATCCTGCCGCATGGGACGTAGTGGAAGTTGTATTACCTGGCTGTCAAACGGGAAGTCAGGAGTTCGTGTCCTTTCTTTGTCATTGCCGTTTTCTCCTGTGTTTTCCGGTGTCTCTGGAATGATTAGAAGTGATATAATACTCGCCTCTAGTCTCGCCTGTGGCATAAACTCAAAATTGCATTTACATGATGGAAGGGGAGCCAATTATCTTTGTGGTGACGAACGTCTTCTTCATTCCCTCCTCCTGCCCTTGGTTTACTCTTTCCTTGAGTTGCGTTATCTTGGTAAAACCGCAAGCTGCCGAAAACTCTTTATTTCCTAGGTGCAGCGAAACCCTGTATCCCTTCCTTGGTCTTCTGTTGTTCAAGAATATTAATTGAAGTGCGTAGAAAGTTTTATTATAAAAGCACGATACTTTCCAGATGAACCCCATGGTTTCATTAGGATTTCTGCAGTGAAAAAATGTGTACTTTCATTATTCGTCATATCTGAATAATACTCTTCGTCATATCTGAATTTATTTTCAGTACGTGATTTACTTCTGCTATTAAGGTGAAGCATCTTTGGATTGAGTGTTTTCTGGAGCCTCTGCTTGGCTGCGTGCCAAGAGCAGAGGTTATAAGCCCTCGGAAGGGGTAAATGCCTTAACGTATAGCCCTAAATCAGCCTCGTCGCTCACCTTTTCCCTCGTTTTCTTCCGGATCAGAGCGAAAAGGGATAGGGGTGGAATAAGAAGGAAGGCATTTGTGAATGAGAGAAACAGTGTAAGAGAATCGAATGAATTTAGGCGGAAAAACATCTGTGAATAAGAAGTTTGGGGGACAGCCGAATGCAGTTAGGCGGAAAACATTTGAAATTCGGAGCGTAAGACAATTCAGGATGTCCGATCAACACGCTTAAAGCCTGATGCAATTCCCTTCGGTGATGTAGGTTGGAAGGAGGGAACGGGGGTTGAAGGCGACCTCCCCTGGCGAGGCATGACAAGGGTTCACGCTGGCCGCTTCCGTGTCTCTCTTCCATGAGATATCCCTCGAACGGAGCATCCGAACTGGAGACAGGGGTATGCGATATTACAATGTACGACTGCGAGGAGCAATGGTCACTTGCTATCGTACTTGGACTTGAACCTCCCTTCATTGTGACGTAAATGCGAGCTTACGATGTTTAACGACGCGTGTACCCAGGATTTGACTCATGTAGATGTCACATGGAAGGTCAAATATCACGTATATCTTTCCACAACTGTTCTAAGAATCCTATTTCGATCACCCCCGAATTCGATGCTTGGATTTAGTAGTGGCCGTACTACTAATATTCTTTGCTTGTTCAAACGTTTCGAAAATTTCGATCGAATTGAGTTTAGAGAGGACTAATAAGCCGCGAACTTTTAAATTATAATGTATCTTTCGAGTCATTTTTGGTGTTTTTGCCACGGAAATAATGCTTTGGATCGAAGACACAAATCATCTACGAATTTAAGCCGATCGTATATTCGATTAAAATCGATTAGTTACGTGTCGGTTCTTGAGTGATTATAGAGCTGAAAATTTGGAATTACGATAAAGTCGATGGCTATATTTCGGCCGTTCCATTTTGAACCAACTCGAAAATCCTATCATCACTGGTTTATGTCCGACAATCGGATTCTGGAAGCCGAATAATTCGACCGAGTTGCTCGCTTAGTTAGACGGTCATGTGTATGAAAGCGCGTCCGTCCCCTTAATCCGTATTATGCGATTATTGTTCTTTTTAAAGTCGTCGTGCTAAATGCATCGTTAGTCATGGTTGGTGAAAGAAAATGCCTGAGCACGCACCGCCTCAGGGGGTGCAGGGCGCCCCAAGACTGGCCAAAGCCAACCGCTCCTTGTGCATCGTGCGTATATACGTATGTATAGTTTCCTGCTAGCTTTTTAGTGATATTTTATGTATTAATACTGTTTTTTTATTTTTGTCATAGTGATATGTTAAAAACGCTTAGAATGTAATCTGGTATCTCTTGGGAAGACCTTATCGATGGAATATATCCAGAGGGAATTTAACCTGCCAATTTCCCTGCGTCATCCCATATTTTACCCCTCGGTCATTCGTTACTTATAAGTGAGAGGATTAATAATATTACTCAACCATAATGCGAGCAAGTATTGACCACAATGATTCTCCTGACGTGATGGGTAATCTGATTCATCCTCCGACTTATTATGACTCAACGCAAATATAACGATTGGCAAAATTAATTGACTTTTCGAAATTTTGCCGCCTACCTCAGGAACCCGTACCGAGAATGAATCTCGGGTGTGACCCACGTTTAAACATCCACCCTCGGTATTGAAACATTCCCAGCTTAGGGAAGCAAACTAAAATGTCGTCATCAATAATTGTTCGTCGATGCGGACCAGGTAGACTCGTCGTGAGAATCATGCAACATCGTAATTCCGTGGGACGTCGACAAGTCCTAGAGACGTAATATTTTTATGTTAAATGCGATGCCGTTGCATGGAAAAATTCACGTTTTTCGATTCGCACTACAGTGCTCAAATTCGAACGTCGTGCACCCCTGGCTGGTTTATGGAGGAGCGGGTGTGAGTGGGGGGGGGGAGAGCGGCGATGAAACCCAGATTGAAAATCTATGTCCGTTGGGATGAGCGGGTAGGGGGATTCTGTGATGGACCAGGATGAGGTGGGGGTTAGGGTTCGCCCTGGCCCCACCATCTCTCCGGAGCCCTGCCGGTCTCCCTTTATTCTCCCGCACAGGGGCGTGCCGATGCTCCTTGCCACCCCTGCCCGCCATAAAACGGGATGGACGGCTGGATACGGAGAGGTGGAGGAGCCGAGGTGGGTGGGCGTGGGTGGATGCCAATGGGGGGATTATTCCGTGGCAAGGTGTTGGGCGGGAGGGGACCGGGGGTTTAAGGGCGGGTTGATTGAGGGAAAGGGTGATAGAGCCGGAATGGTGCGTGGGTGGGCGGGGACGGGGTGCGTAATGGGAGGCGTGGTCGGAGAGCGGTGGCGAATCCGGGAATATCGGCGAAGAAAGCGAGGTCGGTTCGTTTATTGCCTGGAAGGGAGACCTCCGTTCTTCAATGTCTCTTCGGCGTTATATCTCTCCCGCCCCTCCCCCGTCCATCCCCCCTCCCCCTCCAATTGTGACGTCGTGCTTAACTTGGATGAATGCGCGCGGGAGATCCTCTCTTACCCCTCCCACTCCACCCCACTCCCCACCCCCGCGGTTCAAAGAGGAAAAAAAGGAGAAACGTATCGAGAGGGAATTCGTTTTTTTTTTCGCGTAAAAAATTTCTCGTTTGCCCACCGATCTTTGCTCGTTAGGGTTTTGCCCGGATTCCTCCTTCTCCCTGGAATGTGTCCTGAGAGGAGAAGTTTGGGAGAAAACGTCCCACCCCCTCCTGCCCCTCGCAAATATTAGAATCGGGATGAACGAACTTATAACATTTTGGAGGGATTGAGAGGAGTGGAAGGGGGGGAGGGTTTCGTGCGAAATTATTGATTTTCGGAGATCATCGCCTTCGCGAAAAGAACGGGGGAGAAATGAGCTCTTCAGGGAGAATGAAATGCAGAAAAGATAAACTTTTCCCCGAATACATTTCCTCCGTTCCTTCTCTTTTTTTCCGTCATTGTGGAAATCGAGGGTGGAGTCGACTTGAGGGATGAATCAAGTTTGGAAACGATTCGTCATCGTCGCGTATGAATTCTTAAATTCTCGGGAGCTGCGACTCCTAGGGCCCTATTTGTAAACCCGTGCTCAGAGATAGCGTGGCTGCGGATTGTTTTATTTTTCCATTAAAACTTTCGTTCCATTCTCTCAGCTCGCGGAACCCTTATTCAAACTTTTTCTTAATTTAGGAATTTATTATTGAAGGAAGATATTGAATGAAATTTTTCCCTGCGATGATCATAAGTATACCTTATCTAAAAAAAAGTGCCCCGAAGAAGCCTTCGTTTCTTGCCAAATTAGATGCTATAGTTGTGAGGCGTAGTTTCTTATATTATTTTCTCTCGTGGTTCTTGAATTCAGTATTGTTTTGGTGTCGACATTTTGGTGCTTGGTGCTGCTAAATGGGTTAAACAATCCGATTCCAAACTTAAGAATGCTGAAGGAAAGGGATCATGTTTCTATGTTTCTCCCTTTTGTGTCAAATTCCTCTATCATCCTCGTACTGAAAATTCGACGGGAAGATATGTTATGAACGTCACAACAAAGAGTCTTCCTTTTGTGTCGATGAGCAATCTCAAGGATACAGATATTCCTCCATTGATATGGAAGGAGACGAGTCAGCGAGGGTGATCATTAGGGTAAGGCTTTCTACTTTTTCTTAGATATTATCACTCGTGATTTCCCTTATAGAAAACTATAAAAATATTGGCTGCAATGCGTTGCCGGTCGCATATTTGTATGACTTAAAATTAAGTGTTGCGAAAATGTTCGGAATGTACAAACTACGTCGTTTAGTAATTTTGTAAGTATATTATAGTAATTAATGGTAAAAATAGGACGATTTTGACCGGTGATGTCACATTTTCGTAGAAATATGGCCGCTAAATCGGAAAATCGTCGGAAATTAACCTTAATTTTATCCAAATACTCTGGGAAAAATCGGGATACCGATCGATTTTAATGAAAAAGTCGCGAGTATGATGTGGGAATCAGGAATTCTCGAAGAGAATGATGTGTCTTTCTGTTGTGGGACCTGTTGGCGTTTTGTATAGGTCATCGATCGTTCAAGCCGTGGTCAAAGCCATAACTAAAATAGGACCAACTTCGGTGATACCAGTGACTCGCTCACGAAAGGGGGATGATTCACTGAAAGTATTAACCAGATTTCAAATTTTCGGGAAGAATCAAGGTGTTGTATGGAGTCTGTCTATAAAGTGTATAAAGTAAAAATAAAGCTGACCTGCGTTGTGATTTGGCGTGGCTGTTTTGTTTGAATGAGAGTGGAGCCTGTCATGACTCGACGATTTTCTCGCTATTCGAGCGTACTATAGGAGCAAACTGACTTCGTCCCTGAAGTGAAGATTCCACTCAACGCGGAAGAATCGTTTTACCATCTGCTTCGCACGCATCCACACTCGGAAGTCGCATCGTCCATTTTTCGCTTGTTTGAATGTCCAATCCAGTGCTCGGTATCGGCTCATGTTGACCTGACGAAGTGTTATCTCCATAGTAATGTAGTTCACATCCCTCATTGTGTGGAGACGTGAACTACGAGGGCAACGAGGGCCGATACAGAAATGATTGGCGCATAACCGCTGTTGTGTGCGAATCAGTTATCCGTCTAATTTAACTTCCAAAATCCTTGCAATGGCACTCACTGTATTACATGCAATTTATACACTTCCACGGAGGGTAGTACACCCTGAGCAAAAATGTATTCCAGCATTAGATACTGTGCGAAGCATTAATGATACTTAAGGTGGCGAGCATCGTATCAGTTCACTACGGTAAAGATCGTAGTAGCAGTTAATTTTTTGGAGAAAGAAGCTAAGGCCGATTCATTCAAACGAAGAGTCTTGGGTCTTTTTATTGCATGTTGGTATGTCTTCCTCCTGAGATAATTTTCGTTTCAAAAATCTACCCCGCAGCGTAGTAACGTAGGCTTTCGAATTCACGTACCGACTGTTGTTATTCGAAATTAATGTTCTTTAGTATTAATATAAATTGCCCGGTATGGAAGTGGTGTGTCGCTCCACTTCGTGGTGTCCTGGTTTTGTGTGGGTCCGGACGAGACCGTTCTCGAGGCCGTGCTCGGGAATATTTCCATCTGGGGGAGTGCGCGATGTCAAATTGGGGAAAGGAAGGAGTGCCGCAGCCAATCTCCCGCTGCGCCGACGGGAGGGGCGGCCCCGAAGCCACCACCACCCGTATATATATATATATCCCTGGCCTCAATTTTTCACGTTTTTCCCTAATGAGACACCCGCGAAACGTTTCCCGATAATTTGAATTTTCTTTTTCCTACCGCGTCCGCATTCGTGTGGCGAGCGTCTTCGTGGTGCTGCTGCACCCGGCCCGGCCCTCGGGAGCAGTCAGAGATGACGACGTGCATTCTATCTCTTCCTTCCCCTCTCACTTAGCTTTCGCATTATTCATTTTCTTTGTCTCTCTCTCTCCCAGGGAAAAACTATCGCTGAGTGAGTCGTGTTTCCCGCAGGATTCATCCTTCTTTTCACTCGGGAAAAATATTTTATCCGACGGTGCATCTCGTTCGTCGCGAATGAGCACGGGAGCGGACTGTTTAGGGTGTTGGTTCGGGGAGAGTTTGTGGACCATCACTACCGCGTGGATCCTAGTGCAGTGTGTTGGTCCAGGTAGGCGGATGTTCGATAGATCGAGGAGCTAGACAGTGCTACATTTCCCAGTCCTGCCCGAGGCAACGCGAAATACTTGTAACACCCTGCATTGCAATAAACCAGTCTTCAACTCCTACTTCCCCCTCCCTTCGTTCCATCCGACATACCTAATCTTTTCCTCCTTCCACCCCATTATCAATTCCTTGAACGTTAAATTGCCTTTCAATCTTCCCATTTATCTATTTTTCCTTACTTCTTTCGAATCATCCCAAGAAACTTCTCTTCTGTCTTGGCGGGAATTTCATTCTTATCCTTCGATTTCACACATTCCATTCTCCTCCACCCCTTTTATCGTAAAACCCTCCACTCCTCGCTAATCCTTTTGCCTCAATGACCGATTAGCGGTCCATATTACACCTAATGTCAACGTTGAGGATGTAGTACTGGCGTATATTTTAGCTCATTGTCAGTTGAAATGGCAGGCCGGGGAGGGTTAAATTTATTAGATTGAGTCCTCGATTGAGGAAACCTCCGTTCGGGTGGGATTCAATATCGCAAAAGGCTCTTTAGCATGAAGCCCTAAGTCGCGCTTTTGAGTCCGGACCGCTAAGACGAGGATCAATCGGGAAGGATTTTTAAAGACGTTTCGGTCGGTTGGGGTGGAGGTGGCGTGTTCACTTGGAGGAGGAGGGGGATGGAGAGAGATAGAGATCGCTGCTTCATTCGGATTCTCATTCGTTTCATGTTTGAGATTACACGGTGATTAAAGTTTCAAGAGACGGGAGGTAATGGGAGTGAAATCCTTTATCGGCAAAAATCGAACGTTTTCAACCATCGTTCCATGGCAGATCCAAGGTCGCCGAGGATAGGAATGTACTCATTGAAGCTATTGAAACAGTCGGACGAAACGAAAACCTTGCTTTCGCTCTTCATAGGAGGGTACAGGGTCCACTATAAGTATTGCGCATTCTCTGGGAGAAATAGATTTACTGATCGTACTCGTGCAAATGCTTAAAATTCTTCGAAATACTCTCCATCTGCATCGATACACTTGCGGAGACGTTTCTGTCACGTCTGGAAGGCACCCTGAAACTCCTCGACGGAAATGTCTCTCAGGAACGTTGTAGTAACTGTGTAGGTGCATGTGGCGTGTGGCTGGGCGCTCCATCGCGCCGTTTTATAAAGTCGAAAAACACAATTCACGCGGAGGTGCGTCTTTCCGCTCAGATTCCTCGGAGCAAACTGGCGACCGGCTGTATTGGAAGGGCAGATTCTATATCACATTTCCCGACCGGTTTTACCGCTCTGACATGGATATTTGTGTCACAGTGAAAGCATGCGTCTTACTTTCATAAAAACCATGTAGACACAATTTTCTCAAAATGCAATACACTTCTACCTTTTATTCTCGATACTGCGTTGATAACTTTCATTTGTGAGATTTGTTCGGTACATTTGACCTTGAATGAATCAGCCTGCCTGAAATTCGTTCTTTATTTTTAAATTAAGTTTGAACTTATCAATGAAGAGAAATTAGTTGTTTCTATTATTTTTGGTGTCATCGAGTTTTGTTTTCCGTCGGATGGCATTCACATTTTCTTGTGTCGTATAAAGAAATCTTGGCAGCGAAGGTGGAGCTCTTATTAACATACTTCGGAGACCTGAATTATAAAAATATATTCGAGCTCCGGCTCCAAATACAAATACAGATTTCTGTTTCAGATGCGTCATCGCAAGTTAGACGAGGATGGAAGTTTCTGTAAATTGCAAATTCCCGAAGATGCGAGCTCTTTAACTTTTTTTGTTTCACTTGGAAGGACTGAATAGCGCGAGAATAGACCATAAAAACGGCTCATTGTGATTGGTTGAATTTATTACCTGACGTGTAATACTCTATTATCGACTTAAATTGAGAGTGGGAGGATATTCCAGCAATCGTGTTGCATATTTTTTTGCGATTATAAACAAGTCGATTTAAAAAATATCAGTTAAAATGAAATTGAAACGCGAACTCAAATGAGCTTAAACTAAACTTTATAAGTTGTTGGTATTCACGGTAGTGATGGAGTGGATTAGCGCGATGCCTTAAGCTTAAGTTGAACTGGTGATTAATGAATCGGTTTAGCGGTGAATTTTGAGGTGATTGATGATACAACGGGTTTAGTATGGATTTCCTCTCCTCTTTTGCCGTGTTCTCAGTTAAAGCTTCCCATGATGTACGCCAAACCGATTACCCGAAGCGAGTAATTTACTTCAGCCCGATGACTAATAACAAGCCCTCACTACTTGTAATCTACCCATAAGAGATATGTTTTGGATAGTTAGTAAAGGGCTTTGATACCATGTCGTATTCCCTTAACTTATTTACTTCCAGAAAACTGAAGCCTCTTTTTGCTTAAACTTCTTCAGCTCCTTATACGCTATAGTCCTCTTTATACACAGTTTCTTTCTCCGCCTTATCGGTTTCTCCGTGCTATCACGACTTTCCGTATTACATTGCCCAACAACGTCTCCTCCATCCACTTTCCAACTTAATCCGAATTTCCCCAACGTACTTCTCTCCTCTCCTGCTGAATCTAGCACTTCTTCATCTAGCTTAATTTCTCCATTATTCTCAAGTATCCGCTTTTCTAAAGCCTTCAATCTACCACCAAACTCCGACTTCAGGACGTTTCAAAAACATTGACTGCTCTAGAAAGTTTTTGAAAAGCTTTTCACAAAAATTTTATATGCGTCTTAGCCTAATTCTACCATCAATTTGTTCCTCCTCGTTAATTCCCCTTTCACTGATGCAATCATCTTTAATGTTCATATTGCTAATAAACACTGAAACACTGATGTTCATTTCATGTTATTAGGAATCCAATCATATATGTGTGAAATCAATTGTAAAACAGTTTTTTAGTCGTGACGTAAACGTTGATTTAGTTGCCTAGGGAATCGAACCTCATTTCAAGTGTAACCAAGCTTAAATTAAACAGTGTTGAAAGTTTCGATACATCATTGAACAGAGTTTACTGCGTGGGACTGAATACCCGAAAAGGAGCCAAAGGGGTTGATCAGATATCGGGAGGATTAACGGAAGAACGACTACGTTGCTAAATTACCCCTCTTCTCCCAGCCCGCACAAGAAAGTGGACAAAGAGCATTTACACCTGTCAAGACCCTCGCGAGCAATATCGCTTGCTATAGTCTGTTGTTAGTAGGGACCAGGAATGGCACGGGACGAAGGGAGTAGTTGGATTTAAAGGGAAGAGATTCGCTAAAGACTCCATTTGGGCGAAAATGAGACCTTCAAGGGTCTCCCCTTTCATTCTTAATGGGGATCGCGGGAGAGAATGGGAGAGGGGGAGGGATCGTGGTGGAGGGTCCGGCCCGGCGCGGCGCTTCACAGCTCTTGCAATTTGAAAGGTATCTGAGCAGAGCAGGGTTCGCTCCGGACAAAGGAGAGAGATCGAGATGCTTTTCCACTTCCTCTCCATCTAAACTTGAGTACTTTTATAAACGACGCCATCATCGGCAATGCCGGCAAAGGATTGGTGACGGTGAAATGGCGAAAGGGGGGAAAAAATATATCGCTGTTGTGTAATTAGGTTCATGGTATGGGATGAAAGCTCATTTTTGTGTGTGTAATTAAAGTTGGTGGATTATGCCAACCTCGTTTTGCCGCTGGTCATCAAGCGACGGGGGCATATAGTGGCCTTCCGAAGGCTCGTGCAATATTGCACGAACGTCGTAATATCATACCGCTCCGAGTCCCGGAATTTTCCTCTCTCCCTTTCACTTTTCCTTCCACACTTTGTCTTAAGCTAGCTGTCTCGCCCCAAAATACGTCCGATGATATAACTACCTTATTTTCGGTGCTTTTCAAAGGCTTCTTTTCTCCATCCATTCTTCGAGGAGCCTCTTTTCAGCGACCGGAGTCCATTTAATCAACCTCAGCGGTGAAATTATTCCGCCTGCGCACCGTATGCTTCACGAAACAGTTGGATTTGCTCGCAAGGCAGGTTTCTGAGTGGAAAAATGTAAGGAAATAATCGTCGAAGAAGCTCAATATGGGAACGTTTTGGCACATGTCCTTCCAATCGGCCGTGCAGTCGAATCCTTAGGGACGCTATTTTTAAGTTTGATATGAAATTGGGGCGGCTTCGTAACTTTGCCGGTGGAGCGTTCGGTTACTTAACGGATAGTCCGGGATTCAAACACCGAAATGATATCAAAGACCCTATCCGTAAAAATCCAAGCGATTAATATTTTCTGTGGATACTAGAAGCTCGCAGTGAGCGAATTGTGAGAGAGGGAAAGGAACTGACTCATGATTGGTCGAACGTCGCATCTCTTCGTGACGAGCTAGGGATTAGCTTAATCCTCACCTTTCAAAAATTAGACTCAGGTTTGATTATCCTGTGATGATACATTTGTTTTTATAGTTAATGGAATAATTGATCTTCAGTTTGTCGCGTCTCGCATTCGAAACATTTTTGCTAACTTTCAGTAAATGGCGTTGAGCGCCATGTTAAAATTTGCGGTATTTGTTTAAGAGTGGCAAAACATTTTGTCTCGAATGCATCCCACCGTTTTCCACGGATCGCGGCTTGCGGCTACCCTCATCCCTTCCCGCTCAACTTCCCCCATTTTGACTTTTCCCGCCTCTATCCACAGGCGCTGACGTCTCCCAATCTGTTGAGCGCCCCCCTAAACACGGTGCAACAATCAACAATCTCAGGAATGGCCGCGGGGGAGGGGGGTGCATTGGAAGGTGGTGGAGGGGGAGGGAAGGGGAGGTGGAGAGAGAGAAGTGTGGAATTGAGGAGAGAGGGGTGTTGGGAGCGAGGGTAGAGGGAGCGAGAGGAGATTCAATAGTTCCTGTTGCCACCGTATATTGATCCGGCGCTCCCGCTACTGCACGAGTCTCCTCCGTGGCTTCCTCCACTTTCTCCCTCTCACACTCCCACCCCCGACCCCGCCCTCCACCCCCTCCCCTCACCGCCCACCTCCCCCGCTGCATTCCTCCCTTTTTTGCGAGGGTAAGAAGTTACCCCTCTCCGTCTTCTGGTAAACTACAATTCCCCTTAATTTCTCTCCTTTTCCCTTTCCCAAGAAAGGGAAGGAAGGGTGTTGCCCTAAGAGGGAAAGGAGCCGTCGGGGAAGCAGCAACGCTACGAAACACGGCGGAGAAAAATACTACTTTCTTTCTCCCCGTGCCCCGTTGTACCCTCTCCCGCCCTCTTATTTTCTCCTCCCCTTCCCCCTTCCTCCTCCCATTCTCACCCGTCCTCGGCAAATTCGCCGTGGTCCACGCATTGTCAATGCTTTTCTTCACGTGCGCCGACCACGTGCAAACAAGACGGCTGGGGTGGGCATCCCTTCCTTCCCCGATGCGGCGATCGATTGCTTTTATCACAGGGTTTCGTGTGTCGAGGGGTACCCGACTTGAATGGTTTGACCAAATCCTTTTTTTTGGCAGCAGGGACACGACGAGTTTTTGTAAGGGAAAAATCGTTTTATTTTTTCAAATACCGGGAAAGTCATCTTTTCTCGGTCGAAATTTCATGTTCCTTCAGTGATTGAGCTGTTTCACGGTGAGAAGTACCTAAGCACAATGTAAGTGACTCTACATAATATATGGCTGCGTAGATTTTCGCGGTGGTGGCTTGAAGAATTCTGCATGTCCGGGTTTTCATCCGGCTTCTTCGACCTGAAGACGCCGGATGAAACTTCGGCGAAACTGTTGTCGGCTTCAAACAACAACGCGGTGAAAACCCGGACATGCAGGACTCTACATAATTTCAATTGAGCATTTTAATTAACGGTACCTATCTAAATCAACTTTTAAAGATTATTTTAGGGTCATATAAACTGATCCATTGCTAAAAATGCCTCTCAATTACCCGCTTCCCCCAGTTTTGTGTGCCTGAACGAATCGATACTTCAGTACGATATGTTTCTTTGATAGTGGCCTTGGTACTAAGGATCAGACTTTTGGAAGACATTCGATTTGGGTGAGTTAACACAGTAGCTATTTTCATTTACAAACTATTTATGAGTTCTAGTGGGAAAAACGGGAGTATATACACCAACTCTTAAGAAATGGAAAAATCGGGGGCATTCGGAAAATGAGGGCACGTAGCCGCTCTACTCTTGAAAGTTTTTCCTCCTCCCCTTCCGCGCGCAATCCGCCCCTCCCCCATCTCATTTCCTTCGTCTTACTCTGGTTTACAGGTACTCATTCTACAGTATCGACCTTCGATATAAAATATGTGTCGAGGAGGAGATGATACATCTTTGTTCTCTTTGTTTTGCCGGCCAGTGGAAAAGTATACATAGACAAAACCAAACCTCTCGACCATATACATAGTAAATCTAAGATGTTGCCGTGGACGGTAAGAATGGAATCTTAGTTTTCGCGCCAGTGAATTTTGTCGCATCACACCTCTCCATGCACTCCAGAAGATAGCAAAAGTTATTTTCACTGTTCATACGGTTCCCTATCAAAATTTCTAATGTAGTTTTTCTAATAATGTAATTTTCTAAAAATATTTTTCCTAGTGAAATTATTTCTAAACTGAAATTTATAAATTAAATATTTCTAAGATTATTAAACAGGCAAATTTTCTTAAAAAATTGTATTTACAATGTACAATTAATGCAAAGTAATGGTATTGGCGAGTAGGGTTAAATATTCTACCGTTCGATTTCCATCCTTATAAGTGTCATATTCAGAAACAATGGAACCCAATCCAACTCTCGCGTTAGATTCTTCCAACTTAAGAACATTTCCAGTACCAGCGATCTTTTAAAACGTTTACCTTGTAGTAAAAAAAACCCATCTAGAAATAATTGTTTTCCAACAACTTTGGGTTTCGGATCCATGTGTATTATACACTCATTATTAAATGCTGCAAATTTGAAAAATACGTTATTAGAAACTGTGGTTCAGAAAAATTGCATTATGTATTTTTTTTAAATAAAATTACTTATTATAAACGTGTGTATTATACAATTGTACAACAAATTTAGTTTCCATAGCAAAAATGTATTTCAAATTTTTTAGGTATTAGAAAAATTAATTAATTAGAAAAATAAAATTAGAAAGAATGCATTAGGAAAAAAGTACACTTTAGAAAAACACATTATTAGAAATTGTGGTTTTTAAAAATTGCATTAGTAAAATTGATCGGGGATGGTTCATACCGTACATCAACTCCTTCGTCCATATCCTAATGCATGCGACCATTCGGCCCTTCGGTACATCAGTTTCTCCGAAAAATATCCATATAGATCTGGACCAAAGTCGTCCTCTTATACATCGATACGAACGGAAATGTCTACGCTTTGGATGCATCGTATCGCGCATCGTTGTGTCCCTCCGGTCCATCATTGCCTTGTTTTACGAACAACGTGACTCGCGGCAGCGCTGGTTCCCTTTTCTCTACCCGTCAGCCTCGCTCTCTCTGTCTCTCTCTCCCGGCCCCTCACGAGCTCTCACCCCTCCCCTCCCCCTCCCCTACCGCTTCCCTCTCACGATGAATGAATGGCTGCAGAGGGCGTTGCGTGTCTCATGGTGGTGGAGACGATAACAGCCTCTTTTGCGTGTAATTTTGCCGCGGGCGTGATATCCGCGGTTCGCGATTCTTCCGAGCGGATAGCGAAGAGAGATTATCGCGGAGAGTCTCACTCACCCCTCCCCCAGATCCCCTCCCACCCCCCACCCGCCGGCGCGCAGCCGTGCCCCGTAAAGAAAAAAGAACTCCCTCCGACTTTAACTGTGTGATCCATCCATCCTTCCTTACGTTATCGAGATTGTTCTCCTGTTTGCGTTTTCTCTTGTCATTGCGATTTTATTAACAATGTGAATGATGAGTCTCGTAAAACTGATTAAGGTTTTTTTAAACGAAAAGGAGTAGCGGAAGGCAGCATAATGGCTTCATCCATTTGCCATCGCCGTTATATTTTATTCCCGTTTCCCGCCGAAGCTCGTTCGTTTAAATGCCTTTGCGCATTGATCCTATGCAAATCGAATCGTTTTTAAGGAATAATACTACATACATATTCAAGAATATTACATTATTTGCTAATGTATGTTCGTATAGATAACTGGTGTTAAGTTCGCTCCTCAAAGATCATAGTCCCTGAATCTTGTGAAAAGTAATGTTTAATTGTCATCTATTTTTCCTCTCGATTCGCTTGTAAATCAGTTAGGTATGTATAGTAAATAAGCTATTCCTGAATGTGCGAAATAAAATATAAAATTATGTCAAATCCTAGACAGGTGCGATAGGAGAAGAAGGAATGTGATTAAAAAAGTTTCGAACTCACCCATATGCAATTCATCTTCATAAAATTCATGTCTGCCGGCATATTTTTCTATTTATAATATATATATATATATATATATATATATATATATATATATATATATATATATATATATATATATATATGTATATATATATAATTTATTCGTCTTAAATACGCTCTCTGTATTTGGGTGTGCGGACTTTCAGGTCTATTAAAAATAAAATTAATGAAAGTGTATGATTATTCCTTTTTCTGGTTATTTTTTTCTGTTAAGCTTTTTTTTCTTTCCCTTTCCTTCGGTTGGTGGGTATTTTTTTCAGAACCCCATGGCACATCGTCATCTTGCAGCGCAGTAACTTTCGAGACATATTCCACCCATAGTGACAATTATATCCCCTTCTGAGCTCGGCAGATGTTGCGAGCATTCATTTATCTTAGTCCGCAGCATTCCGTAGCTTAGTTCGTCGAATTTCCTTTTATTAAAATGCGAAGATTAGCACACGTTCGTCCTTCGCTATGATGACTATGAAAAATGATTTTGGATGAACCCCGCATCGCCTTGTTGCCGTTCGGTTGAGCTCACTCGGGGTTAAACACACCCCTGATAAGTGCTTGCGTTAATTCCACTTTGTACCCGTTCCCATGAGCGTATTGAATTTTCGTTGAGCCATATTGTTACAAGGCTTTCATCGATTTGTTAAACCCTCTCAGAGATTAAAGGATTTAAATGGATATATTTCCCTAATTTGTACGAGATTTTGAACAGATATCCAAATTCGAAAGGATTTCAGTATTCAAAGGAACCCTCGAATCTGGCGTGTATCATTGATGCGTTTATTCCTCGCCTTCCTCTCTGGGTCACTCCTTTGCATGACCCGTGATCGAGGTCTTCGTCCTTCAACGCCGAGAAATGTATCACGATTGTCATGTAAGAATGCTTTATCGATGATTTGCGGCGGTTTTATGAATTATTCAGTTCTTTAACGAAAACATTTGTTGTTCACCGCTTCGACTCAGCTGTCGACACTTGTTGCTCGGTCTCAAAGTTGTGTTTTTTATCGATTTCTTATTAATCTCATTTTGGTCATTGTTGCCGGTCGTGAAACGCGAGCGGGTGAATAAAACGATTCTTAGGAAGAGGTCGACACCGTTAATTTGGCCGCCCGCGAAATGAATTGGGAAGCTGGAACTAGTTAATGAAAGAACGTGAGGCGACTGTGAGATTTCGTACTCCATGCTGGGCACTTATTTTTGACAGCCCTTGATCTCTTTGTGAGAAATCCTATACTGAGGATATTTGGGACATTTACTGTAATTCGTAAATTGTTGCTCACCCCTTTAGAAAGCTGCTGTTATTAAACGCATGTGTTTGTTGTAATACTGAGCAAATCGTTTATATCTAGTAAAATTTCTAGTAGTATTAGTCAAATTAAAGAGCTGTCACAATGGGCATAAAGAGTCAGAACAATGGACATATGCTTAGAGAAAATGTGTCAAAATATTGAGCTGATATGGGATAAAGAAAGTTGAGTTAACCCATGCGACGTCTTTAACAGTCGGAAGGTGAATTTTATCTTTATCGTAATAGTAGCAAAATACGATATTTATACTTATGAAAACTTGTTTTGAAATATTTGGTCCATCCGGCCTTTTTTTTAGCCACACCGATCGAATTGCACATTTTCGGGCATTCTCGCAATGTACAATGGCGTAGGCTCCATTAGGATTACATTCACTCCTTAGATCTCATTTGAGAACGACATTAATGCCGTTATTTTTATTGTGAATGTTGAAAGCCTTCCTGATAAGTGCGTTCAAATACCGACGGCTACTTTTAATTAGCCAAATCGTTTTGTTAGAAATTTGCGCATTTTTCGCACGACTTGTTCATTGATTTATGCTGAATTGTAACTATAGGAAAAACCTAGTGATAGACGGAGTAACATTACTTAGTTAGAAATTGAGGAAATGAACGGCTGCAGTCGTCAGCTGTCGGATTAAAAAATGAATGAATAAACTAAAGTTAATTATATTGTACTCGTTTGCAGTGATCTTGCTTTTTATAGGTTCTCATTTATGTCTACTTCAACATTTTTTTTCTCGAAAACATTCAAATACTCACTTACTTGTTCCTAAAGCTTCCGGCCTAAGTTGACTAAAATAAGTTAAAGCTGATTCGCACATACATGTACATGAGTGAAATGACCTTAAAAAGTAAAAGCCTCTTCGTTTTGCAAGGGTGAATTATGTTAGACAGTTGAATTCACGATGTGTCATGTCTTGTTGCCATCTCTGGGAATTTTTGGTCGATTCAAAGATTGAAATGAATCTTTTAAGCGCCCAAATGAACAAGCGCGGACTATTGATAAAATTGTGTTGAGCCGAGGTCTCTGTGGCTAATTAAGTGTAGCGGACTTCGTTGATGCAAAAACTTTTTAATTTCCTTTGAAACAAATTTATAGTTACGACGATGGGTTTTTTAAAATAAATTCTGCCGCTTCAAAGAAACTGATTCTGGGAGATGCCGCAATAGTAATTTTTAACGGAGTCATTCGCTGATTCAAGGCGAATGACTTTTATATTTTGAAATTTTTGTATTGAAAGTTTGCCATCGGAGGGACAGTATGATGTAAGTTTACAGTACTGCAAAATGGACCGAAAGTTTCCAGTTTTCAAAGTATTTGCATATTTGGTTAAAATTGATACATACTATATATTTATTACCCTTTGCCCTTGGTTTGTGGAAAAGTGACGTTACTTGATTTCCGTCTTCATATATTCATAACAGTTTTTCACGAGTTCATGAAACATATAGTCCATGACTGTACTTACTGTTCTGTCTCATTGACTGTTCATGTAGTACCTTCTTTGAATCGTTTTTGATTTCCTTGTAATAATTACGGCACTCAATTGTTCGGCTTAGGCACATTTTCGTTTCAAGAGTGAGACAAAGCTCAGGAATATCCCAGTTGCATTTTTTAGCAGGCTAGGATCCGCACTCCAATACCCTGAGGGACCTTATTACCAGAGCACTAGTATATATAGTAAGGTCGAAATAATGGAAATACGGAAGTCAGCTCATTTCCTTCAGGCTACTGCTTAAACCGTAAGGAGATGGCGTGTAGGGCACTTGCATGCAGGGTGTGCGAACCGGGCAGCATCTTTCCGCCGTCCACCCCTGAGGTTGATTGCAAAATGTAAAGTAGACACCACAGAGTGGATACCCTATCCAAAACTTCTCTTCGGTCTCGCGCACACATAATTTCCCTCTCCCCTTAGAGGAAACCTCGATTATCTTGCTCAAGCTCCCCACTTCCCGGCTGCATACCGCTAGATTCGAAGTCTTCCCGCGAGAGAAGACGAGACGTTTATACCGCCTTAATCCCACACGGCAGCCTGCCTCCAGGTCGCCTCTCCCTTCTAGGGGTGTTGGGGGCGGGGGGGGGAGAAACGGGGCGAACTCCCACTTCCTCCTTTTTGCCCACGAAATTCCACCCCCACCAACCCCCCCCTACCCGCCAACGCCCTCCCTAAACCCTTCCCCCAGGGTTTTCCCTCTTCCACTGTCCGCTGGTGGCGTAGGGGCGTGGTCCGCTGCCCGCCGTGCCTCTCGTCGCATCGGGGAGGAAGGCGGACGCGGGCCTTCATGGGGGAATCGAGGGGACGTCCCCGGAGCCTCCGGGGTTGTATCGTGGAGGTGGCGGGCGGGTGGTGCTCTCGGGAACGTCTTTTCGGTGAATCAACCCTCCCTCCCAATTTATTCCTCCTCCTCCTCTCACCCCCTTCCTCAGACCGTGCTTTGCGGGCACGTGCGATCCCTCGACCCCCCCCGCACCTATCCCCTCCCCCAGCACACCTCTTCCTCGTCCTATTCCCGCTTGCACGGGAGGTCGTCGATTCCTTCCCCGTTCCTCAGCCCACTACCTCCCCCCCCCGCACATCATTCCCACGTGTTGTCTCGCCCTGCAGAGGTGATGAGTTATCACTGCGGTAATGAAAGTGGCGACACCTCGTGTTGCTAGCGCGTCGCCCGAAGGAAATTCGAAGTACGCGTGCTGACTACGTCACGTACCTACTCGACGCGAAGCTGCTCCGATCACCCATGAAACTTCCTGCACCGCTGCCCCAGTCCGATCCTTTTAATCTGCTTCGAAGCAGACTAATTAGAATAAAATCCTTGTCGCTCTCCCAGGCATATTTGCTTGCACTTACGGAGAGAAATCTCGGGGAATATCGGGGGAAATTTTATTGAAAATACTAGGATTTGTCTGTTTTTTTGTGCATCATCCCGTCAAATGTAAACATAACTAACAATATTTTACAGATTATTAGATTTCGATAGAATTTCTTAAGGAACTGGCTTCCTATTTTATTAGTTTTAGTTAAACTTACATGTAATTGCGATTCGTGAGAAAAGCCAATGTCTATCTTCATAATAATTAATGATTTCGATTTTACCTTATAGACCCTCTCTGTATTTATGCCTGCGAGTTACGTAACACTTAAACGTTTTGTAAAATGTATATGATTCCAGAACGATATTTTTCACGCGTTTGCCATCCGTCTTGGGAGAAATTGAAATATTAGGCGCGCTGTAGTATTTTTCATTCTAAATATTTTGCTTAATTTTTAATTCATATTTAAATAAAAAATTTCGATCTAAAATTTCTTCCTCGTCGATAACTTAAGGTAGCAATGCTTACTCGGTAAATAGGTTTTCTTTTTGGAAATTATACTGCCATCTCCGTCGGGGTCGTGGGATCGATTTTTGCATTTTTTTCTTCGCCCTTCGGTGTAAAATCCTGTATAAATATCACGTTTCATTTAACGTTTCGTGTAACCCTTCCCCTTTTTTCAAAACAAAATACTATTACGAACGCGAATCTTGGAATGAACGACTCTCATGATACGAGGGTGCTTCACGGATTCGCTGCTTCTTATCCATACTCACTGAAAACCCCTTGTAATTTACCCGAAATTCAGTTCGTACATTTTGCGTGAGGATAAATGGATAAAGGAACACCTAAGAGAAAATCGTATCAGCTAATAATGAGGCTGAACGTTTTATTCGCATTGTTCACTGTTCCAGTAATGATGAAAACAATTACGAGGTGATCATTGGCTTGTTTCTCTTCGAAACAAATGTATTTAAAGTTTGTAATGATGTCAAAAGAAAACCCTTTAAATTGGCGTTTTGTGCTTAGGCCCTAAGATTTGTTCCGACTTGTTTTTTTTACTGTAATCGATTTAAAAAAAGAAAGTGCTTGAAAGATTGCGGCTGGTTAGTTCGCGCCCTGGGCTCTCCGGTGCGTCGTGCCGTGCCGTTTTTAGGCTTTTAAGGGACGACGCAGGTGCCGGCAGCAGGGCCTCCACGAAGCCCTTAAGGGCTCAAGTTCACCTCGCAAGAATTGTCTCGAAAGTGCTCAGTCTCCCGAGGGCGCTCCGCGACCTTCAACTCTTTCTCTCTCTGGGCCCAAGCACGTAAGGCCTCTCCGCCGCAGTGGCACCTCCTTCCCCGGGGCGCATTCACGCAAATCCGTCCCCATATCCCTTCTTTTCTCTCCCTCTCGTCATGCATCCGTTTCATCTCGGCGGAGTGTTGAAACGCGCTATTTATAATAAGCCGTTATATGGTTAAGGGACGAAGTTAAGTCTCTGTAGAGTTCTGACGCAAGTGGTTAAATCTCAACGAGTGATGAGCCGCAACCATCGTCCTAAGGATGTTTTCTCAGTAACTGTAAGAATCACTTTCATCTTTTTTTTTTAAATTTAGAACTTGTGTTCCTTTTAATGTTGTTTAACGACAAACTAATTGGATTTGGAAAGTTTTATTTGGGAGCCACACGAAACTCAAAGATTATATGCAAGGCTCAAACTATTACGTAAATACAAATTTTGTCAAGTTTAATATTGGCACAGGAGCAATAGCTATGCAATGGTGTGCGAAACCACAGGGTGAAATTAAGGGATACTGAGCGGGCTTATTTAAGGAATCCTTTTATCCCTCGGGACAACTGGTGACAACAGCAATAGAAAACATCGCGTGCGATAATTTTAACCTCCCGAAGATAAATTCTATGCAAAGCGCCAATATTACACTACCAATTTGCTGATTACCAATGTCCTAACACCCCCTCCCACACGTCCTCTTGTCAACTTACCGGGTAATAAATGCCGATCTACGAGAATTCGTATTACGCACGACCTTGACCTAACCCTTAAGCCGTGGCCTGCGGTTAATGAGCGGCAGTTTTCCCCTTGATGAGCACCGAGTTTCGAACCATAGGGTTTTACTGTAGTGACGCATTCATACAGTAGTAGTTGATCTGAAATTTTACGTCTCTAATTATGTTATTATTTCAATCGTAGTGCTGTCGGCTCGCTCGTATTTTTGCGTGTATTTTCTTGATTTTAAAGATGTTTCTTATTCGAAATAATTTTAAATAATAACTACCACATCTTGGCTCCCTGGAATATATAAATAACGAACTCAGAAGCTGCTGTAATATCATACTAAAATGAGCTAGGAGTCTTAATCGGAATGGAAAATAATTCAACCGCCCTGGATACATTACTGATTTGCAAGTTGCACTCTCAAGTGCAGTCCCAGTTTTATCACCTGGCTTTGGGAATTCAAAGAATAGAGACTATCTTCCTCGTAGGAATAATGTTACTCTATATGTATTGCCCTGAGTCGATATCACAACTGGCTACCCGAACTTAGGGTATCAGGGTCCCTTTTCAGCTTCAGCAATTTTTTGTGACTTTGCTTGGAATACATACCCTTCACGCCGTTCCCTTACCAGGGAGGTAGAATTACGAGAAACAGATTTCATTATATTTTACATCTACATCTACATAATACCCCGCAAGCCGCCGCAAGGGCGTGTGGCGGGGGGTGTTAGGTCACCAACCGTAAAAACGAAAAATACCACATGCAAAAAACAACACGGAAAATTACACCCCAGCAGCGCACACACTCATGCAAAACTCCCTCCATCCAATACTCATGCAAACACATACACCGCAAAACAACAAAAAACTGCACCCCAGGATACAGCACGAAAGCCATCCTAAAACACGCAAGCCAGGACACAACAAGCAAGAATGTGAAACATCACTACCACATGAAAATGCACCACAAAACACTCAACCCCCCAAAGAGACAGTAAAAGGAAGGGAATTCGACCCAACGTTGCAGGTAGCAGGAATTTCCCCCCGCCGGGAGGGAAGAGGGACTGAAAGGGAAACTTAAAAACAGATGAACAGAACACGAATGATATCATGCGGAAAGAATGGGTTATTATAACAAAACACATAAGGTTAGTGGAAGAGCATGCATTTAAGTAGAACTAATTATTTTTTAGACACTGAGGGTGGCAAGTGGAATTTTTACTATCTATAATCCTACAGTTGCTATCCCGTATTGTCCGTGGGAAGAAGGAGTCCTTGAGTCGGCTAGTCCTGGCATCTATTTCCCGAATTTTATATGCATGATCCAAGCGACCAATGTATGTAGGAGTACGAATAATCTCCGAGACCTCGGTGCTGAAACATGCGGATCTGAATTTATTTAATAATTTCAGTCTTGCATTGAATCGTCTCTCTTCTAGTTCCCTAATATTTTAGGGAACGTAATACCCTTTACTGGATTATTTCAAGGCGCACTATTCTTTCGTACTTCTTCCTTTTCTGCCACTTTCGCACATTGTTTAGTTGATACTCATCAGTTCTTGTGACTCCTAACAGCTCTTGAGTCTCTCTCTGGCCACATTCGCCTTTCTCAGTTCATCCCTTCCTTTCAAACCGTTCGTTGTTCTCTTACCTATACACTTGTTTAACAGATCAATAATTGCTGGAACGAATGTCAAGTATAGAAACAGAATTGAAATCATTAGTGAATGATCATCAACGAAAGCAAATGGGGCCTAACCCTAATATCAACCAGTGTCAACTAATATCAATAGCCCTACCATTTTCTTCTGCGACGTACCCTGCAAGTCATCATTAGGGTGTGTGGCAGGGTATGTTTCACTCTCGGTTTCGATGTTCCTTCTGAAGTACGTTTTAACGTTAGGAGTTACTCTGGCAGAGAACTTCAATGATTTATAAGGTGACGGTTAATGAAGTTATAACAGTTTTTCATGCTCCAAAATATTTCAGCTCTATATTGGCGGGCTTCATAGTAATGTCTGTAAGGGAATAATAGTTCAATCCGGAAATGTGTGCTCACTAAGCTAACATACGTAAAAACATTACCCCTTTTTGACTTCGCTGTTGACATTTTTTTCGGTCTCGTGAATATTAATCCCTGGATATTAAATCTGCGACTGAATCTCATCCTGGCTGTTCTTATAATCTTGTCGCAGAACGAAGCTTATCTCAACACATCAATAAAACGTGTTCACCGAGTGACTTGAGTAGTTGCGTATGAGCGTTGCGTTCTCTTCGCCGCTCCGAAATGGTTTTGAGATAAATCCGGATTCCGTCCGAGTGGTGTCGTCTGGGTATACCTCCTCCTGCCCTCCCCCCGGCTCGCGGATTCACCTCCCACACCCCGCCTCCTCTTGGCATCCCCCGCCGCACCCTCCCTCCGGCCACCCAATTCTATTCATCCCTCGTCCCGCCCTCTCTCAACTCTCTGCTCTGCCGCGATCCCACGTAAGCCTTCGCTCGCTCCTCCAAACCCATCTCTTCAGATGAGGAGGAGGGGCGTGTGGGAAGAAAGAGTCTCTTCCTCCTAACTGAAGGGGCTTTTGTTGTGCCCTGCCTCCTCCATCTCTCTCGCTCTCTCTCTTTCCTTCGAGGGGGAATCCCTCTGTGGCATGAAACCTTCATGATTCTCCACGGCTATAAAGAATCAATCCACTTTTATCTCTCAGATCTACGCAGTTAAAACAACGACGTCGCGATGTTTTCACCCGCACCATTACCGTCCGTGGCAGGCATTATATTTCTCCTCGGTTTTTAGCTCTGATGTGCGTTAGATGTAGTCCATTTATATCGGGGGATAGCGCGCGTGAGGCACAAAAGCCTGTATTTTTATTTAGATTAGCTTCTTGGCGGTTTTGTGATCTTCGAGAAACGCAGTGCCACTCCCTGAGCACCTATAGGTCTGAAGTTCTCTTGAAAGGCTTCCGCGGGATAGTGTGTTGATGCCGTGGCCATAAATTGTAAATTAGGACTCATCAATTCGTGTATTTTATCTTGAGTTAAATCTATTGAAATAAATTATCAAATCCAGTCATTTCATATCACATTTTCCGGTGGGAAAGTTAATTTCTCTATGGGTAAATTATGTGTCTTGATCATGGAACTAAATGTATGAGAAACACCCGTTTCGAGACAAATGAGTCGCTATAGGCATTTGTGGTAATTATCTACTGTAACATAAATGGGAAATTATCGACTGTGAAGAGTCAACCAAACTCTACGAGACCTGTCGGAAAAGTATCCGACCTTGAATTTCCCTGAACACAGCAGCGATGCTTAGGCGGCACAATTTTACGCAGTGGAAGAAGACAGCTTAATGCGCATGCTTGAATTTTTTCTCCGCCTTCGAGTTAGCCAGTTGCTACCTGCTGGCCGCCGCGGAGTGAGGTGCCGTCAAACGTGTTCATCGCCTTTCGATTTCTCCCAATATGAATGAACGGACTGATTTGTTGGTTCGTGGCCGTACACCCATGATTCATTTCCAGCACAGGACCTGCTGGACACTATGAACACTGTTCCTGAGAATAGGAAACACCGTGATAACTAGGCGAGAGGCTCGTACACTTCAACGAGGGGTTTGGTTGATGTGTGACCTTAGAGCGTACATTGTAATGAACTTAAGTTGTATACAATTCACGCATGCAGGATTAAGGGTTCCAGTTCCATTCCCTTTACCACCGGTACTTTTCCAGGAAGATCTGGTAGCCAGAAAATAGCTTTGAAATAATTGCGTAGGTCTAGATTGTGAGTCTGTAAGCTTTAAACAGATAGGACCCGTGGGTATTCCTTTCAGTAGTGAGATGCTCCAGGCATCAAACTATCTTGCCGTCGTTGTAACCTTTGGATGCAACTTGACCGGTGAATGGAATAAAACTAGGCTTTCAATAAAGCGAATAGGTAAATAAATTGAGCTGGAAGGGCTCGACTTTCCCGTAGAATTCTCGTTTTTTTGTAGACCATACATCAGTCTCACACGGTTAGCGTCAATGAGGTAACAATAAGTTATTGTCTTCTGAGAGCAATTGCATTGGTTATAGAACTTTTCACTTTTTGTTTTACCATCATTCCTAAGAACCCAAAATGCTTCCATGACACCTATATTTGTTCCCTAACCCCTATGATAACATCTCACATAACCTGTAGGATAAAGACATATTTATTACGATCCGGGATAATAGATTACTATGCGTGATGACAGCAGGGAAATACCCCTTACTTTGCTTCGGCAGTAAGGGGAAGAACAAGCAAACGCAACCTAGGTCACGCGAAACTCATATTAATTCCGAGTGTGGATAAGAAAGAGATTTCCCGGGCGGGTAAAGTAGAAGATGAGAACTATCAGTGGAAACCACTTAAACTGGTTGGTAGCTGAAACAATTGGAGCAAAAATCGTTTCTTCCGTATTTACTGAATTGAAAACTGGGCAGCCGTTGCGCCACTTTAAAAATGATGAATGTCGAATGAAATGATGCTCATTGCCATGGTATTTCTACATTAATCATTGCTATCCTATCCAAGCCGTGAGGTGCACAACGTGTTCATAAAACCGCCGTATACCCTCCGAACGGAAAAGATTGACAATTTCAGTAATGCATGTCCGAAGAGGATATTCAGGCGGCCATTTCAGGGAGTTTTTGACTGCGAGGATATTTTGGCGCTATAGACTCGATGAAGCCATAAATTTAGGTACAAGAATTGGGAATCACAACGACTGTAATGCGAAAACCTTGGTATTGTCGAGGAACGACAATTACAAGAACTTCCTGCCTTGCCTCCCGCCCCTTCAGTATGGGTGCTCGACCATCAACAATGACAAATATCGACATCAGGGCATCGATTAGTCCTAAGTTTAGTTTACAGGAACTGGGTATCATCGAGACTGTTACACCACCACCTTGCTTTTGTTGAAGAGTGAGTGTTTTTGAGTTCTGCCTGCATTAATCCTGCTCGCTTCACTCATAAGTATCGAACAGTTTCCTCGTTCCTAACATTCGCAATTCGACTTTTCGAGTAGCCACCCCATATTGCGGACGAACACATGCTTTCATTGTTATTTCCCACCCTGAGAGAGACTCGTTGACCTGTGTGTGGCGTTCTTACCTGTAGCTTTAATGGAGATGACCTCCTCACCCCCGTCCGCCCTTGCAAGTCGAAAAGTTCTCCGCCCTATTTCGGCTGCGTGTGGGGAGAGAGGTAGAGGTCCTTTGTGATCCACGGGTGGAAGGAGAGACTGTCATTTCAGTCTCCCTTTCCCCACCGGGGAAGAGGGAAAGAGTCGGAAAGCGAGAGCGTCCATGCGAGCTCCCCCGCCGGCGGCGCCAGCGGTCTCCCCCCGCGGAAAAGTAATTGGCTGGCCGGCGCTAAGCCCTTCGCAAGGATGATGGATGACGTCGCGAGGGCAATCGGACGTTATACCGGGCCTCTCGCCGCCCTTGTGCGCGGGGGGGGGGGGCGAGGATGAGGATGGTGGGTTGCCGGCGCAACAAAAGGGTTTGTCCGGGGTAAGGATGCAAGGGTTGAAGAGGGCGGCGGAGGGGGCGCGCCCAGCCTGCTCCCTCTTTTCCCCCTCGAGCAGGTATGCCTCCTTTCCACCGCCATTGTGCGTGCAAAGGGTAATCAATTAACACACGTCCCCTCGACCCCTTGTTGTACCATCGTAACTAGATGCTGTCTTCTCTAATAAGTGCGTAATAAACAAGTGATATGCTCGTAATAAACCTCGAACGTCAGTAAAAACCGTACGGACCTTAGGCACTTTGGCCTTATATATTAATTCTTCTATTTTTTCAAAATAAATGTCTATGAAAATTTGTAGATGATATCAGAGAAACATTCACCATTGTTTACCATAATTGCAAGATTTCTGTGTGGAAAATCGACATAACTTGAATAAAGGCTGTTTAGATGGACGTTTTGGCTTTTGAAAGTAGAGATTTAATGATAACCTCACTTATTTGTGAGAAAACACCCTATCCTCTTCCATTTTCATTTTCTCTGGCTGTTATTGGGCACAACTCTACGCCTTTCTTCCGGCTTCAACCGCTCTACTAGCGCTTACCATGTTAAGCTGGCAGAGTTCGCAACTACCATTGACGACGATAAGAACGTGCGTTCTCTTGGTGCTTGGTGTACTCATACATGCGTACCACGGTTGGCACTTTGGGTACGGTGCATTTGTCTTTGGTGTGATTTAGTATAGTATCTCTTTCACAACGGATCGTCGTCTTTTCCTTATGGAAATCTTCGCAACAGCTTTGCATGAAAAGGTACCCCAGACGGCCTCCGTTACAGCATGTGTATTCTAGCTATCCTTTGATGGAGTGGAGATGGTTTGGTGTGTGAGGTCGAGGGAGGAAGGTATTATACAAGCGGGAAGGGAAGTAAGATGTATTCTCGTATGCGACATTGAGCAAAGGTTAATTATAATGTAGCGTGTTGTTTGATGTAGTTTTACGGGGGCTTAAAAGTGAAGCAATGTTTAGTCTTTCTATCCATCAAAAACCTAGCATGGCTTGGCATGGTAGATTACCGTTAGTTAATTAAATTTTTTTGCCAAGGGGTGTGCCCATCTTAGTAATCCAGCATAGTTATGCCCCAGACTCCAGTGAACGTGTACAATTTAGCACACTTGGTACCAAGATAATTCCGCTGCGTTCAATTCACGCTTCGACATTCCAACCCAGTTGCAATCCATGTGTATTCATCTATGTTCTGTCACAATTTAACATGAATTTCACCACGAATATCAACCCTCCCGCATGATAACAGGCTAATCGCGTGGCTTTGGCCCGAAATCCTAATACAACCACTCTGGCTCATGGATACTCGGGTATAATCAAATCGCATTTGTTCTCTTAATTGATCGTATGATTTCAGGTATTAAATGGCTGAAACCTCCATTTTTTTAATAATAATTCTTTGAGTAAGTTTCACTTGTGAACATTTATTTTCACAACATTCGAAAAGGGTATTTGGATGGTGCGGTGGCTAACGTGCAGGCTTCCCACCGAGGGTCCGCTTTCGAATCCTGGAGACAGCAAATATTTTTCAGTGGTATCCTGATCCCTACTTGAGGGGGGAGGCTTTGTGGAGAGCACTTTGAGTGAATACGATGTCCGTCGGATGGGACGTTAAACTGCGGACCCCTTGGCGCCTTTCGACAAGAGTAGGCGAATGCCGACGCCGGATTTCTCTCCACCCTTCCTGCCCCAGCCATCCACAACATTTGTCATATTTTATAAGAATTGGTCGGTATGAAATCCCCCTTTTCCCGTCTACATGAATGTTAGCCGCAATATGTTCCTTCCGTGACGTAGTGTGAAACGTTGTAAGGTAATAATCGTCATTTTCCAACACTGAGACTTCGATATACAGTCCAGTTTATTTATTTTGCTATTTTGGCTAATATAAAAAGCCTATGTGGCGCCAAGGATTGAAGAACAAACTTTAAAAAAATAAAATGGTAATTAAAATGAATCTGACGGTAGTCTTGCATGATAACTGATTTTTAATTACGAAGGTGAGAATTGCTCGTCCATGTGGCGTCTGGTGAGGGTGGTGTTTTCGATCAATACCCTCACGAAGATATTTCCATATTTCTTTTCCTCGCAATGTTTGCCATTAAATTAAAGATCTTTCTATTTATATATGTACTCTCTAAAATGAGTCTTCAAAACTCATTTTTTTGTTCTTGTATTTATCAACAAATCGCCATTAATCTGCCTGCAGTTGTTTGCGTGACGCTCTGCTGTGACCCACAATTTCTTATCTCAACCGGCATCGCAATGGCCATTAAGTTAAGACCAGCGCAGCCGTTTACGACTCGAGCAAAAATTTAATGCAGTATGCAAGTTGTTTGTTTCTCTCCTACTAGCGAAGCAGTTCCGCGCAATTTTCAGGTTTAATTTCAATTAGTATTATACCCATACGGACAGAAACTTAAGTGAATGTTGAACATTCGATAAATTTGGCCTCTATATTATGCGAGAACTCTCTCCTGTGCATATTATGCTTAAACGGTTATCGACCCCCCAAAGCTCCGTATGTTATCAAAGGTCGCGGGTTCAAGTTTCGCTCCAGGAAGGAGTGCTGTGCCAACTCAAAGGTGATTCATTCCGTGAAAAGCCCGATGACAGTCAATTTAATCGGGGTCGATGGGTAGCAAATGACCGCGAGTGGTTTTCTAGGGATCGAAATGAGGAGAATAATTTAATCCACTACATCCATTGGGTCAGCAGCTGCATAGGTAACAAATGATAAAGTGATTTCAGTATAGATTTATTTTTTTCTGACATTTTATCGCCTAATCAAAGTACGTTAATGAAGTCGAAAGTTTCTTTTAGGTTGAATTACCTTTTTATCGTGTCCCCAAATATTTTAACGGAAGTTTCTTTTATATTTCTATTGGTGTAAGTCTCTGGTAAAAAATCTGTGGCTCACTGAAGCTGTTGGTTTAAAAAAAAATGGACGATATAATAAATTGCATACTCTTCATTACTTTTTTCGTTTAAATTTTAGAAAAACTTAATTTTGTTTTAAAATTTAATTTCTAGTGTCTGTGTCTTACATTATATACACAGTCATATTCTAAACCATTCAAGTGCAGGTACTATTTTCTACATCTCCTAAAAATGCTCTTAATTCGGCACATAAGCCCGAAAATTATAGGTTGTGATTCCCGCTGATAGACATAGGATGTGCATGACTGATGTATGTAATCAGAGGGGTAACCGTAGTTACTCATATCGTGCTATCTTCGTCGTTAATTACGCGATGGATTACCAAAGACGTTATCTCCGATCTATAGATTTCATCCTGAGGAACCCAGCGTTACGCTATTCTTTGCGCTGCCACGAATCATTTGGAACTAGGTGGTCGCGATATCTGCGACCCCGAAGTGCGCCACGGGGGAAGATCGCATCATAAGTTACGATGGTGACAATTGGAACAAAGCCCGCGAAAGCGCCCAGTTGTCATGCCGTGTTTTATCGATTGAATGCAGTCCAAAGAGTAAATTTAGTGCGGTGCATGTTTCAATATTTTAGCTCTGTCATCTGGATAGGAACAGAATGGGCATTTCCCTGAGGAACACACGTCGTCGGTAAGGTGGTACATGAGGGTATAGGAGGGGTATGTGGATTAATGGAAAGACTAATAACGTAATTGTAGGCATGATGTGGTGGGTTGGGAACATAATGGATGACCAATAATTACAATTGTCTACTATCTAAGCTCTATTTTGATGGTTTTCACTCATCTTCTAGCACACAGTGGTGACCATATCGACCATATAGTATACTGAAATTTAAAATAAACAAATTGGCTTTGCCACATAGAAATAATTTTATTTACGACCTAGGTTTCATTATAATACAGATATTATACCATAACGAAACCTAGGTCGTAAATAAAAAATTTTCTATGTGGAAAAGTCAAGTTGTTTATTTTCCACCAAGTTACGCCAGAAACAGTTCTATTCATAAAGTATACGTTTTTAAAAAGGGATAGGGGCGGAGGGTTGAGGTGCGCGAGGAGGGGATTTGGGAAGGGTTGAGTTTTGATAAAGTGATCATGTATTCCAAAAATGTGCTGGTTATTTCGAAAGCTAATCCGTCTTGGGTTGCACATGGCTGGTAGCGCTGCTGTATTCAAGACGGGGAGGGGGGGAAGGGCACGCACTTGCGTCTAGAGTTGTCAGCATCTCCTTCCTGCCACACACAACCGCCAGGCCTATGGGGAGAGGGGAGCGTGTGTCAGAGACGGTGGGGAGCCGAGTGGTCATGATCGGCCAGCGCTCGTGGGGATCCATCCAGAAATTATGCTCAGATAATGGGGAAATGGCCCGTGTTAAAGTAACAGTTTGTAAATAGTGACATCAGAGCAACTTATCCTATCGATGCTTTAGGAATTTGGCCAATTTGAGGTCGTTTGTTAAATACCGTGTAAATCGATTAGAAGGTCAGTTTTAAAGGCGAAGCCAAAGCCCACTTCATACTGAGACCACCTGCGAAATTCACGTATTAAAGATTGACCGCCTTTTCCTTTCTCTGCATAAAGAGCAATTTCCAGGAAGTTATATTGCCTAAAATATCGCACACATTGGTGATGCCAAGCTGGGATGACGAGAGGCATCACTAAGCTAGGACTCCGCGATCGTGAGGGAATAGCTCGACCAATTTGGCAAACCGCCTTACTTGGATCATTGTAAGGAGATTGGAAATGTCACCATTAAGTGCGATATTTTATTTGTTGTCTCCATTTCAAGTAGTTTACATATTAAGTCGGGGATTCGGGTCAAATTATACTGAAATCTCTCTTATTCCGCTCCAATCAAATAGTCCGTGGAGAGTTTTATTTACGTAAAGTGTGGTTTTCTGCAGTTCCCCTCCCATCCCCCAATGATTTCGTCTCTCGCCGCTCTCCACTCGTACCGATTCTCCCCAATTCCCGGTCTTTCCAGCGCTTAAATGTTTGCTTTCGGCTCTCCGCGAATTGCGATCGATCTGTAGTAAATCATCAAAGATCGGGAAGAGGCGGGCGAGCGGCTTCACAGCGAACGCCGATTTCCCGCCTATACCCACCCTCCTTCACCTCTTCCGCTGTCGAATGTTTTCAGGTCGTTTTTTTTCTCTTTCCCAGTTCCCCTCACCCCCGTCCACTCCCCTCCCACAAAATCGACCCATTGCTCATGCGCAGTGCATTTTACATTCTTCTTTTTTTTTATTATTGTCATATGTGAGTCAGATCTCGGCCTTTGTCGAATGTACACCGTGCCGGATTAATTTGATCTCAGTTGTCCTTTTATGCTCGAGCATTAACTTTTATGCGTTGGCTGGACTAATTTGCCTTTGTAACGAAACCTCGCTTGCGTAGTGAGTGGGGATATAACCGTAATCAGGTGAAGCTGGGAGGGGATATTAAATTTGAGCGCAGTGGAGTAATATTAGGTAGGCGATAAAATATTAGATGCTTGGTTGTATCCCTATAGTTTCTCGTGTCGATATATCAAAAATTGTTGAATTATGAACAATGTTTTCGTAGAATATTGGTTTTTACCTTTAAGGCACACAAAAAGAATAAAATGTGAGCATTTGAATTGAGTGGCCAATAATTTATCCAGCGAATATTTCAAGGTTAAAAAATGAAACGCCCAAGAAGTTTCTGCGCGGTCAACATGCAGTTGACCTAACTATGTGCTTGTCAAAGTTTAAAATCGCATTATTCATAGCGGGTACATATAAAGAAGGGTCTCTGAGTATTTGGGACACCGAAATCATTTGGAAACGACGCAATTACTATTTTTTACCTTTGATCCAAAATTACTGTCTGCGACAATTGAACGTTTTTATGTCAATGTGGCCACCTTTAATTTTCAATGTACAACAATCCCAGCATACTTCAGGGATTTTAAAATGGTGGTCGGTAACGCAATTGGTTTCAGTAGTTGATTTATGAAGTCGCTACGTACATATAAGTGTCTCCTTATCACATCAATGACACATTACAATTGCAAAGTGGCATCACGGAAGACAGCCTTGAAAGGGCTTGGCTAGCGATTCCTTCTAAGAACTACCTTATATAGACCTCGAAATTGCATCTCATAATTTTTTATTTGTTGTGTACCGGATAACATATATTTTATGTATTTTTATGATTTCTAATGATCAAATGCCCGTTTTATTCTATTTTTATGGTGACTTTTATAAAGAAAATTGGGCAATAAGTATTTACCAACCGAAATTACCGAATATATTAATTATATAAAAAGCATTATGCACTTTCCGCGATACCTTTTTCGCTGCCATGAAACGTGCTATGTGTATTTTATAGTATGAATTTGTTCTTAGGTGGCTCTGCCGGAGAATAATTATAAAATATTATTATTGGTAGACATTTTACCAAAGGACACTGTCCGTCGATAATTGTTACTGGAGGGAATGAACCTTTGGTAATACTTTATAAATTTGGGATGTGGATAAGGAATGGGTGAGGGGGCGACAGGAAAATTTTTAATATCGGGGAGCAAGAAGGTTCATGAAGTTAAGACTGGGGGGGGGGAGGGGTGAGGCGACCGTACGTCAGAAGTTAAAGTGTGCTTAGAATACATAATAAAGTTACAGTAAACAGTTAAGAATGTTTATTTTTACGCTTTTCGTGGATTTTAAAAGTAAGAAGCCCGTCTGGGGAACTCAAATGCACAACTTGGTTTGTTTTCTCGCTGAACTTAGCGTGTTATTAAATTATAACCCGTGACGTCTTGCCGTTGTTTCTCAATTTGAATAGGAAGGGGAAACCCAGGAAAACTTTTCTCTTAAAAAATGGGAACCTTTATCAAATTTTACGGATGCGGGTGATGAGGTAGTACAGAAGTTGAAGAAATCTTGGTTTTATTTTGGGGATAGTCTGAAAAATTGGACCAAGTCGGATAAGGAGAAGTGAATGGGGGTCACTTAGTTGTCTAAAACTACTGGCATCTGTTATGGATAGCTCCAAGGTTTATGAATTACTTTTAAAAGGGGTAATTCGGATACTGTAGATGCTAATTATACCGTTGGTTACTCAGTTTTGAATCCTAGCATCTATCAGACCATTTTATGAATTTTGTGACCGAAAACCAAATGTGTTGGGCGATCGCATTTATTTATCGTCGGGATCGTTTAGTTGGGGTAAATTTTCATAAGTTGTATACCTGCCTGGCTTGAATAAGCGTCATCAATTAACCCATATTATATTTTATAAGAATTCTTTAACTTTACGGATTTTTTTTATGAAAGGCCTTCATATTTTTCCAGACATTTTATTTGTACTTCATATTTGATCCTCGTAAAATTGCGGCATACTATGCAAGAGTAACCGTGCAAGCTACCCCCCATCTGTTTTTGCAATTTGGTATGTTTCGAATGAAAGACTGGGAGTTTTGTGTTTATTCTTTTATTCTTCATGCTTTCATGCATATTTACAGTTCTCTGTGCATGCGTTCGGGATTGTAGTGACGGGGCTCGTGTGTCAAAATTCCAATTTCTCTTAGAGCTCTGCACCTTCCTGACCTCCTGCTTCCTTCACCTGATGACACTTTTGTCACTTCGTCGATAATCGATTTGGGTCCCGTTCGACTCATTCAGTGGTCGTTATGTAGTGGCTGGATGCCAATGGTTTTTTTAACTCTAAAATTTTGAACTCATGGGACCATTGTGACGCCCGTAAAATAAAGTATTCCATTAAGGCAAGGAGATGACTTCCGTGCAGCCTTCAACTCCAGTCGCCCCGCACTGTTCGCCTTTCGGGGCCAATCCTGCAGTGACCTCCGATGAATTATTGGTCGCAGTGTGCGAATGTCTCGTGAACCTTTTATTTTTCCTAAATGAATTGAATGCGAATTTGAATCAATTGCCGTGGTCTCGAAAATGTCTCTTGTCAAGAGCATGCGTGGAGTACTTTCGTGTACCTTCCTGAGAATTTATTTCATTGCAAAAATGATGAGGGAACCGTAAAAATGTTTTAAAAATATTCACTCTCTTTAATTTTTCTAACGACGAGTTCCTACCTTCGCATTTTTCGACTTCCTGCACGGAACGAAAATTTCCCAGGGTCAAATAAAAAGGTTTCGAAAGGACTTGGAGGTTATTACGGCCAAAAATGGAATTTTGCCGTGCATATAAATACGCAGGTGCTGTGCATGAAAATGGAATTGCTTATGCCCTATTGCCCATTAAAACTACACACATGCGGTAAATATACGAAACAATGGCCATTTAAATACTTCCCGATGGCAGCGAACGATCAAGTTGCTATTTCTTTGTTGGAAAAATGTTTTTATTCATTGTATTTAACGGTCAGGTTTTCCTTCGCGTTTCTATGTCTTGTTATGTTCTCCACGATAAATAAATCCAGCGGTTGCATATTTAATCGAATACAAACGTTTCAATAATGTAAATTAAACGGAAAAATTAAATTAATGAAAAATTATAACATACTCTAAGAAATGGTAACATAATATAAATATTTGCTACGTTTGTCAAACGATCTTATATAAATGACACAGTTTCAGGCGCAACATGGTGGAAATCCTTCCTAATGAAAGAAGACAATGATTTTCAGCATAGAATATTTTTTATTACGACCTAGGTTTCGTTACAGCGTAACATCTCCTTGCTGAGACGACCTGGAGATGATACGCTGTAACGAAACCTAGCTCGTAATAAAAAACTTCAATGTGGAAAAGCAAAGTGTCTTCTTCGATCTTATATATTAGTATTCGCATATATATTTATTATATATATATATATATATATATATATATATATATATATATATATATATATATATATATATATATGTATATATATATGTGTGTGTGTGTGTATATATATATATATATATATATATATATATATATATATTTATATATATATATATATATATATAACCATAAACACAGTAATCAACCCGAAGGTCGGTTTAGTAGGTGATGGCAGAGATCACCCAGTACTAAGCCCTATACGGCGTGTGAAAATTCACACATCAGGGTAGGGGGGCCAGTTCCTTTCCCTGTGCCGGTTATGGTTTCCCAGGAATATCTGGTACCCGAAAAATCACATAGCTTGGGTGGAGCTGCAGGTGCCCAGAGTGCTTTGCCCGGGAACCCGGAACCCTCTGTTCAGCAGTCCAACGCTCTACCCCCTGGACTACCGCGACCCACATACAGCGACCTGTATATACATATACATATACGTATACAGATACATACATATACATATATGTATATGTATATATATATATATTTATATATATTTTCATATATATGCATATATATACATATGTATATATACTATAGTGCAAATAATGCAAGAGATTATTGTAGCTCGACTAATAAGACGCCTGGTTGGAGTCATGCCAGTGCGCGACACAAAGGTTCCTGAGGATGCCAAAGTGCGTCGGCGTGTCTTCTAGGTGGGTCTGACGGCTTCACGCTCCGCGGGAGAATTCATTGTGCTGGAGATTAGTTGAAGGACGAGAAAATGTATGTAAGAAACAATTTTACGCATTTCATTAATGTGCATCTAAAGGGGAGTTGGTGAGGTGGAAAGTGCTGGAGGGATCTCTTACCCGTGCTCGAATGCATGTCGTGCCGCAACGGTTGAAAGATCGCCACACTTGCGGAAAGTTAGTATGTGATGTGCCGCGGCGTCGGCTCGTGACATCCGTGACGCTTGATTACCTGAGAATCGGGAGTTAACCATGAACTTCGTTCGGGTCCACCGACGAGCGCCCTCAATCCCTCCCCACCCGCAGGCGCTCTGTCGGTGGCGTTACTTTGGCGCTCCCTGGCGCCCTTGGTTGAGGCCACAGAGCGCTGCTATCACTTCCCAGCAGGCGTCTTGACCTGAAATCCCAGCGAAGCACACACTGTTTTCTTGGGTTACCAATCCGAGAATGGGTGAGTGGCAACACTCCCACCTATCCTGTTCCGCGGTAATGCTTTTCAGGTGTTTCTTCTAAGCATGGAGCGAGCTCATTCACGCAACCCAAAACGTTTTGTTCTACTCACTGAGAACTTCGATAGGAGGTATGCAAAGAATTGGTTTAATTTGTCGCCCTTACGTATGTTCCACAGAGTTAAGCGTTGATTAATGTTAACGCTACTTAATAAATTGAAAAATAATAAGTGGTTTGGTATAACATTATACAACGAAATGTTCACATTATAAATGAGCTCATTGCGCAGCAGAGCAATCTGAAAATACTATTTAGTTAAAATACTGATCGCTGTGGAAAGTATGAATCAAAGATTATCATGTTCCCCGCCATTCTCTTCATTCCGTCATAGTTCCTTGTGCCGACGTCTCCTATCGCATGCTTCTCATAATCATCCTTGGCCTTCCTATTTGGCGCTTTCCCTCTTGTTTCCTTCAGCTGCTGCCTTGGGTAAAAGTGAAAAAGTAGCAGCGAGTTGTTCCTCGGGATTAGTAATGCGGTTTTCCGTTGTTTTCAATATTATAGTACTGCCGTCGTCAAAGAAATTGTCAATACGTCTTGAGTATTGTGCGGACCACTGTGACATCCATTTTCACTCGTACGGAGGAAGGCTGCTGCCCCTTACTTTGAATAATCAGTGGGCTATTATTCGCCGACAGTCCCTCGAGTAGTTCTCGCAGACTTGGCATGGTTTTTCGTCTTGTTTTTAGGCCCTCTTACCCAAGGACGGACTGCCGGACTGCGTTCTCCCGGGTACCAACGCAGACCGATATGGCCCCTTAAATGTTATGGTCCTCCTTTCGGATCTGTAGATTAGGGACGATAGGAACATCTTTAGTAACACCTTTTGTTCGGTTGATCTGCGTAGATCATTTTTGTCGGCTGCCGGAACCATTCACCGGGCGTTTTCACTTTGGATGTTGCAATTTAGAGTTCTCTGCAAAATTGAAATATGAATGTGTGTACGAGGTGCGTCCAAGTTTCTAAGATCATCGAACTTTTTTCTCGAGACTGGAAGTAGATATGTAGTTAAGCTGAAAGTATACGGACGATCTTTATGAAGACAATGCACCGATGGATTAAACCGTAAAGATCGCAGGGTTTGTATGGATGGGGCTAGAGTGAGAAGAGTTTACAGTACTAAAATGCCCTCATTCATTGTTCAAGAACAGCGTGTAATCATCCGTTTTCTCCTGCGAGGCTACCCATCTAAATTCTTCGTCTGTTGAGGGAAATAGTTGAGAGTAATGCGCATGGATATAAAAACTATACGTTCGTGGGTGCCACACTTCAAAGAGGGTCGAACGCCACGTGACAACGCACTCAAGAAACCTCGTCCACGAGCCAGCCGCTTTTCCAGTGGGTTAAAGGGACCCCTAAGTGTTCTAGGCGGCCATGGAATCATAGCGTCGTCATTGTGAAACATGTGTACGTCTACGTGGAGTATTTCATTGAGTAAGAACTGAGTTTCAACTTAATGTTGTGAGTAGTTTTCCAGAAAAAAATGAGAGACCGTAGAAATTGATGAACGCATCTCTTAGTAGTAGTATTTAGGGGAGGCGACCGACGGCTGAGGTCATTTGCGCCATAGAGGATGGACAGGAAAGGATGAATGGTGGAGAGAAACCCGGCGTCGGCATTAGCCTACTCTTAACGAAAGGCGCCAAGGGGTCCGCAGCTTAACGTCCCATCCGACGGACGGCGTACTCACTCAAAGTGCCCCCCTTCACAAAGCACCTCAAGTAGGGATCGAGATGCCTCTGAAAAATATTCAACACCGCCGAGATTTGAACCCGGGCCCTCTGGGTGGCATCTTTCAGTTCCCGGGTTGGCATCATGAGAGACGTGGAACAAAATCTTCAAAGCTACTGCATCTCACGCCGTCGTATCATATTCTTGCTTTCGAATGTTTGAGCCTTAATATATCTCTGGATTGTCTAAGGATTCTTTTAACGCCTATCTATCAAGGCCTTCTCATGTTATGTCTTGCGTCCATTTTTATTAAATACGTTGCTGTTAACGTTGATATGTCTTGGAAACACGATTTATGCAGCTATATGTACGTTAAATATGTTAATGAACGTTAATTTTAGTTGACAAACTTAAGTTCCAGACTTAACTTAACAAATTTAAGTTCCAGGTGTTGAGGAAAATTAAGAATGAAATGATTTGATCATTCTTCATCAGATGAACTCAAAACGTTCGTAGCTCAACCAAGACTTGGTTCTTTAAGAATGTCAGTTTTAACAATGCTACATTTCAAATCGTTTAATAGCCGAAAACTTATTTTGCTAGCTCGTGCAATTGTCGTGAATTTCAGCCTCTTTCATCATCAACTTGTTCTCCTCATTCGTAACGCCATTTAAAGACGATAGCAGGCCATAGTGCTAACATTTTCGTTTTTGGGAACACATTACATCACCTGGTGTCGAGATGGAAGAGTTTGAAAGCATTCTTGGAAAAAAATCAAAAGTCGGGCCACGTGCCCGGTTAATTGCCCTATTTGTGTGCAAATTCATTGATGAAAATATTCCGACGGGCATGTGACGTAAAATCTGTAGATTAATTAATATGAAATAGATTGAAAGACAACTTCTAAGGACGAATATTTGGCATGTATTACCATAATTAATTTTGCCTTTTTGTCGTAATTGCCTGCTATGAAGAGTCTTGGATGGAAAAATTGAAGGAAAGAGAGGAAGGAACTGAAGAAAGATTAGAATATTTGATGGGATAAGAAATGGCATAAGTCATTGGTAAATAAAAGAAGATGCTCAGGGTGGAGTGCCGTGAAGAACATCCATTTGAAAGCTGTCGAGAGAAGACAGTTTCACTTAAGAGAAAGAATATGAAATCAATTCATTATTGCGTTTCTCCCGCATGAGAAGACATCGCCAGTTTCGTCATTTTGTTCTTTTTCATCTCTTGTTTTGTTCTTGTCCCGGTTGTTTTTAAAAAATCGGTGAAACATGAAGCATATGTAGATTGGCAATAGATGAGAAATTCTAATTTACTAACAAACATCGTGGAGTTTGTCCATCTTTCACGTTGTCAATTCCTCGTTTGTTTCAAACTTCTCTCCCGCCCTCTTTATGCCCACACATTTCCTCGCTTTCATCTCTCTCAATTTCACCCAAATAAAGACCTCATCTATCTATCCATCTATCTCTTTCCTTATCTCTGTAGAACATCACAACTCTTCTTTCCCCGTAGACCACATTTGCTGAATCCCTCGAAAAATTTGCTGAACTTAAAGTCGTCAGTCTTCGTGATTTTTTATATAGTGTTCTCATTCATACGTCCTACCAAATTAGCCATAGCTGTGCATTTAGGACCAAAATAATGGCACTTAAGATAGTATTGTTTGAGAAACGTTTTATGTTTTGATTAGGCATTGAAGAGGGAAAAAACACATTGGGAATCCCTGCTCTTCACCGAAATTTTCATCGAAAACAAATGTGGAATCATCGCCTAGAAAAGAGTCATGGGGGATTTTGCAAATCCAGGAGTGTGGTGGTGTCTCGTGTTTGGAACCCATTCGCCGGGACGGCGCTCGCCTTCGAACCGGTTCTCACCCCCCCCCCTCTCGCCCCCTCCCCATTGTGTTCTCTATCGCTTGATCCCCAGATGCATGTACGTATGTATAGATTTCCGCCTCCGCCGCGGGAAATAAGACCCACCCGCCTCTCGCCACGCCCCCCCAACCCCCTCCGGCTGACTATTCCCCTAATCGCAGTTGACCCGAATCTCTTTCCCTTTGCCATTCTTATCGCGTATCGATTCCGTGTTGCATTTTTCCGTCTGCTAAAGCACCCCCCTTGGTTGTGTTTGTCGCCCTTCCTCGTAACCCCACTCCCTCGAACTTGTGATTCGCCTTCTCGGGGTCGTGCTGGAAAATTTCGCCCCCCCCTCTTCAGTTTCCCTCGCTCCAACCCCCGAGACCACCCTACTCCACCCAATTTACGGCGGAATTCATTTTCTATTAATCTCGGCGGGGCTTATCGGAACTTCTTGGGGGTTGTGTTCGGTGGGGAGGATGGATTCGTCTAGCATCTGGGAATCGACTTAAAGATTATATTTTTTTCTCGCCGCCGATGGGTATTCTGGCCGTTGGAAGTCGATATTGGAGTTTGAATTTTTATTTTCTTTAAATCGGCACGTGAATTCTGAGGGTTAAAATCCCGGCGTCTCATTGAAGTTTACGCGAATTGTTTGCATTATTTTTTGTTCTAAATTCATCCGCGGGAGTGAAGTTTCCCCGTATCGGAGATAAAATTTAATATAGATGTTGCTGCCTTAATATTAGTTTGTTGCGCGATTCCAAGACCATGCAGTTTGTTTTTGGCCATTTTACATCGTATAAACGGAATGTTTGCAATGTATTTCCAGCCTATCGTTCAAAATGAAGCCCGGAGCATGCGCGCGAAGGTACTTGTTAAAACGGCCGTTTTCCGCGCGTCTGGCGCACGAAGACCTTTCATCTTTCTTTAATAGAGATACTACCAAGTCGGCAATTGCTGCCTGGTCTGAAAATGCAGTGGAACTTAATCATTGCATTATCTGCACGAATTTATATATTGGGGAAGCGATATTACTATTGCCAAGTTGTTCCAGTTCCGTTTGCAGAGAATGGCTAACCGTCAAAAGGCAGGGGCGTTTCAAAATGGCCACTCTGCTAGGAAAAAAAAGTCAATGCACCCAAAACTTCGGAAAGTAGGGGAAAGAACTTAAATTTTGAAAGCGTCGGAAATATGATCGGCAGTTAGTGGAATAGTACCAATGAGGCGGGAGATATTTTTGGTTCTTTTAAGAGTACTTGTAGCTTAATGTCTAGACGATTTTGCGTTATCAAGCAGTAGCAAAAATCAAAAATGACCGACAGCGGTGATTCAATCGGAAGGAGGTATGATTGATATTAACCCCCATTATTACTCACTACGCACTCATTATTTAGCGGCCCATTCCCGCCAATGGTGATTTTTCTAATAAACGGCATTTAAATTTTCACGCCTTATTGAATCAACAAAAATGTAGTTAAAATTAGTTTAAATTATAATTTTTTGGGAACTTTTAGTGGGAAGTAGCCGTAGTAATTCTTATTCAATTTCTATATTCATGGTAATTCTCCTAATTCGGCCCACATGTTCGGAAAATATCAGTTGCTTGGCTCGTTACCAAAGCTTGCTCATTGCTGCCCTGCACTGTAAATTTCCGAGACCTTTAAAGCAGCAAAATATTCTGAAAAATTACCTCAGATTAAATTCCAAGATGCAGTCGTAATCCTGCGACATAGGGTCGTAGTTCATGAGGTTAAAACCAGCGTTTAAACGTAAAAATGTGTGTCTTAGGAAAATTCATAGAAACTGCGAAACATTCCGCAGGAGCAACGCTAGCGGAGTATCCCTCTCATCTTCACACAATCGGGTGACTCCCAGGATACGAGAACTTCGCAGTTCAAAAAATCATTGACCTAAACCGACATTCGAAGCTACAGTCTAGAACCCGATTAATCCCGGCAAAGTTACTCCAGCGGCATTCCTGTAATTTTTTTTAATTTTTAAGTGATGAAATTTAAGGATTAACTTTTTGTTTTTTTAACGAATTTTTTACTGCACTCATATCATATCTTTCCTGAAAAAAGTATTAGACGTCATCATCCGTGATTTCGATTACTGTTTTAGTCCTTCGAGGGAACTTTGGAAAACATTTGTGGAACGGAATTCGGAAAATTACTGCCCAACCTGTATTTAGACTTCATTTGCAAAGAAATGAAAGACTTGATAAAGCAAGTAAAGGTCTCCTTTTAAATGTCTGCGTTGAAACGTTCATTGAAATCTGGGTTAAAAGAAACACGCTCCGCTTTCAGCTTTTCTCTGTTTGGTGATAAATCACCAAGTGTTCCAACTTAATCAAATACTCAAAATTAAATCAATTATTAACGGCCAGATCTTTCGGTGCGACACTTGGTAATGGCGTCCACGTAATTGATTTCGTTCGATTAAGATCAATGGAGGAGGAGTGCGAGTGAATGGCGCCCTTGGGGTCATCACTCAGACGCGTCATCGACAGGGCCCCCTTTGCCAGTGGACCCCTTCCACTCTTCGAGAGCCCCTATGTCTTGGCTGACCCCTCTCTTGCATATTCCCCCCAGTGGGCCTCTTTTCCCGTCAAACCCCTCGCCATGCGTTTCCTTTGAGATGCCTCGCAGGTCCAATTCGACTCCTTGTTGTCCTCATGCTTCATGAAAGGTATACCCATAAAATTTGCTACCCTCAATTTGCTACCACAGAGGGGGTGTGTGGCGATGGATTTTTGGTCGCCAAGCGACAGGGAATCTTGTAATTCGATAGCGAAATTTGGAGATAAAAGTTGGAATATAATATTTTCCTCTCGTGTAGTTTCGATGGTTGTGTCTATTATCCTTGACTGATGTGATTACGAATCGTATGATATGATAAAAATGATACCGTGTGTAGTTGCATCCGACGTTCAATTTCACTCAGATTCTGACTGAAAATGATAAATCCCCGCTTCGTTTTAGAGTCGCTCTTAAAACTCGAGTAAAACGCCCCCACCATTTTGGCGTAAGGAGCGTCCCTTAATTGCACGATTCTAATTTAAGTTTTTGCCTGTCGAAAAAGTAATACATAATGGAAAATAAAATCCCTCGAGAGTAAAATGTAAAGGAACTAAAATTTGGGCGTCGTCGCCAGTTGCCTAAGTGTCGACTGGTCATTCGTCCGATACCTTGGCAAGTAAGAGCGTATAGTGGAGTGAACAAGCAAGTTCCCAGTGCGGTAATTGTGGCACTTTTAGTCGCGAGACTTTCCTCCTCCCCACTGCAGTCGAGAGACCGTGGTTGGTCGCATATCTCACGAGACTCGGCACAGTTTCATCATTCTTGTACGTACACGGGGGTTCCGGGTATTCACCCATAAGTGATTGCCGACTAATTCGGAAAAAAAACAGCTATGACTCTTTAAATCTATAAATTAGATTCAATTATATTTGCAAGCTTTTGCTGTAGAAATTACAGAATAATGAAACAAAATATTTTAACATAAATTTTTTAATTTTGCTTGCCAATGTCATGGCCGCAGTTTATTTTAAATTAAAAGTACTAATTCGAGTGTACAGCATGGAATCATATTTTAAGTGTTAGTTAAGGTGTACTGGTGTACCTGAAATACATTGACTGAACAGAAACACGCTATCTGTCGACAATCAACAATCTGTTCTTCTCGGATCTTTGGTACTTCGATAGCCCGAGACTCAGTAAGAGGATAAAATCATACGCAGAAGAAGTGTCAAAACTACGTCTACAGGCGAATGATACGTATAATTTTCTAGATTGAACCCTATCGAGACCGGATTAACCTTCAGGCTAATTCGAGACCGAACAAAAAAAGGACCAGTCGCATATTACAGATATGAATACACTTTTTCCTAGTTGCCCCTCAGTCTGTGAGTAATTCTCTTTCTCTAATCGAATGCTCAGTGAGTATTTGGCGACCTATTGACCTTCTCAAAGCAGCGGAATGACCCCCGAGGCGAATTGACACCCTGACGGTTGAATCTCCTCCGTCTCCACTCGAATAAGATTCCCCTCTCTGGGAAGTCATCTCCAGCGTCCCACTTCTCCAGCCGTGCAAAATTTGACCGCCACGGATCGCTTTTTCAGTTCGCTCCCCCCCCCCCCCCCAGCTATCACTCCCCGAGAGCACATAACACCACGCCACCCCCCCCCCCTATTCCGCACGAGGCAAGGCTGCAATTAAGGGGAGAGATTTGACGGTGGCGGCGGCGAAGGGAGCAAGTCCCAGCGGCCGGCCGCGGCCGGCATGTGTCCCACGCCCCCTTTCGGCGATCAACTTCCAGAAGTCCAAAGCTAAGTTTGGGTTACTGCGCCGCTTCCCTTCCTCTCTATCTCTCTACCCTCTCCACAAGGGCCTCTTCATCTCTCTCCCGCCCTTCGCTCTCCGCCCTCACCCATCCATTCCCCCAAGTGGGATCCAGCTAACGAAGATCCCTCCCTCCTTCGCTCGCCTGTCGCCCTCGCTCCAACGCGATGTGGTTTTCCCTAGTGTTCGAAGTGGGGATGGGATCTTTCGGTCCAATTCCCTCGAAGATCGACTTTTTTCGAGCGGTCTTGAATCGATCCGAATCATCTCACGTCACGACCATAGAGTTAGAAAAGATAAAGAGTGCGCTTCCATTGCTCAAGGGAGAGAGAGAGGAAGCGGCGGCACCAACGCAGTCCGGTGAAATTACTACGCTTTCCTCGGTGGTTCAAAAATTGTGCACGTTCCAAAGTGATTTTATGCCAAAACTATTGCCATCATCAGCCAACTGAATCATCGCGAAAAGAATTATTTGTTCATACCATAAGGGGATCCCAGTTGTCGCATAACAGTCAATTTTATGTATTTTTGTATATTTATCCGCCATCCCAGTATGTATGAATGAATAATTATTTACGCAATTATTAATGTCGAACCAGCTTGTTGATGGATTTTCATCATCCTTCCATTCGTACGAATGAACGCAAAGAGATCACGGGACTTGCCAAGAGTTCATCCATTAAATTTCATTTGTTTAATATGACATATCTATCCTGAAGAAAGGCATTGAATCCATCTTCGGTAATAGAACTTTTTTCGTCGACAAGTAATAGCTTCTGGCGTGCGATGCTAATCTGATATGAGAGGTTTCGAGTGTACGTGCCTTGAAAACTAATATACTGCGTCGTGATAATATGAAGAGCCACTGATGTTCTGCACGTTGTAAATGACCTTCGGATTACAACGTTTTACTCTTCAGCTCCACACGACTCCTACCTTCCATCTTGTCGTTGAAATGCCCAATCATATTAACCTCTCCCGCATCTCCCCGTCCTTCTCACTCCCATCACGCCCTTCAACATTCCATTTCCTCCCAATGCGTCCCTCATCCAACTTTTTAGCCTTCTTCAAATACCCTCAGACAACTTACTCTCCTCTCTGACACTACAGCATTTGTCTTTGTCTCTATCCTAGTCTCCGTCTCCACAGCCACAGCTCATAGCCTCCCATCTACGCTCCTGCACGTCCCTCTAAGGCCGTATTCCACGGAAAGGGTAAGTCGCTGCGACGGTTCGCTTCTATGCTCCGATCTGCTTTCAACGTGGAGCTGTTTTGCATCCCATCGAGTTATTTTATAGTCAGTTTATATCCGGAACTTCTCTCATGAAGAATTTTTTCAGCGAGTTGTGTTTGCCTGAAAATTTATTCCAGTGATTCAATTCTTTCGCTTTTCTTTATCTTTTTGAAAATTCTGTTTTCTTCTATTCCCATCGGTAGGCCATTGTATGTCTTTTTATCGATAAGGCTATGCCTTTTCAAAATTCTCCGCATCCAATGTCTTCTACTTCTGTAAGATATATCTTTTGCGAGTTGCAAGTTTCCACTTTCTTGAAATAAAGCACTCCTTTGAAGTTATTTTCTCAACATGTTATTGCTTCGGTGGTGCACATTAAGGATTAAGAGATGCACAAGCATAAAATGGAACTATAGTGGTAGTCATTTGGTCATGTCAGTCATGGAACTATAGGTAGTTAGACATTTGCCAAATTTCTTGAATTTCATTGGAACATTTTCATGGCATTACTTGTCCTAATATACGTAAGCGTAATACCTCATTCATCGTTAGGGACCATTCAAGCCAAACCAACCTGTTAAAGTCATACATTAGTCCATACTAATAAAATTTACGAACAATTACCTACCGCGGGGAATAATAATTGATATTGTTGCCCTTAAGAGGGTTTCCCGCGCTAGCGAACTTAATCTCCGGCAGTTTTTAAACGCAGAAGATCATGTGTTTTCGAATGCAATGTTTATTACATTGTGGTTTCGTTTCACAGAGTATTGCACTGACCGCTCCTTAATTATGAAATTCTCGGTGTGCCGCTTCGTTGAACTTCGCATTTATTTTTTTCTAAGCATGTTTTGAAAACTAGAGTATCATGGCCACGAAGGATACATTTTTACGATGCTCCACGGTGGAGGCCAGTGGAGAGTTATTTGGACGTAACAGTCCCTAACAAGGCAAATATTTGTATGCTTTGAGCGGTAATCGTAACTTCCTTTGCCACTTGAGAGAGAGAGGGAGGCGCGGAGCATTCCGTTCGTTCGATAGCGTAATGTGGACGCCTGGATTCGCCCTGCGATGGCTTTCCTCCTCACTCCTTCCTCCCACTCTTCCCTTGGAGCCTATATCCGATATAAACTCATGAACCCTTATTTCTACGTCACTGATTCCATGTTCCTCGGTTTTAGGGTACAAGAGGGGTGGAGAGGAAGGCGGGGAAAGCAGGGGGCCCCGAGGTTTCACAGGGAGAAGACCCAATTATGGGGATTTGAGGGCGGTGGGGGATAAGGTGCCATAGAGCATCCTGGGAGGTCGTATATATCCTGACGTAAGGGGTCGGGGTGGGTGCGGAGCGCCGGAGGGTTCGAAGAGGTGAGGAATAAATCATTCAACCTTTCAAATGCTATTTGCTTTCAAATCTAGTCGTCTTTGGGCGTTAAAAAAAATCTCTCGATTTTCATTCGAGCGGACGTGTTACGTTTTCGGTACGTCCGGCTTGAGCATAGTATTTTTTTCGTCCCCCACATGGGAAATGTTAAGTAAACACGAGCAAGCCCTCGACGCGAAGACCAGTGGCTAGTTTCGCTAAGCTAGTTGTCAATTAACAATTCCTTGTAAACGGATCCACTGGCAATGAATCTGTCACAGATATCATCTCATGCTTACATTTCAAGGTATGAGATTTAGGAAACTGTACATATATGACAAAACCAAAGGCTAAATCACAAGCGAGGTAATTTCGAGACGAGTGGGTCGTCCTTTCAAGACAGGTGAAAACAATGAACATGACTGTTCGCGTGAGAAATGAAGATGGATACAATGGGAGTGCTCAACTAATGGACTATTCGTTCATTATCCTTACAAGTGCGCAGTGCGGAAAAGAAAGAAAATAATTATCTATAAATAAAAGGGCGTTTCGGCCTTAAGTGGGCTATAAATATCACTTAATCACTAATTTGTTTTTCTCCGGGATATGTTTTGATGGCAAATTGTCCTCGTGGTCATGTCGGTGAGTATTTCCCCCCGGCCGGCAAGCGGGGGGTCAAGTTGAGTACGGTGGCGGAAATGTGCCTGGAAATATTTTACAAATTAATTGTAAAATAGCATTTAGCGACGACATACTGACATGAAAACTAAAAATATACATCAACGTAACGCTGAATTTTAATTTCTAATGTTGGTGTACGGCAACTACATATCATGTTATGTTGACGCCAAAAATACATCCTTCATCTCTTTTTATTAGGTAGTATTTTTATCTTTAGAAATTTTTCTCTGAATGATGCCTTAACACCCTGTATATTGATAAATATTTACAGAATATCGTTGATAATCGTGGATTAAAGAAATTGATTATACTAGGTTCCTTGGAAATACAAGGAAATTAAACTTAATCATGGAATGCCAGTGTAAATTGATTGAAATGCTTAGGACATGAGATATTTTGGAAGCACAATGGCAGTGAAGCTGTGATACTGACTGGATGGGATAGTGCCAGGAACTTGGTATTGAGTGAAATGTCGTCCTTAGTTGCCACACTTTCCTCATAAACTTCCACTTCATCCATTCTCCTAGCCAAACGCCGTGGGGTGCGAAATTTGACAATAGTGAAAATGCTCGAAACCAGTGTCAAAATGTTCCATGGCAGAAGCCTTGGGCTAAGAGGTCAACGTGCTAAATAAGGCGAGTGTTCCTTGGAGAACGCAAGACTTTTCGTGCGATAGGTATTTTCATTTCAACTACAGCATACGATATTTAACGAAAATTAACGTATTTCAGTGCAAATGTGTTATTTTTAAATTTCGTGTATTATTTGGTAGTAGACTGTTTAGCCTAAATATAAATGAAATAATTTATTTTACGATGAAATTAATTCTTTAATTTTCTTAAGGTCAGTATAATTCTAAATAGTTAAATCTTTATTTTATGATTTTTTTGCAGTTGTTTACCCATGAATGTATTACAATTAACATATCGTAATTGCATGCCGTAAAGTTCTTTCAATTTGGTAAATTATGGGAAATAAGTTTTTGAATTGTCGGGACTATTTCGTTTAATTACTGCTAATCTCGAATTGTTACGAAAAATATATCGCAACAGAATGTTCCCCATTCGGATAAATGTTTTGGGGCAACGCCTGCGAAATTTAAGGAATTAGAGCCTCTAGTCCAGTCCCTGGGTAAAGGTCAGATTTATGTGCCGGATAAAAGGCGGAAAAATCCGGCCGACTGTTATTTTTAACTCCTCGCGCCGTTCTTAATGACACGTGATCGCATTATTTTTTCCTATTTTTGGGTTCCCATAATAAGCGGATCCTGAATTTCCGATAAGATTTCTATTTTGGTAATCCGTAATCGATAACTGCTTCTCCCAGACGAGGAAATCTTTAAATCTGATAAGTCGCTTTTCCGTAATCGTCGTCTCGTTCTCAACGCCGGCTTCCCCCGCCACCCCCCTCCCTCTCCTCTCGATTTCGCCTTTCTGTCGCCTTCCTTTTCCCCCTTTTGCTTTCTCGCATGCCAAACCTAATTTTTCATTTCCCTTTTTTTCCTACGTGCGTCATATTTTCTTCGCTTTTCTACATCGTATCGTTTTGAAAAGCCTTCATTCAACTTGCACACTCTCGTACATTATTGGAGGTGTGGTAATTTCCTGAGTAGAGCGTGACATTACTGACTGGAGTACCCGGGTTCGATTCCCAGTGACTTAGGGGACGCCTGGCTCTCCCAAAACTATGTGGTTTTTCGCTCAACATCTTATTGCCAAGTGTATTGAATTATAAAACATGAAAATATGAATGCCTCACCTCGAGTGTTGGCTTAATAGTAGGTTAGCTCTCCTTTCACTCATCAAATCAATCTTTGGTTTGATTATTGTGTTTTTAGGTAACTTAATCGCATAAACCTTATCTCCAAAGAAACAATTTTAATATTTAAAATGTCATTGCATAAATTCACACCAATATCACGAGTGCCATTTAAAATAACTACGGTTAGTGAACCTGGCTATATGGTTCTCATCATTTTCCGATTCTCAGCTAATTTGATAGCCCCTCATTCGTTTATAGCGCCAAAAGGTCATAATATTTTGGCAGAATCAAATATTGATGTTTATAGAAAGAAGTTTTTTTTATTTTCCGTGGGGAAATACTCGTTTGTATTTCCGCTTGTCACGTATAAGATCGCCACATAAAAAAAATAATTTGCCCTAATTTAAAATATGCTGTGTGAATATCTATACAGCTCCTCGCGTACCAAAACACGGAGATTCAGTAGGAAACTTGAGTTTTATGAGACAATTGGGAATTTCCCTGGGCGCATTGTGGGTCTATGCGAGTAAGTAAGTTTCGTGATCATTATAAATCTTCTGTACACTATAATCTTTCGGATTTTTTCGTCCAGCATATGATGTCTTCCGCGCGCTCGTGGGTAATTTGGAGTTGTATTATATTTTAGTTCAAATACGCTGAGATGAAAACTCTCAATTAATCTTCATAGTTTTCTCTCCGTGGTCGCCCGACTCCCTTCATTTTGGTCGCGGGAATACACAGCCTCCTCCTCCTCGCCTCCTCAAGGGACTTCCCCTCGAGTCATAAAATAATCCTCCTCGCCTTTTTCTCGCCCTCTTGGTCTCTCTCTCTCTGTCTCGCCGTCCGCCTCCTCTTCTCCCCCCCTTCCCAAATTATTTATTTTATCTCCTTAGGCCTCCGCCCCGCACGGAGGTGCATTTGCATCAGGCCGTATAAAGCCCTTGTTTACTCCCTCCATATACACACATCCTGCTTCCCAGTCTCTTTCCTCCTTTCTCTTTCCGCCGCCTTCCCCTCTCCACTCCTCCCCCTTTGCCTTCATCCATTTATCCCACCCACACGCCCTCCCTCTCCCGTCCACTTCCACCACGCGGGGGAAATCTGAGTCACCCGCCCACTCTTGCTCCCTCCCCTCTCTCCTCTACTTCCTCCCCCCACTCCCACGGGTCGATTCATGAGTGGCACGCGTGACAGACACTCGGTCGCCTTTGCCCCCTCCCTCGCCCCCCCCCAGCTCGTCCCCGAGACCCGCCCCCCCTGGTTTTTTCTCTCCCCAAGACCGATATAGTAGTGAGTGCCCTCGAAGTCCTCTCGCACCTCGGACGTCGAAACCGTCGTCCTCTCTTCCTCCCCCTCTCCTCTGCCCCGCCCTCTCGCGCCTCTCCGCGGTTCCCTCTTCTTCCGAATATCTTGTGGACCTGCATTGCGGTTCGAGTCTCCCTTCCCGCCACTCAAACCGCTGCCCACTCCCCTTACCTGTCTCCCACGGCCGACTTATTGGATAGTTTTGCGCTGGACACGGCCCGCTCAGCTCAGTGGCCGAATATCCGACGACGACCAGCGGAGTCCGTCATCAACATCGTCCTCGGATCATTCTCCTCGTCTTTCCCCCCCTCCTCCTTTCTACTCCTTCGGCCAATCAGATCCCGGGTTCACCATATTACGTTCCAGCCGAGAGACGATTATTGGTGGTGTGTGCGGTGAAGAATCTATCTCGTCATCATCCCTTGCCTTCATTCTCTCTTGAGAATGTGTGTGGATCTGTGTGGGGGTGTGAGTGTTTGGGGACGGGGTTTGGTGCTGGTGGGGTGAGGGGGGGCAGGGCGAGAGGGGGGAAGGAGAGGCGAGTGGCGTCAGGGTTTGTGGGGCCCCTCTTGTACTGCTGGCTTTGTGTCCGACCTAATCTTCTTCCTACTTGGTTCGTTCGTCGAGAGGCGTTGACATCATGGAAGTGGTAGTCTCCTCCGCGGCGAGTGACCTCTCTGGGGCTGTCTCCGTTGCTTTCGGAGGATATCCCGGTTTGCTTTTCTTTTTTCAATCCGATTGACTCTCGTGCATTGTGGTCGTCTTATAAGATTTTCGTCTCCGAGGCTGTACGTGGGTTTTCTTCTCTTCCTGTTGAGATTTCCTTAGCTGCGTTGCGTATCGACACATATGGAGGGAGAGAAGACTTGTCACAAGTGGCTTTTATCGAGAGCACTTTGATCCCTTGCCGGGAAAGTCTGTTTTCTTCTCGGAAATAATCGCAAATTTTTTTCACGCGTAACCCGACTGGACTTAACCTAATTCTCATATTTGCTTTGAATGCTTGGAGAAGTTTTTTTTGCTATTATCTCTTGTTTTTCTTCTCGAGTATTTCGGCGACTTAACGTTGAGATTCTTTTGTTCTTTCTTTTATTACTGTAAGCACCTCATTTTAAAGATACGAGTGATTTCAAGTACTGAAGACTCGTATGAGATATGGCCATATTGTTCCCACTTTTAACGAAGGTTACCCTCGAACTAAATTAGGTGATATCGGAGGGTAAATATAAGTTTGGCAAAGACCTATTAAAGAAGGATCAGTGACGCGGCGGGTACCGAGAAGTTTCCAGCCGTAAGGAATCACTTCCCTCACTTTTTTTCGCGAATGTGTGTCATCTGTACTTTAGTGAATGGATCGTCACACTTCGCGCTCCCCATGCATAATACATGCGTGGACTCTCAGTGGTGGGCCACATGCCGCTACGACCAACTCCGACGCGAGCACGTGACATTGGTTGACACTGATTGTGTCATCCTACGACTTGTTGCTCCTTCGTGCCCGGCGGGTAGCGGGAAGGAAGGAAAAAAATAACCAACGCCCAATTCCCCCCGTTTCGAGCGCGCGAGTTCCTAATTGCGCCCGGTCGCTGCGTGGGACGGATCACGGGCCAGTTCGCGCCCGAGAATGTTGCGGAGGCGGTGCTGTGTCAAATATCTCGACGTCGTTATTCTAAGGCCCTTCCCTTTCCCATTTGAGCCTTCTAGTTAGCTCCTTGCGCCAGCTGCCCTGTGACATTGGAGCGAAGCACGTAGTGAGTGTTGTCATAGCGAATCACGCCCAGTAAGATATTGTGGCGGGACCATCCTGGATGTGTCTGTGATCTTCACCTGAGGAGCCGTCCAGTGTTACGTGCCACGGTCTTCCCGGACCGCCGCCTAAAAAACAACCCTCGTCTCTCTTCATCTCGCGTGGATCACATTTCCCCCCCCCCCCGAACTCCCACCCCATGGAGACATCGTGCACCACTCCGGCCGTGGGCCTCCGAGCACGTTTCTCCTTCCGCGGGTTCGCCCGCTTGGAGGAGGCGCCAGGGAGCGACGTCACGGCGGCGGGGAGGTGCGCCAAGGGTCAGGGCTTGGTCCCGCCTCTTTCTGCCTCCCCCTCGGCCTCCGGCGGCGGCAGTCCCGGAAGCGTTCAGAGGAGGTGGGTCCGCGGCGGCGTTGGTGGCGGGCCGAAATGTCCCTTCCCACGGGAGAGAACCCGTCTGATGTGCTATAAATAAGAACGGCGGAGGAAGTGTTTTGACTTTTAAATCGTGTCTTTAGAATGGCGTGTCACGCGTATTTCGATGTGAGCGCGAAATACCAATGGAGTTTGTTTGAGAAGGGTTTGGATTGGTGGTTACCTACATTTTCCAATTTATTAACTCGATATTTCATTCCCTATGTAACCATTGCGTGGTTAGTGTTTCAGACTGATGATGTTTTGCATCTGCATCAGCCCATTTTTCCCAAGCCAATAATGATTTTTACGCCTCGATCAGCTGTTCTCTCCCACATTCTTCTTTATTTGGTGCATTCCCTCTTCGGACCAACGTTTCTATTTCCTTCCACCACATTCCGAAACAGTCTATTTTCACTCTTCTTTTCCTTATACTACTCCACTTGCCCTTATCAGCTTTTGCTTTTTTGTTTCCTTCCACGTATCTCATTTTATCTTTCGATTTGATCTTCGAGGTTCGTCCCACCACCTGGTTTCGAAGTCTCCCATTGGCCATCTTTTAAATATCTCTGATTAATACCACTCTCTGCAACGCTTGTCATTACTTCAGAATAGAAAATTATTGATCTGTATAGTTTCAATCTTAACTTTGTGGAAACTTTACATATTGGAGAGAGAGATGATAATTAGCCATTGTGATTTCCACTATAGTATTTTTATTTATCCGACCCGGGTTTCAACACTTCGTGTCATCTTCAGGTAAAGAAGATACGAAGTGTTGAAAAGTGGGTCGTGTGAATACAAATACTATTAAGATAATTATTATTTTGTTAGGCCCGTAACAATAATTATATTTGAGCCTTGGAACTGTAGAAGTGGGCGTGGTTCCGACCGTTAACTGACCGTGTAAATAGCATTGGCCATAATTCGATTTATGTATGCTTCAGATATTTCTGGAGCTATTGCGGTTCCTACTTCGGAGTAATTGAGGAATATAGCAGTTCATTAAAGCTCCCATTGGCTGGGACGTTGAGCTTTAAGGCACTTCGTCAAGAATTAGGTAATGGCAGGAATGAAACTTCCCTGTCATCTTCCCAATCAGAGATTTTAACCTCAGAAATGATAGTTCTGTGATCAATGTGGCTTGGGGATTAATAGTATACTTGACTAAGGAAATTTACTGTACACACATTCTTTTTTATGCATTAATCAAGTGTTTTGTTTGGAATTTTAAGTGTTGGGTTCTTTATGATATCTCCGCTTAGGGGCTATTTTAATTTATTCAAGTTTATACGAGTATTATTTGGATGTTGATATGAATCAAGATTCTTACTAATATTTTCTTCTGTCGCCTGCTTTTTTGATAAGCTGAAACTATAATTCCCCTGATGGACTTCCCGGTGTCTATTTTCTTTCTGAACCCGTGCGCATTAAACTCAGCTGACAAATTCGACTTATCTTCACGCTTCGAGTTTTGTATTTCACAAATATGGTGGGCCGTATTCCTATTAAGCATTGTATCAACCGGAAAATAAGATGAGAGTTTCAACATTGAAAGTACACTCGACACGGCGCTTCTTAGCCGTGTGCCGCCGTTCACGGATATCATTCGAATAGTCTACGGTTCCGTTGCTTCTTTCCTCGGTTCCTGCTTAATCCAAATGAGAAATGAATTTCTGCTGTCTAGATAGTGTGGTGGGGTCGTGACGCCTGACGTCCATGACGGCATAATTAGCAATTGGAAGATGTACGAGGGCACGGGCGTTCCGTATTGCACTCTCATATTCCCCCGGCTAAAACTGATGGTTGAATATTCGTTTAAGACGGCGACACTTCTCGATGTCTGCTCTCATAATGGCTTAATGAAAAAGTCTCGAGGCAGTTTCTAGGCTTTCTTTGTAGGGGGCAACGATCGGCTATTCACGCAAAAATGTCATTCAGTCCTGATTCGCAATTTCAAATGCGACAATCGTCCCTGCTAATTGCTATGGCGGGTTGGTATGATTTTTCAAACCTCTTTTCAGAGTGGTAAACATTTTCACCTCCTTCATATCAAAAATTCATTCGGTGAAGCGATGACGTAAGTTCGCAAATTTTAGCCTCTATTAATATTAAAAGGAGTCGCAAATTGCCGAAGATGAATCGCTGCTTACAAAAATGCGATTTTGATGCAAATTATGAATTCTGGCACTTTCTAGGTACTCCACGACAGGTGATATACGTATCATTAAAGGGGCCTTTTGTAATAACCCATGGAATACCACTATAAACCTAAACGCTGTTTAAGATCTCTTGTTTCACAGACGCGAATAATTTCCCCTGCGATACTTAGTATTTTGATATGGTTAAAATTAGACGCATGATAAAGAATGGGAAGGAATACATGAAATTATTTAAAAATTAAGGTTAGGTGTATACAAATGGAAAACACATGAAGAAATAAAATGCGGGCACTTTCCGACGGGTTTTAATATTTTAAGTATGTTAATACCTCTAAACTCTCATCTGGAGATCTCTTAAGGCAGGTAAGCCTTGGAGAATTAAAATAAATATTATGAGAATATTCGAGTGGTTTAATTATACCTTTGTCCATTATGAATTTTTTTCATTTTGAATATTTTTTCAAATAAAAAATATATAATGTAATCTGATTATTATGTATACGTCCGTCCATCTGCATGTGCAAATGTCTTTTCTTCATTTTTTCGACAAATTCAGAAAAATTGGATTCGTAAAATTTGGCAGGTGTGTTGATTAAAAATTTGACGGTCTTTGCATTCATAGGATTTAAAATTTCGAATGAGCCAAGGTTCGTGTCTTGGGAGAATTATTCATTTGCCCGTGAGAATGAAACGAGCAGACTGGGAGAGACGCATGTTGAGAATTACATATATAGTTCATGTATCAATCATTGAATCCGACCTTAATTGCTGTAGGCTTCTATCCTATTCAATGTACGTAAATTTACCTTCACCTTCATCCATATTAGTTTGAGCCATTTATTTAACACATTTATATTTAATTATATTTGAGCAAACTTACCAATTGGTCTTCCTAATAGGGGATTTCCATCTCTCATGTTCTTAATCCATACAAACGTCTTCTTTTACTGCCAAAATATCATGCTCTTCTTTCCCTCTTAGTTCTCCCTAAATATTTTTGCATATGGCCATTTCCTCTTTAAGTATTTCTCTCAAAAATAAGTGTGTTATTTCTTCTTCTCGCGGAGTGCGTCAATCAATGTAGAGAAGAGTAACTTTGTTAACTACTGCATGATATCTTTCATTTCCCGGAATCACCGTTCAGATAGGAACATATTGTTTGAAAAGGCGATCTTTTGAGGCGAAATGGGGAGAAACAGAAATTGATCCTAATTTCTGGACATTAGAGAAAAGTTAGCAAAATCGCGTGTTTTGGCATATCCACATTCCGAGGATAATATTGAGAAGTAATACAAAATAATGATATTTGTATTAATTATTTTTGGTAATAATGGTTTTTTTTATATAAATATATATCAGTCACCCTGGGATGTCATCAAAACTATTCCTTCCTGACTATTGGTAGAGAAATCGCTATTGGTAGATAAGTCTAATCGCTATTGGTGGATAAGACGAATCGCTATTGGTGGATAAGACGAATCGCTATTGGTGGAGGAAAAAAAGATCTGAGGAGAATGTTGACACCCGTGGAAAATGTGTTGAAAAAACATTTGTTTAAGGTAGAGGATACAAAACCAAATCAATGGTTCGTGAAGGAAGATACAACAATAGAATGAGTATTAAGAATTAGGTAACAAAAACTGGAGCAATCGAAAAAACGTTGTTACCTAGGAGGCAGTATCACCTGCGAGTCAAGACGCAGACTAACAGAATAGCCGCCGCAGACAGGTCGTGCGCCTTGAAGCTAGAAAACACTTCGTGAAAAGATGCAGTTTATCCTCAGTATACTTTCTCGTGGTCTCTTAGGAAATTGTTCTTCGGTGAGATGATACGCCCTGCCCAAAGTAAAGCAAAAATTCCAGTTGGAAATTTCATGGGAAAAGGACGAAATATTCTGCACCATATTCCCTTACAACGTATGTTACTCCTACGTGGAGATGTTCTCAATGTATTTGCCCTTCATAAAATTCTAACCATGTCTAAATAGCAATAGTACTTAAACCTGCCCTGAGATTAAAACGGCAGTCATTTTGCGAACAGCCGTTGTACTGCTTCAAGTTGCACACGGTGGAGGTTATGTGCCGCCATATTTAAATTAATCCTACGTAAGCAAATACCATTACATTCTACCTTTATATCTAATCAGTACGGCTGTATGGTCAATTTTATCGCATTAGCAGGGTGAGGGGATTGTAAATTAACGGAAAAGTGATGTCACTGAGGAGCGTGTTGCCTGTGAAGAAGTGAGAAGATGCTAAGGACTGGGGAAAATGACGTTTGGTGAAAGAATTGCGATAAAAGTGGGGCAGTCCCATTGCACTTACTTACCATGTGACGGGCCCCGCAAGACATTGTTAAAAGAAAGAGATTGGGTGGAAAGAACTACGGGAAACGATCAAGAGTGAGTGCAATACGTCAAGCATTAAATAAGACATGCGAACGTAAGAATGTCACTAAGAAATGAAGAGACTTAGCTAGCATGAGTAGGGTACTTAGAAAATCAGCAAAGCAGTCTGCGGATCAATTACTGCTGATTATGAACTTTTAAACCAGAACATTTGGATTATTGATGTTATATTAATGTAGAATACCGTCATTCATGCCTTTATTCTCTTAATGCATTTAAATACAAAATTATCGCTAGCTATTTTTTATTTATTTATTATTTATTTATTTCTTTTCCATTGCTAGTCGTAGGCTTAGAATTAAAATGAAATGTGGTTAAGTATTGGGATGTTATTTGAAACTCTGAGCGTATTGGCGTGCGTCGCTAGGCGAAGATACGCCCACTCTTAAGTTGCACGACTTGATTGTCGATTGAATGACGCAGAAGTTCCCCTGCGTCTCTTGCTCACTACGAGAGTTAACGTACTGATGTTTCTCATTGCGGCCTTGAGAATGTGCAAGTTTCGATTAGTCGTGCGCCGTTTTGCCGGCGATAAGGCGAAGCAAGTTGGGCAATAAATCAGCGATTTTATCAGAGGTCGTTTCTCCCCAGAGTGTATGAGAGATGATTCCGTCTTAAGTGATAGTAAGGAAGGCTTATGCGCCGGTTGAAAGGGCACACTTTGATAGTAGTCCTTCACGTACTAGGAATTTCACGATGGGATCGCAAGTCAGCTGTAGTTAATAGCTTTTCGAGTTATCCTGTACGTGTCCATCGTCATTTCCTCGCTGTTGATTGAAATATTGACGGATTTCTGTTTCCGATGACTTTTCGAGTGTAAGATGTGTGTGTGTTTTTTACCCATCTCGGACCTAATGCGAAATTTCCCGTCGAGGGCGTGTCACGCGTGGACTTAGTTTCCTGGGAAATCAGTAATTACTCACATTCCTTTTTCCCACGACTTGAATTCAGCTACCATGCGGGAATATTAATCTACAGGGATGAAAAAATGGCATCTATACAGATAGTGGTGAGGGCTGTTGCAATGAGCGCTCTGAGGTGTTTGTTTGTGGCTTGCCGTGGAGTTAAATTGTTTGAAAGGATGCCACGAGATGCGCCGCATCGGGTCTGATTGGACGTTTTTCCCAACCCAAATGGCGCAGAATTGATGAAACATATTGTGAACACCACCCGGAATTAAGTTCCCTTGTGGCCTCATTGTGTTACATAGCTTTTTCTTGACTTCATATTTGTTCAATAATTATCGCTGTTCCTTTTTGAACGAGCAGAGAAACGTAATCTGTTTAGATGGTTTTCCGCGGGAGGGGGGATGTATCTTGGAAATCACATTTCTTTCCTTTAGATAAACAAATGAATTCCGTGTAACGAAGCCGCCGAAGGAAGTAATTTATTAGCTATTTCATTTCCGTTCGCCCTTGATGTTGATTTAGCTTATTTATCCTTCCAGTAATTGAGCCCGTAGAATCTGTTACCCCTGGTGGAATACATCAAACAAATCGACCCTCTTTTACAGCCACCCCGTTTTGAGTATCTCTTCTTTAATAGACGAGCCGTATTTTGACGTCGCTTAATACACATCTGAAGCGTAAACTGCATTTAAACACAGAGAGGGTAATGACTAAAAAGCTTTTGTTTATAGGGTTCTTTGGTAATAAAGTGTTCATTTTTTTCGAAAGCTCCAATGGCACTAAATTGCACCCATTTATGCCGTATCCTCGAAACGTTTGAATATCAAAGTGTTTATTTTTAAGTCATTGTGTGCAAAGAAAGGATGGTACCGATATATTTGCCTTGTTGTCATGAGAAATCTTTGACCTACATTTAATAATAGATGCTAACCTCTCGGATGGTGTTAGGATATAAATCAATATTTCATGTTTCTCTTTTCTTCGCGTGCTTTCCCTTCAATTCGTGCTGTGGAAGTCTTGCATAGCCGATTTCCAAGTGAATGAAAGTTTATTTTTTAAAAACTAATATCACATTCGAAAGTGAACGACATTAGCGTAGCTCTCCATGCAGATAAGTGCCTTTTTATGGAAAACAATTCCGAATGCTCCCCGGAAGATTCCCCTTCCCCCTCTCGTAACGTCGGAAGTGTTTGAAAGTTTCGAGTAGGCCTTCATCTTCTTTCTCGGCAGTTCCCTCGGGAGCGCGACAAGGGAAAAGCAATTACGTATATGAGCCGCCGTTGACCTAACCTTGGGGGGCAACTAACATAGGTGAATTGCGTATTTATGAGAATTATACATATATTTACTTCTTCATGGCGAGCCATGAATATGAAAGACGCAATTTTCCAAAAAGTTTTTATTTCTCTTTTTAGAAGTGAAATGTTTTTTTTTATTTTACTGCTACGTAAATTTGTGTTCAATCGTTGGCAACATTGCACAGGTCAGGAGTGGTATCCCAGTGTTATTTTATCCAAGGGATGTCGATATAAGGGTTCTTACTTGTCACAAGAGCCAAGTTTCCGTGAAACGAATGACTCGCGCGTGGAATTTAAGAAAATCACGTGAGAATCATAAGATAAATTGCACAATAAATAGTGTACCACTTGACTATTTTCCTCTTCAAATTATATGCAACTGTCGATCACTTTCGTGCATGGTGTGAAGGCGTGATTGTTGTTTACAAAAGGGCGCTGCAACGCGGTGTACAAACAAGGAGGTAATGGTCGACAATATGCGCGAATATCAAATATAAATTGGAGGAATGAATACGCGACGGAAAATTTAATCACCAAGAAGGAGGCGAATATCTAGGCAAATGATTAGGGATCAGAAAATATAAGGACTACTCAAATATCTCCTTCCTAGTCTTCGTATGAGACTTTCTCGAAGTTGAGAATCTGTGAACGGGGGCGCAACAAGATTAGTGCCATACGGGTCAGTTCGAATTTTCTCGTCCGAGTTGTCAGAAATTCTGATCCGTGTGACAATACCGAAATGAAAGGCAGCATTTCCGAGTGGTCCATATTATTTTTCGGATAACGGCCCGTAGGATTTTGTGTTGTTTCCTATCTTGGTAATCTGTGACAGTCGTAAGAAATAATATCAAAATAATATCTTCTGGTAGGTTTAACTGTTTTTTTACCTTCAAACGTTTCCCTTCATTTTCACTCCTGTCGTCTTAAATTACGGATAGATTTATCAGAAATAGGGCACTATGGATTCGAGGTCATTGTCCTGCCACGTACAAGTGAGCATTGAACACCTTATTCGCGGAGTCTCCTCTCGTTTCTCTCTTTTAGGGCGAAGGAGATGGAGAGGAATAAGGACAATTTTAAGTCTAAAACCTCGGGCGAATGGGCGTGGACTTGCTCCCTGCGAAGCAAGGCAAAAAAGCTGGTTCGCTGGTTCCACCCCGCCACTGCTCTCGTGTCTTCCCCACCGAGGACTCTGCACATTTCAAAGCGCGTAATTCGGTTCCGGCCTCGCTTAGATGCAGTCTCCCCTCCCCTCCCCTCCCCCCTCGTAAAAGGTGAGCCCTATTTACATGTATTTCCTCGTTCCCTCTTGCGCTCCCTCGTCTCATCTCCGGTGTAATCCCTGCCCCGTGTACCATCCTCATCCCAAGGGAGGATCGCCAACCCCCACCGTTTCAAACAGTGCCCCCTTGTGAAATGTTGTAATTATTTCGCCCGAGCATCTCTGAAGCCATTTTTATATATTGAGAGTGAATTGCTGCTCTTTCCGCGCAAGTTATTCCGTGATCGATTCTAAAAAATAAAAAGTACGCATAACATGAGATCCTACGGACGCTGCTGATATCTTTAAAAAATACATTATTCAGAATATGTTGGAATGATCGGCTTCTTTTTAAAAAAGTAATAATTAGCAGATAAATGTAATATTTTCATTTCTAAAAAGTATTTTTTCTTAGAAGTGATAGTTGAAAAGTATTTACAAAAAAAATTAAAATATTATTGTACATTTATTTTAAAAATTCGCACTCTACTCTGGGATTCAATGACGCATAATACGTGTATTAATGTTCGAATTGTTCGTCTTGAAGGGGAAATGACGCCACGACTCAACTGAGCTCGGCATATGTTAAAGCTTTTTCAAACATTCAATCATTCGTTAAAGGACCAATTATTTTATAGAAACGATGAAACAAAAATTAATATTTAGATCTAACTTCTGAAGTATATTTATAAAACATAACTTGGTACTCGATTTTTCCTCGGAATGAGTATTACCTACTTTCTTCTCGATCGCTTAAACCTTCCTTAGCAATGGTGAGTCAAGTGATGTTCATGAACCAATCATTAGATCTTATTTTACAAATTATCAATCAGTAATGGAATAATTTCGGTAAACAGTAGCATTATGAACATAATACTATAACTTTAAATGATGATTAATTGGTTTTAATTTTTTATTCAAAGGGCCAAAGAAGTTTTTATATCCCGTAAACCTAACGTAGTAAACCTCTGGTTACCTTAATATCACCCAACGCTTTTGCGAATTAATTTAGAGAAATCAAATATCAATGTTTCGGTCACCATGCTGCAGTATTCAATTAGATCATAGTTTTTTGCACGAAATGTGAATTTAATGCCATTAAGATGTCTTAGCGTGAGCACAATTCGAAGCGAATTGTTAACTTTAATCACTTAACGGTTAATTTTCAACCAGCGTTAAGACAGAAATTTATTTATAATTTCCGTTAAATTCATGACGCATGCGGCCGTGAACGTTTCGTTTTTTATCTCGTGGCGGTGAATTCTTTATCAGAACGCTATATGATAATGCTATCAAAAAATTATTAGTCTTTGTAACTGTGCCTACTAGAACATCTATTGCATTCACGGGGAAAATGACGAAAGCGTATTTCTGTTCAAAAGTATTAATTTTCACTTTGTTACCCATTATAAAGTAATTAGGAGTTAATAAAATTAAAGGGTTAACTGAATTTTATGTATTTCACCTTCGGATGGAAAATAAACTAAATGATTCCCCATAATTTTATTGGATAGCAACGAATTTCACTATAATGCTGCACAGAAATATGGGTTGTCACCTAAATGTGACATCTTTTAGTATGAATATGAAGGCATTTGTTTATTCTCTACTAATTTAAAATATCGTTGCGAATCGATTGAATATTTTATCTTTCTTTTAACCTTCGAGTCAACGAAGATTAAACTGAATCAACTGCAGCGTACCTGGGAATTCCCTTTTCACTCCTAACTCTTCGGGACTGATAGATACTTGCGTTGAATCATCTAACATCCTCATTTATTGCGTTAGAGTTTATTCAAGTCGATGAAAGCCGTCGTTTTGAAAATAAATAAATAAGGGAAATGGAACAACGATGATCAAATTCGTCACCATCTGCAACACTCTGCAGAGGCCTGAATGGTGAGTTTGCTAGAGTTAACTTTCGAAAAAAGCATATATTTAAAAACAAAACCCTCCTGGATTTTAGCAGTTCCCCCAAGTGGTAGTGTGATAGCTTGAAAGGGTCTCACAAAATTTTCCACTCCTCTCCCCGATACTTCCCCGAATCAACTCTGGAGGAGTTGGCAACCCCCTAGTCTGTGGGTGTGATCGCGACACATTCTCCCCTGGGTCCCCCTCCCCCATGATCTCCTCTCTCCCATTATCCTCACCCCTTCTCCCTAATCCCTCGCAGCAACTCTCCCACGTGGCGGGCGTCTTCGACTTTCCTTTTTCCTACCTTCCTTTCCCTCCCGCCGACGTCTCCTCCACCTTCGCCCGTACTCCCACGGTTCTTCCCTCAGGCCCACCCCACCCACCCGCCGATCTATCCCCATTCACTATTTATTATTCCACCCGGAATATCCTCCCTCCCTCTCTCTCTCTCTTCGGGATCTTCTCGCAAGGAACGCCTCGAATCGGAAGGCCGGGGAGGATTTCTTTCCCTCCCTCCGGTCGATTGGAATGACTCACTGTGACTGGCGCCTGGCGCATTCGGCAACCTCCACATCACGCCACCCTCAAACCCCCCCCTCCCTCGCACGCACCCTTTTTCTCCCTCGTTCATTTTCGTGCCGTCCTCCCCCTTGCTTGTGTCTCGCCCTCCCTCCCTCCCCCCTTTCAGGGTTTTCCCGTGTCCTCTCCCTCCTCCCCTCCCTTCACCCTCTTCCCTCCTTCCACACTTTTTTTGCTCCGTCTCATCGCTGCGGATAAGAGAAGGGCCGCGAGGAGGTTTCAGTGATCCTTCTCGCGATATTTTTCTTTGTTGGGAAACACTGGATGTATTCCTTTTTTTAGCAGAAATATGTCCTCTTTTTTTTGCCAACGGCTCTCCGTATCCAAGCACTCATCTTCCTCCGATGTAGTCTACGTTGCAGGCGGCCACCCATCCCACAGTTATACGTACATGGTTTGTGTAAAGTTTGTCTGGAAATGTTTTGCAAAAATAGATTTATTTCAGATTTTGCTACAATGCCTCGAATTATTCCCAGTACGTCCCTAGAGCGTCGACACACTTTTGCCAGCGGCTTTTCCACGACTCGAAGGTTTCTTGGTCCGGAAGGTCCTTAAGGGTACGCGTGCAAGCTTCTTTGAGGGCACATAGGGTCCCATTGTGGTGTCCTTGGAGAGAAGATTTCAGCTTTTGGGATAGGAAGTAGTCTTGTGTAAATTGGGACTGTAAGGGGGGTAGGGGAAACGTCGTGATGCCGTTACATATCTTTGCAACTAGACTCTGTCTCGGACGTCCGTCAAAACATTTGGGACGAGTTTATCGCTGATTTTCGCACTGCCAAATTTTCAGTGTTAATAGTGTTCACTGTCACTATCTTATCATTGCCAATACGATCTGCAATCACTCGGACACTCAACCGGCGGTCTGAATTCAGCACTTCGCGGACACGTTAGGAAAAAATTGTCACCGATACTTTGTATACAAACCTTGTGTACACCTACATGTTTACACGTGCGCGCGACTCTTGCGGCCAGTGGCAAGAGATCGGGAAATGTGGGGGATATTTTAAATGGGATGGGATAAGATTGGGGAAGTTTTAAGTTTTTATATGTTATTGGTTGTAGGAAGGAAAAGTTCCGGAATATACGTATAATTTTTGGTGTTATTATTATTATTTACAATAGTCAACAGTCAATGTATGTTTTTGATGGACGCGGGATAAAATAAAAGCTGCAATTCTAAACTATATCCAACACGATGTGGGAAGGGAACCACACAGTCCACTTCACAAAAAACCACTCTTCGTCTCCACCTCCCTTAATTCATTCGCCATCCATCCATGGAAGAATCACTCGCCAATCAAAATTCTTTGCAACTGCTGCCTTCTTCCAATTTCTCCCAACAGCCTCCTCCCTTCCCCTACCACACGCGGCACTTATTCCTATTTTGCACTCTCCCTCCATATTACTTATTTGTCCATTGTTGTCCACCCCTTGTCAGAAACTCTCTTCTTTCCCGTCCGTGACCCGATCTGTACGATTTCTGTCCAATAAATACGCGAACTGAGGCCATGAAAACTTTATTTTGCAAAATTTAGTCTACATCGATTCCGTCCCATTCAAATTACTCTCCATACGTTGCTATGCACTTATTCCATCTTCTTTTGCACTGTTTAAAGCACCCTTGGAAGTCCTCCCCGGCAGTTAGCCTTTTCAGTTTTCTCGTCGTTTCTTCCTTTATTAAGTCCACATCTTCCTAGTGATGTCCCCTTATCACATATTTGCATTTTGGGAATAGGAAAAAGTCGCAGGGGGCGAGTTTTGGCGAATAAGGAGGATGATCAAGGATGGCGATTGAATGTGTTGCCAGAAACTGACGAAGAATCAATGCTGAATGTGCAGGTGCATTGTCATGGTGAACGATCCATCCGTCCTGCTCGGTTAAAATTGTGGGCACTGTTGGCGGGGCTGTAGTTCGCATTATGGCCGCCAGATAGCACCAGTTCGCGTATTTAGTGGCCAGACCTCGTTTGTACACGTATTTTAAGTTGTTCTGACTATTAGAATGACTGACCTCTCTCACCATGAAACCCATATGCTCCAATTTCTTTCGCCGGTTTCTTTGTCCAACCCTTCTTCTCTCTCTCACGAGTACTATGGCAAGCGTTGCATCGACGCCGTGTTTTTACCTTGGTAATTTATGACGAATGGATTCTTCCACGCGTTTAATCGTTTTTAACGTCATATTCTCTGGATTGGTTCGATTGATTCAGAAAACAATGGAATCTCGAAATTTCGACGTTTATCGTTTGGAAAAGAGAGAAAGAGAAACGACGGTGTGCGTGCGTGTTTGCTTTGGGCATTCGAATCTTTCCCCCCAATCCGATGCGGAATTTTTCGCGAGAGTGTTTCATCCGAGAGTGTTATCTCGGCAATGTGTCATGTATTTTTTCGGCGGGGTCCGTCCTCCGCCGTTATCAGGTGGTGGCGTCGGGATGATTGTGATTTAACAGTTAGATGATTGAATTGGGTGGGAGAGAAGCAATCACGGCGCTTCCAGAGCGGAAAAGCTGCCGCCCTCTCCTCGTACCTCTTTGATACGCCGAATGAGTTTGTGTGACAATTTGATTCTCATCGCTTTTAGTCTCGTAGTACGAAGTGTTATGAAAAAGGTTCAAGGGTATTGGCTCAACAATTTTGACTTCTTTAGTCGCAGTAACATTATAAGTGACTCTTGACGATAAAGATGACAATGGATGCTAACAGTACGGATGTTGAATGATTTACGGGTGAAACCAGGCCTTTCTTTTAAAATCTAATGGCACAACTTGCCCATATACATGGATATCACCATGAAACTTCCCCACCCCCTCCGAGTTCGCCGTTCGGCGGTTATGGACCACATTGATTCGAATTAGCATTTTCCTGCCTTGATATTCTCCCAATACTTAGTTCTTACGTTTTTCCCACAATTTTGTGTATCTTTCTACACTCTTTGTACTCATGCATATTCATTTTCAATCGTTTGTCAAAATCTAGTTATTTTTTATATTATTGAGCACTCAAGTGTAATTATATTTTCACTGAATGTGTTTGACGATGGGTTAAATGAAAGAAGGGGCTGCCACAGCCCCTTTCAATCTGGTCCGAGTGAAGCCGAATTATTATTGTTCACTCTTCTTTCTCTCACTCTTTTACTCTCCTCCTCTCATCTGTGTTCTATCCTGGAAACCCGTGGTAGTCTCAGTTCTGAAGATTTTCCGATAGCACACCCCTGTTTCCCGCACTTCCATTTCCTGCATTCGTGCCTCTTGAAACTATCGTACCTTGGTTTTCCAAGCCTCAAAGAATTTCAATATGCTATGGTTTAGGTATTCCTTGTCCATTCGATAGTTGTGTCAAAAACGTTGATCTTAATGGCACGCTTTTTTCTAAAGTTACCTATACCTTTTTTCAAATGAGCCTGATCAAAAAAAAAGTTAATGCCCGGCTTTACCTCGTAATTCCCTGAAATTCGCCTCGGTGAACACGTGAACGGCATCGGGTAACAGGATACGTGTCGCCGGCTGCATATGTTAACGGATACTCTGAAATACCCTGCGCCGGCCAAACGCCATACTCAAAATCTCCTCCTTGGCGGGAGTCGTATTGTTACGGTTTCTAAGTGTCAAATTTTTGGTCACGCATTAATCAGCCCTAAATGAACTGGTGGACTATTTTCCTCCCTTCGCAAAGTCTTTGATTGTATGATACCTGTCGTAAAATGTCACCCTCCCCCAATCTGTTACGAAGACAACTATTCCTTTATGTGAGGGCACGAGGGAGTTCTTGTCTTGAATGCGCTTCATGCCATTCTCAATGACGTCCATGATTGGCAGCGGTGAAGTGCCTTTGCAGAAGACCAAAATGGAGTCAATGCATAAGGTGGGAATCGTCACATAACACCGTAAAATTCCGTTGTGTAATAGGGTTTTCTCCTTATAAATCGGAAATAGCTATCGGTCCGGTCAATTTCTGCTCCGCAAGTGTCCATGGCGTGCTGCAACGACTTGGCTTTTTAATCTCTCAGTTCAACCATTAAACGGGTGGACGGGTTATATTTTCTGCAATTTTTGCTCTCTCTGCAGTGCTTAAGGGTACGGACAGAAATGCGTCGTGTTATGTTTCGCCGCTGCCGGTTTTTGCACGCTGCGTGGCTTTCCGCGCACTCGCCGCGATCACGAGCGATGCTATCGCGTCGCAGGTCTCATTGGTGGGTGGCTTTATTGCAAGGCTTGACCCCACACCGACTTCCTCCTTGCGTAGTTAAGTGCATGCGCACACAACTCGGCTGTCGTGCATATATTCGTCGCTTTTGTGAAGTGCTCGCTCTTAAGAGTCATCGATTTTTCTCGTGGAGCGAGGATGGAGGACTGGGAATCTTTAAGGCGGTTCGGCCGTAAACGTCTAATAACCACAGATGTTGCGAAAATGTTGTCGATGCACCTCTGAAGAGAATTTTAGCTGTTAGCAATTTTAATGGCTGAATTTCGAGTTAGTTCTCCCATGATTTATTCTAAAACATTTTGAAAAAAGATTATAATGGATGTACTGATATCATCAGTAAAAAGGATTAATTTAAAACATTTATGTAAAACCTACCCCAGCTTAAAGGACATATTTAACGGATTAATTTAATGTTTCGTGCATTTGTACGCGGACTGCATCATCATATCTCAGATTAGGCGTTTCCAGTGATGACGAAATTAAGGGGCTAGACGAAATACATCCTTGTTCTGAAATATAAATATATGTATATATATGTATATAAATATATATATATATATATATATAATATATATATATATATTATCCATCCGTCCCATTATATATATATATATATATATATATATATATATATATATATATAATGGGACGGCACAATATAACACAAATAGAATAGCAACATTTAAAAGGACACTCAACGGTAAATTGTTCGAGCTTTCGGCCCTCTCAGAGGCCTTCTTCAAGTACTTACTCTTACTTGCTCTTACTTACTCTTTCTTGAAGGGAGAGGGTCGAAAGCTCGAACAAATTACCGTGTGAGTGTCCTTTTAAATGTTGCTTTTCTATTTGAGTTCTATTGTGCCGCTTGTGTGTGTTTTCCGTACAATCGTTATATATATATATATATATATATATATATATATATATATTTACGCACACATATGCCATTTATGTTTTAAAGTAAATGAAGTTATTTTTGCCTTCTACAACGTTTGAGTCCACCTTAGTTCATGTGCTAGTTCATGATTGGTGTTCAAATTGTAAGGATGGTGAAAAAAATTCAACCTGCCATATGCATCATACTCAATTCATATTAAACTATAGTTCAATTGTCAAACAATGACGTAAGAAAACTATGTACAGAGAAGCTGCATGTTTTACTCGCACTGGGTGGTTAACTCAAAGTAAAGAGGAAGGCCGAAGTAGCTTTTTGAGGGGAGAATTACCATTTATTGCATGCATATCGAATGCAGAAGTATCCCTTTCAACTCTGAGCTTGTAAAAGTATTTTCATAGAATTAATACTTATATCTTTTTTAAAAAAATACTATGCCTGCATGTATTTAAATGCTTCGTTCCAGTTTCAATGCTTCGTACCATGTTTCCAATGCTTCGTACCATGATAATGGCTCTGTATTCGTTTAAAACCGCCTCCGTCATTAGATATAAAACCCCTCAGTTATTTGAATAATTTGAAATTACTTGAAAGTTGTTCGCACCAATTGTGCTTATCGTCGATACTCAGTTAAAATCTTACATAACGATGCACCCTCTCGCGTATTTAATTGTATGAATTAATTCGCTTTCGTTTCTTTACAGGCTGTGTTCGCTCACCCTCTCCCGCTTGGTTATTCTGAAAGCACTGGGCCCGGATCTCTCCTCCATCATAATCGCCGTCAAAATGCAGGTGAGTACGTTGCGCAAGACGCCTCAATGGAGGTGCGCGCCCGCTGACAGCCAGCTCTTAAATATTTCCTCCCAAAATATGAACGGCGTCCGGATCGTCTCTTTAGGCCAAGTCTTTCGTCCCGTTCGTCTGCTCTCACAATCCATTTCTTTTCACGCCATGTAAGGTGTCATCTAGTATAAGCTTTATGCGGGTTTGCATTTTTCAAGAAGCTTGAATTTTTAATGCGCGAAGACCGCTTTTAGGGAGTGGGAACCAGCATTCAAAGGTCGCGTCGAGGCTATTAAAGGCTTAACTCAAGGCGACGCGGCGAGAGAGTTATTCTCCAAGATTTTTGTGTCCTGAGGTTCGCCTATCCATTTAGCACACTTGTTCTCGCCGTCTTTATTTTTTTGGTACCTCGCGAAACTGTTTCCAAAAACGTTTTCCAAAACGTGTGTTAATTCGCCTTTTTACGTGATTTCTGTATTTGGAATCATAGGATGAATTCCCTTAGAGGGCTATCATGGCATTTGAGCGATAAGTAATGTTAACACTGAGCTACATGTCTTCAAAAATTCCCCTTCAATAAAGTTCCATCAGCAAAGTTTCTTCAAGATTGTAAGTTGTGACTCATCTACAGGGTGCTCAAACGTAGTGGGAAACCCTGGAACACCGAACTATTGAGCTCGCGTGAGTGTGCCCCAAGGTATGCTGGCGAATTTGGAACGCCGTTTAGGGACTCAAGTGGAAGTGACGCAAGCCGTAATACGTCGTGACTTCCTGGCTGTGTGAGAGGATTCGTCATATGTTGCCAAATGTCGTATTTTTCAAATGTTATATTCAGAATTATTGGTGTTCATAGTAGGAGCGTGTGGTTTCTCAGCCATTCACATACTGAAGGATGTCCTCGCAAAAGTAAACGCTGCGCTCAATTGCTGCTTTACAGTCGACGCATTTTCCAATGGCGAATAATCGTAGTTTAAATATTAAAATAAGAAATATTTACTGATAACAAATGTCATCATTAGGTGTCTCACAATGCAAATGTACGGTTGAATTATTTTGGGTTTCCCCGTATGAGGAGCGGCAGGGGCGGAGAGTTATCGTGCTCTGCATGTGTGTTATACCATCCCATCTGTACCTTATTGGGACAGCATTTCGCGCATAAATTGGCACTTTCTTCAACGTATGTATTAGTGCTATCTATATACGGGCTATTTATAAATGTTTTAAATGCTTTTCATGTTCTTGGAAAACATCTGGATTACCGACTGAGGATAAATCTTTCTTCGCAATTTACTTCAATTTAATTCGTGCCAGCGAGGCCCGCCCTTCAGGAATTACGTATATTTTTATAATAATTACAAAGAATGGTTGTGAATTCGTCTTATAGCTAACCCCAAGAGAAATTAATTTAATCCTAGATCAAGTAAAAAGAGCAAGGAAGATGATGACATACATGTATATCGTAGGCTTTCGAGTTTTGAGCATAGATGATGGTGAAAAAATAATAGTCTGAATAGAAAGGTAAATGAATAAGTGCTTCATAAAATAAAATACTAAAACTTGAATAACAGGACGATACTTTAATAATTCGATAACAGCACGCTGTTTAACTCGCGTCGACATAGCACTAGAACACGTCTCCGTACATCTGTTTCTCCAAATACATTGGATGAATGGAACGACCTCAAACCTGCGCATGCGGGTAGAGGGGGGAACGTTACTTCCACGTGCCCCCGGGAGTGCTTCTCAAGGTCATTTTGTTTGTGGTCAATAGTCTTAGTTGTGGCGTTTGCAGCGTGTGTGCATCAGTTTTCAGCACAGCACTCTCGTACCTTCGTTAGCCCATACCAAAATATGTCTGCAATGTGTGTTGCGGAACGTACAGGATGTTATTCGCCTTTCAGACTGAGCGGCTCCAAATTTACTGAGTGATGCGCTCTTTAAAAATATCGTTGCCCACGGCCATTTGTTCGGGTGAGCATGATATTTTGCTGAAATTTATTTTCGAAAAAAAATAAAATTGACAGCCAGAGGAAAGCGATCGCTCATTCTCCATTCATCTTCACAGTTCGAGGCTTGTTAGGTGTTTTCCCAATTTTTATGGGAAAATGTCATTGGTTACCCAAGTATTTTATATTGTGTTCTCTTTCGCATAGATGTGGAAAATCGATCTTAAAATCACCTATTTTTTCTTCGAAGTACTTTCATTTTGTCGAAGGACTAATTTTTTTTGGCTTGGAAAATTTGTTTCCTTCTTCAAAATTTGGACGTGATTAACGAGTAAATAAAAGTAAGGGGTGTTCCGTTTGAATAATTGGAATAAAGAGCGTGGACGAGGCCTCCTAATTCATTATTCTAAGAGATTAAGCATTTCATTTTTTCAATAAGATCTAATGGCGTGTCATTTACCGAAATAAACCGTTGGATCGCGTGGTCATTTACCTTATGCGTGATGCTTTTTTTCGACTGAAACTGTTGCTGGCTAGTAATAGGAAATGTTAGGGCGTGAATGGCATTATTTTCGTTCATCTGGGTGCGCTTTGTGATAATAACTTATTCTTTTCACTTTGGGAAAGAGGTTATTGACCGAAAATTATGTCGTAAGCGGAAATCAAAATATTATGTTTTAACCTCTTCGCTGTGATTGAGAAGATAGTAATGTAAGCACCGTTAATGATTATTAAAGCATTCAAGGGCCTCATTTTTAACATAGAGTAAGCGGAAGTATTTCATTCATAGTCATTGAGTCACAAATATTACACGCTTTATCGAATAGGCAGCTAAATATTCGTCCTTCAGAATGTTTTCTTCAAAAAATCCATAAATAATGAGGAATTTGTCGTTAAAACTGAGAAATCAAGAAATTATTATGACTAAGTTGGTTATTTAAATAAATATAGTAGTTGATACATTCCGCCAATGCTTTATATCTACCATTTGGAGTTTTAATTTTGTAAATAGAAATACATGCCTCAATCATACAGGTAGGTGTTTTTGACGCCAGGATCACTAAATCTCAAGTAATGTTGTCTCATATCACAGTGGAATGGATTGTCGCTTGTAGATAGTTAGCTCTTCGTTGCACGACCAATCGCCTCCTGATGATGCTGTATTTTCCGAATTGGATTGGGTATGCCCTTCTTCCGACTGCTCCACGCAGAGGCGTGCGAACTTGTTTTAAATGTGTTTTTTCGCCATGCTGAGCGGTGAAAGTAAGGAACTTAGAACACCAGCTGTCAGAAAACAAACTAGTGCAAATGTGAAACGCTTAACGTCTTAAGTATGTTAGTAATACACTTTGACTGCTACGCACGGTCATTTCAATTACCCGAAGACGAATTATACGATTAGGTTTTTATCGTCAGTTATCATTACTGGAACATATCTTGAAGTCTCTAAATTTATGCATTTTATTTCATTTTTTTAGTTATTTAGAATTTTATGTATTTAATCAAAGAGTTTTTCCGACAAATCCCGTGAACAAATGTGTATTACCACGACAAACCAATCAAGTAACCATAAATACAACGCGGAATTTAACGAGGCTAGTAAAAAGATTGGCACACAAAAAAAGAATTAAATTTCAATAACTAAAAGTCAATACTATGCAAATTTGGGTGAAATGGTTCTCGAAGCTACTCGTAATATAACTCAGAAAAATGGGTATCTAAAATTTGAATTTTTAATTGACAAGTACATTTCAAAGACTCCCACCAAAGAATCGTCCTTCCAATCAAGTAATATGCCAAAGTTTGATTACCAGTTGGTATATTTTTAAAGATATAGTTTATTGTTATTGTGATAAATTGAAAATGACCTAACATATGTGTCTATGCGAAGCCGTAATTTAATAGTCGATGAAAATTAAATTTCATTTACACTTCCTGGATTATATGCTTCTTAAGCTTAATTTTAAACATTATTCGTTCATTTGAATGTTCGATTCTTATTAATTGGTCCTGGTGGCACAGGTGTGCTCATATACGTACTATTATGAGGAGGTTTAGTGTAGCTAGCGAACTACTTTCCCCGCACTTACGGTTATGCTATATTCAACCCAGCAATAAGTCGAAATTATCATTGGAGGACAATATTTTGTATCGCCCAAATGAAGTCAAGCACATTGACGAAACAGTATTATTTCCCAAATGTTTCGTTTATAGAACAAATGCCAAGAATATATTACATCACTTATGGTATGCATGCAAGTAGACATTCAATCGATAGGATAACTAACGGTTGTATGTAATTCTTCGATTACGAGCCATTAGTTGCTCTTGGATGACCTCTTGGTGGCCTGTCTTATAGGATTGGAACCCAATTAATTGAAATGTCTTATGAATAGAAGATTTTATGAAAACGTTTCGGGAACAAAATGCGGAATCCCTTGTCCTACAAGCCTTTTAATCGCAATTAAACCACTCAATTTGAAGGTCATAGTGATAAAATTCGATCGACACGAAGTTTCACCCAACGTACTAGGTTGGGGAAAAGATTTACGATCAAAATATCTGTGGAAGACATTTTAGCTTCAATTTAAATTTTTTTAAGTATCATATTTTAAATTTTAAAAAACATAAAATCTTAATGAAGTGGTCGATGCACTAGCTTAACATTCAGATGCTTCTTTTCGGACCAGATGCAATTAGTTCATACATTACTGGATGTAGTAAATCCTTAGGACCGTCATAGAAAATTGTTAGACTATGTTTCTATCCCTATTCTGAGCAACAAAAGTGCATATTAAAGCATGCAATTACTTCCTTTTTCATCTCCTTTTTCTTTATTTCATACGTCAAACCATCCAAAATTCCTATTCTTTTTTTCAGTCTTCTTCAACATTTTCCATTATATTACACCCTTCCCCTCCCACTTCCTCACACTATCTTCTCCTTCCAGTTTACGTCTTACTTTCTCTCGCATTTATCCGACAACCGCCTTACCTAACATTCCCCGCACGTTTTGATATAGCATGCTCCTCTCTCACATACTTCTTCGTAGGTGGTTTTCTCCATCTTTCTCGGCTGCCACATTATATCTATTCCGTTTACGATTATGCAGAAGGTTAGTTCACATCTGCACTCGTTGGCTTTCGTAATCGGGGATATTGCCAAAACGTATTTGTTGTGCACCGAAGTATTTACTCCCGTTGAAATCTCTTGATAGATTTTTTTTCGTGAGTACGATATTTTTTCTATTTTACTACGCACGGAGAATATAAAATAAGTGTGACAATTACAAGTGAAGGTAAGAAAAACATGTCGCTTCCAAAAATTAGATCTTAGCATTTCTATTACGTCCTTTTACAGGCGGCGGGGCTCTGAAACCTTACTTAAAACATACGATGTCTGTCCAATAAATACGCGAACTGAGGCCATAAAAACTTTACTTTGCAAAATTTAGTCTACATCGATTTCGTCCCATTCAAATTACTCTCATTCGTTGCTATGCACTTATTACATCTTCCTTTCCGCTGTTTAGAGCACCCTTGGAAGTCCTCGGCAGTTAGGCTTTTTAGTTTTCTCGTTGTTTCTTGCTTTCTTAGGTCCACATCTTCCCAGTGATGTCCCCTCATCACATCTTTGCATTTTGGGAATAGGAAAAAGTCGCAGGGGGCGAGCGAGATCTGGCGAATAAGGAGGATGACCTAGGATGGGGATTGATTTTTTCCCCAGAAACTGGCGAACAATCAATGCTGAATGTGCAGGTGCATTGTCATGGTGAACGATCCATCCGTCATGTTCGGTTAAAATAGTGGGCACTGCTCATTTTCCTGAGTTCAGTTCATCAGCTGTCATTCGGAGATTTTTTCGACGATCGGTAATGACAAGGGACCGCACACGATCAATGTTGTCGTCAACACAGGTGGTTGAAGGTCCCCGCCCAGCATCATCCGTGGCGTCTTATCGGCCATCTTAAAAACGCTTCATCCACTTGAAAATTGATGTTTTCTTCAGAGCATTATCACCGTAAACAGCTGTCAATATTTCAGTAATTTTTTGATATCTGTACCACGTTTTACCGAAAAAATTGATGTTGATTCGTTGCTCTGTAATTTCCTCCATTTCCATTTTCGACAAGCAGTAAAATAAGGGCAACAGAAACTATCATAAATGGCACCATGCGCACAGCTCGACGATCCGCCAAGCATATACGGCTCATTGGGTCTCAGGCAACTAGCGCCGCTAGTAGGCGGGGCTATAGTCCGCATTATGGCCGCCAGATTGCACCAGTTCGCGTATTTATTGCACAGACCACGTTAAAGCCGGTGAAGAAATGTAAGGTAATAATTATTCACGGTGGGTAAACGAGTTTAGTTGGGATTGCTGTTTTTGACCCTTTCATGATAATAATTCTGCAATAGCTGTACGGCAATTTTGGAGGAAATTCTCCTCTAAATAGTCTTCTTCCTGCGATGAGTAATTAAATGTCTTTCTTGGTGAAGAATGTAAAAAATAATAAATTTCTCCCAAGAAAATGTTTACCGTGTTATTTCATTGTTCCATATTCATCATATATGTTAACAACCCCCGTGTCACGCGTCCATATTTATTGCATCTTTAATTCAGGTTTACCCCTTGATTTTTGAATTTGCATTTTACCGGATTTTAAAGAACAATTTATAAAAATCTATGCAAATGAGATAATTTTAATAGTATATTTGTGGAATTTCAAGGAGCTATTTATTTGCATTGTATATCAAAATGAAATCTTTAAAAATTCAAGTCTCTGATGGTAAAATATTGTCTTAGATGATTGATCTTCTGAAGAATCCTAGAATTTATTGAGTACGCCTTATTCACCTTCCGATTTTTTAAATATTTAAATCCAAAGCGCATAAAAATATTTCCCCGCACGAAGCCCTGTCATCACACTGCCCTTAACGCCAATGTGTAACCGTAACTGATTTTGGACGTCTCTCTCTCTCTTTGTGGGGCCGTTTCGAAATGAACTAGATCAAATGATTTACAAATAGCCTAAATCTTTAAGCAACGAGAAGTATTAAGTACAGAGTAAAACATATTAATTGCTCTGATAACTTAAACTCACTTTATTTTCGTCAAAATCAAGCCTTACATTTTTTTATACATTTTAGTATGCTTATACGTCCAGCCTGCCCTAGTATTTTCTAAGTCTGTTGTTTTAATATTTATATTAATCTTGAAAAAAATTCGCACGGATATTCATCGTGGGGTATTTCAACAGATTTATTTATCGTTAAAAATTAATGGATGATTCGCGAATACCTTCCTGTAATTCACAAGGAGGAAGAGCTTATCAACGAGCCACTTTCGTTCGGGACGTCAGTTAAAAAAAAGTCGCTCTCTAAAAACTCGGTAGGGCTCCGCGTGGAGGTCATTGCCAGTTGGGTGGATCACGATGTCGCAGCCGACTCTCCCTGAGTCAAAAGACCCGGACCGAATATCGTGGAGAGTGCCCCGTGTTTGCCTGTTGTTTCGATGCGGAGTCGAGGCGGACGGTTTTAGTGAGAGAGGGGACCCGTGCCTTATCAGCGCGCAGGAGGAGACATTCGAGGAGCGAAAGGGGTCGTGTTCGTCGGCCTCTCGACACTCGCTCGTGGGGGGCAAAGCCCTCGCTCGCTTTTTATCCCCTGCTCCCCCCGCTCCGTGATCGACGCCACGGGTGGCGGATGCCCACCCCATCCATCCCCGTCCGACCTGCTCAAGAAGACGGGAAATCCGACGCAGTAATCGGAGGACCTGAGGAAAGAGAGGTGACGCCGGGGACGGAAGGAGCGTCGACATAACTCTCGGCTTCCGTCCCCACGTCACTTTGCCCTCCATTGGGGTTCTGCGTCGCTTCCAGACTGGTTGGTGCCCCGGGCGATATTTAGCTGTATCAAGGATGGTAGGTTTTCGTGGCGATTCGCACATTCTGTGGTGGTTGATTGCCTGAGGAGAATTTGGTCTCAACGTTTCTCTGACGTTAAAACGAGTGTCTCTTCAATCGTAGCTAATTTCTAAAGCCACAGCCACCTCGGGAACGTATTATATCAATCGTTCGTCTTATATAGAATAATGTTTATGGGGCAATACCCTTATATTTATTTATTTGATACTCAAAAACTGCAAACTCTAAAAAATATCATATATCATTTTAAAGGAGAGATTTATTCGTCCAAAAACAGGACTCTTTGTTTGACCCCTTACTTAAATTCTCATCTTTATTATGGGCGCACTTTGTAAATATTAAATGCGTTAAAGGCAAACAGAAATGAATCATTTACGACTCCATTCTTTCTCATTTTGATTCTCTGTAACTCTTCTTTACTCTGCCCAGGCATACATAAATATTTAATGATAAAGGACATTTTCTCCTCACTGTTACGTTAAAGCTTGTGTAAATAATGATCATAAATTACGATGTAGGAAAGAATTCAAAATTATTTTTATTGTAGTTGAAGCAGAATCAAAGTATAGCAACGTGCTGTATAGTATAGAAGTAAACTCGGGGATAGTTAAAATTGTGCTGAAAATTACGAACCTGTCCTTCGATTTAAGTCCTTCTTAAAGAGCCTGTGTGGGCAGTCTGTTTTCTAATGAATCCACAATCCGCATTCCCGAATTTTTGCACTCAACTTGTATGGAAAACTCAAGATCCAGTATCATCAATCTATACATGTTATCTTCTAATCAAGGGTCACTGTTGGAAACAGAATCCCGTACTCGCCAATATAAAACCGAAATGATTTAAAATGTATGTCGAATGAAACTTCATGAAAATATAATGCTCGAAAAGTTATCAGAGTTCGACCCTGTTAGCGTTTTTCTGTGGAATTATTGGCATTGTGTTTTATCTTGCCTACAAATGTTTCGGAGCGTTATCTTTCAATTTTATTAAGAAGTTTGCCTCAGAAGAACTATATGTATCAAGTAAGTAGTTGCTGAACGGTTGATCGATTGAACATTTATTAATCATAATTTCCTTAATATCTTTCTTTGGCAATTTAATTCTTTTTTCTTCCACTCTACGTCTGCATTAGTTCTTCTTTTGGCTGTTAAAGTTGGATTCCAATTAAAATAGCGTTTCCCGAAAAAATCGTGACTTGGTGAAACTTCGCTATTGAATTCGTTGAGCGTTCCTAAGTGGTTATTGATGGATCCAGTCACGGTTTGCACGAGAGTCGTCAGACTTGCTGCACTTTGGTTCTCCACGCTGAAATGTTTTCGAGATTCCACAGAAGAGATCAAACAAGCGGCAGGAGTTTTCTTTGTAATCTGGGTGCATTAACTCGAAAGTGTGGGCTTGTGAATGCATTATCAAACAGTCTCTTCGTTCAGGCACTTGTAAAAGGACTCAAAACGAAGTGCAGGTACTTTTGCGAGCGCGTTTTGAATAAATTTTGTATTTCTCTGCGAGTTCTCTTGTGCACTATCCATAATTTCGATATCAGAAGTGGTTTTGACTTTGTTTTCATTAGTCCTTTCCTTATCTGTTAAAGGCACTGCTTCCTTCGAAATTGAGTAAAAATATTAGCTGATTTGTAGTTTAGTCACGGCTTGCTATTTAATATTTTTGTGTTATCGCTGCTAATTATACCAGCATTGTGCTTGTAATAAAAGTTCTCATATCTTGATAATCTAAATTCTAATCTAATAATATCTTGTTAATTTAAATTCTGCGAACAACTGATTTTTCTTCCGATCGGTAGATATAGCACTATGATCTCATTAAAATATCTATAAGAGGTTTTTGAAGCCCTAACTTTGCCTTTACCTCCAAACATAATTTTCAGTGACTCCTGTAATTAATTTCCGTTGATTGAGTCCGATAGTTTTTTCTTTCTGTGTTTCAGAACAGTGCTAGTGCTTCAATTGCCACGTTGCTTGATAAGTATTTTTTTACTCTTTCCGGGTGTCCGGGTGGCGTTCAATTTTAATGCCGTTATCACCATTTATTCATAATCAGCATGGTAAAAATAAATCAATGTTGTCAGAAAACTACGGGTAAGTAAAACTGAATCCAACAAAATGATATCAGCAAGTTTATTGTCTTTTTTTGATATGGTTTGCGTAATATAAAGAGAGAAACATCAGTAGTCGAGTGATCAATTTGTTTTTCGCTTTATATGTTATTTGCTCTTGTGATGATGTTTTGAACGCCAAATGCATTGCCCACGTAGTAAAGCGTCCCTCTCGGCTTAAATGTCCATCATGATTCGTGAAGCGTCGGACAGCCGTTTTCATAGAGCGACAACAGTTAATCCTTCCACAAGGAAGCTTACTGTCGTGTTAAGGCTCTCTCATTAACCCATTTCAGCCGGGTTTTTGTCGGGATAATCAATGCAGCTTTCCTTTTGCATACGAATTTTGTTTGCACAGTAGAATACTTTACTTATACCTTTCTGCCGAAAATATCTCCCATCTGTTCATTTACGGAGTGTGCCAATTATAATGTGATTCCAGTGTAACAGTAATTACGATTATCATTATTTTATATCATTTTGTTTAACTTTTTTAATCATGTGAGCTTCTCTCTTGTTTCTTCGTGGAACATCGATTTAACGCTTTCGTAAAAGAGAATTTTATAAACCCCAAAGCTCAGGCCGTGGCCTTTTGTCGATGATTTCGTTGTAAAAGAGGAATTACCCAAAGAGCCAATTTTTATAATTGCGTCACTAAATGAGCACTGACTAGGGCCTTCGCCCGCCTACTGCCATGCTATCCACAATTTATGTTTCCTATCAATGTGGCCACCACTTGAGTCAAGTCAAGTCGAGAAGTTTTGGACGTTGAAGTTCCCCTGCATTGCAGCGTAAACATTTTGACCGTAGTTATCAGTTGAATTAATCGTTTGCGTCAGGTTTACAGCCCATGAGTGGATCCATCAAAAATGTATGTATGGCTGGGATAAAAGCCTTTCTCCCGCTTCGTTAATGGCAGCGGTTGGCTCCTGAGCACTTAAAAGTGGGCAGGTTACAGCGAGGGAGTTAATGCAAAGGGCCGCAGAAGAGATGAAATGTTGAATGTCGTGGGGGTGAGCCGGTGGGCGGAAGCGAACGAAACCTTTACATACGGTGATTCAGAAGTCCTCCGTACCGAATAACAACCCCCGATTTCTCGAAAATTTCACCAGAGAGAGTTTTACCCGTTGTGTTTGTTTTAACGGCATCACTTTTTTGCGTTGGCTTTTCCACAATTAGCCCTTTGAAAGAAGCATGTTTAACATTATCTCCTTTGAACGAAGCTAACATCTTTAGGATAAAGCATTGTTTAAAATATGAAGAAATACCCTAGTTTTAAAAGTTAATATTTTATGGGCTAATTAAAATGTTCTTGTTTTGTAAATAAATATACAGTGTTGCCAAGCCAAATTGCCTTTAGAAATATTAATTATTTTAGTCTCATCATTTTCGAATTGTTTGCCTCGAAGGGGAAAAATGCGCCTTAACTCAAACAAGGCTGACATTTGTCAATTCGTTTCTCGGTTTCAAATTAGAGAATTAGCGTTTTATTAGCTATCAAAGAAATAATGTGTATTTTTTATGATTGAATGCCTTGGAAAAACGGTGCGTTAAAACTAACATCTAACGTATATTTAGTTTAGTGAAATATAATTCCCGAATGAGTAGTGAGGTCCAAGTTTCACCATATGTCATCAGAAAGTCGTATTTTGTCGTATTTCATGAAGAATGTGTCTGCAATATAAGGAACATTGGTAATCAGTAACGCTATTTACGTGTTTCTGTAAATTTTATCAGTGATGTTTTGTTTTAATTTTGTGTGCATTCAGTCAATGAGAGATTTATCCCATATCGCCATATCATCACGTAGTTAGGATCAAACAACCTTTGTCCTCTGCCTCCCTCCCCCTCACCAGTATTTGCCAGAGTCAGCTGGGCCTGTGTCTGTTTCACAAGCGAGGTGAAAAATGAAGCTTTTGCTAATTGCATTGGATGGATCTTAAAAATGTGATTCACGATTTTTAAAATAATTTATCCTGTGTTTCTTAGACTTTGATTGACCGCGTGGCAGTCTCTGAGTTAGCTGAAATCGGAATAAGTATCAATGCATTGGTGTATATGGTTTACATATCACTCTGCTACAATATGCATCTGCGTTCGTATGGTTTGCACTTAAGGCTCACGGGTAAATCGAAATTTGGCAATAAGAAGAAAGGGGAAAAAAATTAGTCATTATTAATTGGAAAAACGTCATCATTTATTTTAGTTTTTCGGTTAACTGGTTTTACCCATAAATGTTGTGATACGATGGAAAGGGTTCTCTGCCCATAACGGGCACGCAACTTGAACAAGTGTCGAGTTCGCAAAATCATAGCGTTTTCAACTCTGTATCAATTTTTATTTATTTTTTCAATTTCCTCTTTCACTACTCTTCAACATCACTCTGAGAGGTGGTCATATCCTGTGTGATAATTCCAGCTGCAATTACAACATTTTGTTTGTTGATTTCTTGTGGCAAACTTTATTTGGCGAACGCCTCCTGTGCAGGAAATATCGTGCTGAAAAATCGAACCACATAAGAATCTATTCCAAGTATTCTCATTTATTAGAAGTTGTTGGTGATCTGTAGTAGTAATTGATTAGTTGGATTTACTAAGGTTAATGTGATTAAATCATCCCAAATGTCATAGGGGAAGCCTATACTAATCATTAATTAGACCGCAGAGGATTCAATGGAGCCATTTGGCAAATGACTGACGAAGGTTAAGATCAATCATTATACGATCCCAAATAATCCCAATGGAATTCAATATTGTATTTTAATGTATTGTGTTCACTTTAAACAATCTGTGTATCTTAGAATCAGCTGAACTGGAAATAAATACTTGTGATCACATGTATTTATATCCGACGAATTAGGTAAATCATTTTGGAATCGAACAGCGGTATAAAAGGAGTTGTCAGGGTTTCTCTCAGCTGTACATATGCTTCAAAAATATTCCTATTTTTAATGATCTTAAACGTATAATATTTTTTTCTCAAATCAGTTAGTGAGTTTTGCTTACTTAAACACTGGAGACGATGCGCCCAACGCCATCTCTTCTTTGTCATTCTGTGCCTGTTCATTTTGTTTCTTTAGTTTCGTCGGTGTATTCACATCGACATCACGTGATTCTTGGCGCATTTTCCCTCGCGAGTGAAACCGCAACTGGGACCACCTGTTGCCCATCGAGTGTGTCTAGCCTCGCCACAATGGTGTGCCGATCACGATTTTCCGAAACGCCTGCCCCCAGCTCCCGCGCTCAGGTGCAATCCATGCTCCAGACGAGTCCTCTTAGGCATCCGTCGTCTAGGGGAAGGAACTCTTCAAGATTCTGTTCTATGCCCATCCCTCCCTGTATCTATCTACAGCTCCTTGCATTATACACAACTTGAAACACGTAATTCGCTCGTGGGGTCTTCCTTTGTAGTTCCCTTTGTCATCTATAATAAAATATTTGTTCTCATCGTCTGATCAATCGGATTTCCTCTTCATGAACTCTTTTCCACCCAAAGTTAATTTTTTCCCAAATTTCGTTCAAGAATTATTGCACAAAAGCATGAATATAGCTGATGTCGTAACTGCAGCCATGCTGAGAGCTTGGATCGATTTGAACAGTTCATTTTCCATTAAATTTCACGTTCAGAACCCTGGTCGAAAATATATTGGATTTGTAAATCCCTTGAATGGAATTAACCATCAGAATTCACATTCGGACCACACTCGTGGTGATTCGTAATTATGGAAATAGGAATACATGATGTTTCTTTTGGTTATTTTCAAGTCGTTTCGTTGTTTGTTTGCGTTAAGGGGCTTCGAGTATTAAAGGAACCAACAAGGTGAGGAGACTCCCTCCCGTTAGTTAAGATGTTGACCGAAAGGGGTTGCTGGAGTGGGACGTCACGATAGGGAATCTCGCCAATTTTCCCGAATCACAAACCAAGTGCATTATCACTCACCCACTTGCAATTCATTGACATTTTTCGTGAATGGATGTTAAATGTGCGGGAAGACACAAAGCAAGAAGTTCGAGTTTAATTGCGGCTTTCTAATGGGGATGCCGCGAAAGGTCGCGTTAGTGAGAGGGATGTTGATTAAAGACTAGAGAGCAAGAGAGGAGGAGGCTCTCCTATCTCTCTCTCCCTAATTCCTTTAATGCTCGAGGTTCAGAGGACGCCTCCACATTAAACAAATCATTAGTCTATTTTTTTCTGCCGGCGTATTATTCGGCAACTATAAGGTAAACTCAAACTGTAAAGGCCGTCAGTCGAGTATTGTCGCGAAATTTTCACTCTCCACGTGGCTCTATATCCATTGCGTCGAACTTAAAATAGCTTTAGTATATGAACCGTGAGAGCAATAAACAAATGGGGGTGTTTTGGAGTTAAAAAATGGAGTTAACGCGTGGACACTTTGGTGCGGTGATTTTTTACGACTTCGGACATGGATTATTAAGACAGGAGTGCATCGATCAACTTACTTCCACTTTTGGCGATGAAGCCATATCCTTTGCCGCTCTGAAACGCTGGTATGACGAATTCCATCATGACCGCCGTTCGCTCAGCGGCGAAAGTCGTGAAGGTCTACGGTGAATGCTTGGACATGTATATACATATATTATTATTAGGTAATCTACTGGTTAAGGTAGGTTTTTAGATGGACAAAATTACTAATTAAATAATTTGTGACTCCCAGCAAAACACAACATCCTACTTTACATCAGGTCCCTCTTCAGCTCTTAGTACTTTCTTCCTTCCTTCATCCCGTCCAACATCCCTATCCTGTTCCTTCCCTTTCCTCGTTTGCCTAACATTCTCCCCTCAATCACAGTTTTCAACATCCCACTGCCGGTCAATACCCCCTTCATCCTCTTTTCCTGCCTCCATAGGATTTCTCCCAACAAACTCCTCTCTTCGCCCACCATACCAAGTACTTCCTCATTTGTTTTCTTCTCTGTCCATTTCACCTTCTCCATTCTTCTCCACACCCAAATTTCAAAAGCCTCCAGTCTACGTCTATCCTCCTGCTTCAATGACCACGTTTCCGCGCCGTACATAGCTACGCTCCATATCAAAGTTTTTACGAGTCTTTTCTTAACATCCTTACTCAACGTCCCTGTCATCAACTCCCTCCTCCTTGTGAGCAATTCTTCTCCTTACGTCCCTACTACATTGACCGTGTTGGTCCAAAACACTTCTATATATAAATATATATGTATATATATATATAATATATATAATAATATATATATATATAATATATAATTTTTTTTTGGTAAACATTCTTCATAGATGCATATGTAGTATCATCCATGTCTTCAGTTAATTTGTTGTTAACCTTCGCGATAGTGCGAGGGGGTACTAACCGGCAGGTTTTGGGTTCAAATCCGGGTGACGCCTCTGGGCACCCTCGGCTTCACCTTAGCTATCTGATTTTTTAGGTTATTTTTCTCCCTTATTACCCTGTGAATTCGCGAATTCCACACGCCTTACGGGGCTTAGTGTTGAGCGCTCTCTACCATCACATCTTAACCAGCCTTCGGTTTGACTACCGGTATTATTACTCTTTTCACAAAGAATTAATTCTTCCCAACCGTCGTAAAACATAACCTCTATTAGCGATGAGTTTCCTCTGACTCTTCTAAGTCTTAGTAGCTTTTACCGACTTCGGCGAATAGAATAACGTTCTGAAGGATTCAAGTACGAATAGAAAGTTCTTTCTAGCCCAAAATATTAACCTTTAAGTTAAAAAGTCGTCGTCAAAACCTTTAAAGAGTCTGTGTATCCACCGATGCCAAGCATGGGAGGTAGGAGCAACAGAAAGATGATGATTGGAAGCAATGGAATTTGTGCTGCAGGAGGAAGGTGATTATTATATGGGTGACTAAGGACGAATTTCCACTGGGAATGTTTTATTAAAGTAATCTTTTGAAAACACTGAAACTGAAAGATAAAATTCTCCGTTGCTTTCCGGAAACCGAGCAGGAATGACTAAAGAGGAAGACCCCGGATAAGATAAATTCATGGAAGGGAGAATAACGGACGTGAAAGCGACGAAATATGAAACTGGGAATGAGCTAGCCAATAGGACAAAGGAGCATAGAGCCTTCTTATCCCTGATAACGTTTATTTCATCATAAAAAAATGCTACCAAACTGCAGGGCCTCTAATTTTGGCAAATAGTGTTTTCTATGAATGCCGTTTGGTAACCATTTATTCAATAATTATATTCATTATATTACACGCGTATGTTCCAGTCCTCCCACAAACCACAAATCTAATGCCGCACGACCTGTCATTGTTTCCCCATCTTCCCTTCCTCTCCACATTACCTTCTATTATTCCACCCGACCCTGCTTGATGGTGTCCATTTTTCGTTTTGTAACCACCATCGTGGTAACGCGAATGCAGTATGGCAATTGTTTATTTTATGGCTAGGTTACGTGTCGGCATAAATTTTCATGTTTTGAATTTAAAATTAAACGCGCAAAAAATTCATATTTTATTTCCCGGGAATGTGGCTCTTCCAGTCCTTTATATGCGACCCATCAAAATACCTCGGACCCTCTTTACATGCAGTTGTATGCTCATTCCCGGCCGTTCTTTTCCATTTAATCTTAATTTTTCTCCGTGACCGCAGTCCAATGAGTCTTTACCAAATGTTATGAGGTGAATATCACTCTCCAATTTTCCGCTCCCCATCTTTCTACCACACATTCGCTCATTTTTCGAGAATCTTTCTGAAATTAAGATTTATATGTACCATGGAGTGATATTTATATAAAATAATAAATCATTTCATGAATCCTCTTAGGTCTAAATCGTTATCGTATTTACGTCAGAGAAAACTTTATCTCTCCGTGGAAAACGGCTAATCCATTGGCGAGTTTTGAATAGTCTGGCAATAACGAAAGTAAGCGTAGGAACCTTCGGGGGGGATACTCACATAGCCGCAGCGCAGAGCAAATCAGGTTGGCTACGACTATTTCAAACGTTTATTGTGAATAAATTGATAGGCATAACGCCTGAAAGCATTATGAAGCAAATGAATACTAATTGGTTGTGTGCAAAACAAATGCTGAGAAAAGAGAGAACTGTTGTATCCACTAAATGCATAACTGATGGCTGCGCGTTGAAAATTGGTGCAGCTTCAATTGCGACCAAAGTAAATCATTTTTGCGATTACACATGGGAGAGCGCATTTATTATAACTTCATTTCATTGGATTGTTTCATATTCGGGTCTAAATCAAGAGCTGCAGTTGTAGTATACATCGGGGGAGGTTGGAATTAGGGGGTCGGAGTTTTCAGCAATTGGCATAAAGAAGGGATATCCTCCTCGAAAGTATTATTCACTAGTCATATTGTCGGATCATGCGTAGTTCCGTGACTAAGAAAATATTGAGTTCTTATTGAACCAAAAAGAAACCGTAACAAATGGCACATCAAGAATAAACTCTATTAGTGATTCGAGGAATCAAACTGATTCATGCGTCAAAATCTAAGAAATTAAACAAAATTGTATTGAGCTTTTCAGCGTAAACACTGCTTAGTCCATTTTGTACAACCGTAATTTTATAATTATATTATTTATGTAGTAATACTTACTAAGTGGTTGTTAAGGTGAGCCGTAGGAATTTTAGCTGCCAAGCCCAAGAGATTTAAGGGACAGAGAAACAACTGGTTTTGCTACCATTTCCGAAATTTTAACATATTCTGAACACTACTCAGTCAATTAAAAACTCATGAGCATACAAAAGACCATCGTATAAGTATGCAAAAATATCAAAATAGGACGAAGAACATCTTTTAAAGAGAACAGCAGGACTTTCCTACCAAACACACTTATGAAAGAGATTTATTCATAATTATGATACGAGTATTACATCGTTATGGCGAACGAGTGTATTTATGCGTATGTTATTAGGATCGGAGTCCTGGCGTTCCGAACTGCGCGCCCCTGCCCCGTTGCGTTTACCAAGGATGCAACATAAGTGTACACTTCAGGCTATTGTTCGTGTGGCTGGGGCTGAACCCATTTGCTAACATTATTTTTGAATTAGGTTAAAATGTTATAAAGTCCTGCAGAGAGTTTTTTATTTTCATGAGGTCATGCTGAAAGATTTCCCCACGGGCATTTGAACGGAAGGAAGGGATTAATGGTGATTGACGATATTGCTGATTAATGATACGAATAAGGCATACTTTGGAAGGCTGATCGGTTTATCTGTTAATCCCCGTTCGTTTACGATAATTTGAAATGTCTCCCTTTTTTGTGTTCGGCTCGTCTCGGTCGTTTTTTGACATTTGATTTATTCTTGTTGGGTAGTACTCCGTTCAACTTGAAGAGTTGAGATTTGCTTCGGCCGGATAAAGGGAAATGAAGCTTTCCGCAATGCGCAAAACTGCAACGGGTTGCTTACGCGTGCCGCCATATTAATTAAATTCAGGACTAAATTATTCTGATCCTTCGAATCAATCAAATAAATATTGTATTACACTCTCAGCCTATTTTTATCTTGATAAAAATTTGATTGATTTAAATAATTCCATCACTGCCTCTCGAAGTCAATAGTGATATTTATCAAGTCGTAAAAACATCAATAAATGAGTTCGAAAAATGTGTATTATTGGGAGAGACGTGGCGGCGAAGCATTCTTTTTTTATTTCCATTTTCGTGTCATCAGCGGATTACCTGAAATGACAAGTTTAGATGAAGGCTGCTTTTTTTAACCCATTATTATTTCAAACATTCAAATTTCTCTGAGCTGTTGAGTGTCACAATCGGCTTACCCAATTCGCAACAACGTCGGCAGTTGTTTAATTAAGTAATTCGGCGGCTTAAATTGGCGTTAAAAATATGCTCTTGGTCGCGCGTTTCACTGGTGGTTCATAAACCGCTTGGCATTTTTTCTCTGTGGAGAGCGCGAGGGCATCGGGGCGTCGCATTGTTGCCCGTTGGGGGCGAGGGTGGGTTTTCGGGGTCAGGTCACGTGACACCTGCAAGCGTCAGTGGACCGCGGTGGTGTCGCCGACACCGAAACCAACGCCAGGGCTTCATTTTAAAAGGATTTTAATCACGTTTAGTGCGGTTATCTTCCTTTATTCTAGCTACGTTGTCCTGAAGATGTGATCCGAGAGCTGATTAATTACAAAGGGATGGGAATTGGGGAATTGAATAAGCACGGCGTTGTTTTCGAGCAGAGAATCGAAGTAAGGACTTGGTGAATAGAGTTTCCTTGTTTCAGAGTTTTCACCATAATACTAGCACACTCACGCATATACATTCATATGTATATAAATAGTACATATTATAATCACTAAAACATAGACAATCTAATAAATATATTATTATTATTAAAAATACACATGTGCTGATAGACATTGTCAGGTGGCACACAAGTCCCAAATAATCGCAAAAGATAATAGATAAAATCAGACTTCAAAACACAAATCTCTTTAACAAAACAAGCGAATCCCCATCCCATTTACAACCATTAATCAGAAAAAGATAAATTTAAAAAATTAAGCTATTACATATAATACAATACACCACACATCAATCAAATTATTACATATATACCTTACATCTTACACCTATTTTTATTTACGTCGAGTTTTGCGGTCATGCCATCTTTGTCAAACAAAGATCTTTTAAAAGTGAAAAAGTTATTTAATATGTGCTATACATGTACATGTATAAAAACAGTGGTTCAACTGATTTTCCTGATTCCGCCTCCCCCACCTCTACTGTATTCGTCCTTTATATGTGTTCCTATCCCTTTTCCTTATATCTACTATATTCCTATGTGAATGAGTGTTTATTCGCCGTTTGGCGGCATTTCGTGTTTGAATGTGTGTATATATATATATATATATATATATATATGTATATGTATATATATATATATATGTATATATATATAAACATATATATATATATATAAACATATATATATATATATATATTTTTTTTTTTAAAGTAATCTACCGGTTAAGGTAGGTTTTTCGACGGACACAACTACCAAACAAATATTTTATTACTCCTAACAAAACACAAAATCCATCATCCTACTCTATATCAGGTCCCTCTTCATCTCTGAGTACTTTCTTCCTCCCTTCATCTCGTTCAACATCCCTATCCTGTTCCTTCCCTTTCCTCTTTTGCCCAACATTCTACCCTCTATCACAGTCTTCAACATCCCACTGCCGGTCAATACCCCCTTCAACCACTTCTCCTGCCTCCATAGGATTTCTCCCAACAAACCCCTCTCTTCGCCCACCATACCAAGTACTTCCTCATTTGTTTTCTTCTCTGTCCATTTCACCTTCTCCATTCTTCTCCACACCCACATTTCAAAAGCCTCCAATCTACGTCTATCCTCCTGCTTCAATGACCACGTTTCCGCTCCGTACATAGCTACGCTCCATATCAAAGTTTTTACGAGTCTTTTCTTAACATCCTTACTCAAAGTCCCTGTCATCAACTCCCTCCTCCTTGTGAAAGCCTCTTTGCCTAGCGCAATTCTTCTCCTTACGTCCCTACTACTTTGACCATGTTGGTCCAAAACACTACCGAGATACGTAAACTGTTCTACCTGCTCTAGCTTTTGCCCTCCTATTTTAATGTTAAGCTTGGCCTTTTTCTTTCTAGAAAATCGCATAACCTTTGTTTTATTAATATTGATTTTCATCCCATACCTGTCGCACTGAATTTCCAATTCACTAAGCAATGCTTGCAGTCCCTTGGCTGACTGACAAACTAAAGCTTGGTCATCAGCAAACCTAACTGATTTTACGAATTCCCCGCCCACTTTCATTCCTACCTCGAGTTCTTCCCATGCCTCTTTGATCATTTCTTCTGCGTACAGGTTGAACAGCAACGGTGATAATGGGCAACCCTGCCTTACACCCCTTCCTAACCCTGCCCATCCTGACTCCCCGTTTCTCACCCTCACCTGAGCAGTCTGAGACATGTACAGGTTGCGAATAAGCCTCCTTTCCCTCCAATCTATTCCTATTTTCTGCAATATACTCATTAGTTTTTCCCAATTTACTCTATCAAACGCTTTTTCGAAATCTACGAAACAGGCAAATACCTCCTGGTCGTGTTCTATATTCCTCTCGATTAATAATCTCACTACTGCAATGGCATCACGCGTACCTCTCCCCTTCCTAAACCCAAACTGATCATCCCCTAAGTAATCATTTGCCCTACTCTCTATCCTTTTGTTTATGATCCTGAGAACAACCTTAGCTGCGTGGGATATCAAACTAATTGTCCTATAGTCCTCACATGACGAGGCCTTTACCTTTTTCGGAATAGGAACTAAAACTGATCTAACAAAGTCTTCCGGCCAGATTCCCTCCTCATAAATACTACGGATCAGCCCATATAGCCTCTTCCTCCCACATTTTCCCAAGCATTTCAAAAGTTCCACGGGAATGTTATCTACCCCCACGGCCTTATTTAGTTTCATCTCCCTTAATGCCCTTTCTATCTCATTGTCTAGTATGCCTGGACCTAAGCTATCTTCCTCTACGTCATGTTCCTTTTCAATGTCTAACTTTGTTGGTCTAAGCTCTTTACTATACAGTTCTTCTACATATTCCTTCCATCTCTCTTGGATCTTTCCTGCGTCAACTATTACCTTACCGGCCTTATCTCTAACTGCTATCGTTGATCTCCCTTTCTTACTTCCCGATAAAGATTTAACTATGCTGTAAAGCGCACCGATTTCCCCCTTCCTCTGCAGACTTTCCATATCCTCGCACTGCGTCTTCCACCATGCTTCCTTTGCTTTATTTGTTGCCCGCCTCAATTTATTGTTCAATTCTTTGTACTTCATTTTGCCTAATTCTGTATTTATATTCTTCCATTTTCGCCGCTCATCCATTTTTGTAATCATCTCATCCGTGATCCATGGTTTACGAGTCCTTTTAGCGTTAACGGTTCCAATAGTGTCTTTTGCCGCTTTAGACAACCCTTTTTTGATACATTCCCATTTTTCTTCAATAGTACTTAGCTCTTTACCGTCCTCCATGATTTTCTCTACCGCCTGTTTGTATTCCTTTCTTTTCAACCCATTTAATGCTTCTACATTCCATTTTCTAACTCGCCGCCCCTGCCTTATCTTTTTAAAACGTACGCTACATTTCATAACAACTAAATTGTGGTCTGAGTCCGCATCCGCTCCCGGGAAGCTGTGGGAATTTATCACACTGTTCCTAAACCTGTGTCTAACCAGGATATAATCTAGCTGATATCTTCCCGAGTCACCTGGCATTTTCCATGTATACCTGCGTCTTTTGTGGTGTCTGAACCAAGTGTTGGTGATAACTAAGCCCTGTCTCCTGCAGAACTCAACTGCTTTCTCCCCGCGGTCATTCCTCGTGCCTAAACCGTAGTCCCCCACCTCATCACCATCTCTTCCTTCGCCTACCGTCGCATTCCAATCCCCCATCACTATCAAATGTTTCCCTGCAGGAACAAATGCAATCATGTCCTCTAACTGATCGTATATCCTATCGACCTCTTCTTCCTTATGGTTGCTCGGTGGCATGTATACCTGGATAATAACTAAGTTCGTCGGTTCTGCTTTTATCTCCACTAGTAGTATTCTATCCGTTACCTGCTCTATGTTGACTACGCTTCTTCCTACCTCTTCATTTAATACTATGGCAACCCCTCGTTGGCTCTCGTCCCCACCGCTGTATATTATTCTATACTTATCACTCCAGTAATCCCCGCTATCTTTCCATCTCACCTCGCATAGACCTAAAATATCTATATTTCCCCTTTCCATCTCTCGCTTAACATTCTCCAATTTCCCCGTCCTCATCATTGTCCTAACATTCCACGTTCCTATTCTAACTAATTTGGTCTTCTTCTCCTGCGTCTTCTGTCCTGCTGCTGCTGGTTTTCCCTTGCAAGGGTTTCGTGGGATGACGACCGCGGAAGCCTTGCCTCCCCCGCTGCCGGGCACGACACACGGCCGATTGGGCCGAGCCCCGTGGTTGCCAGGACTCAAAATATCTCTATTGTCCATCATATTTTTCTAGGGAATGATAATTGAGGTGGTTTCCCGTTGCCTTCCTCAATAGTGTTTTTAACGTGACACCATCACTTACTGGCCGCCCCACTGGGGTCAGACGCCATTGCAGCCGCCTCACTGAGGAACAGACGCTTCGTGGACTACCTTTCGTCTGGCTCCTAACCTTCGACCTATCTGGCATGGGTGACCCTACCAGGAGCAATTTTTATTACTCCCGCCAGTACAGCTCTAGGGGTCATCGGAACGCACAAGCCCTTCCACCACGTCAAGGTTGTAGTCCGGGGAGGGATATATATATATATATATATATATAGGAAGAGAGAGAGAAAACACAAAAAAGGACACTCACATTGCAGAGATACTTTAAGCTTTTGGCCTTCTCCTACACCTTGAGGTCAGGCAAGAAGGTTTCGGGCGGAAGAAATGTGAGGGTTGTGGAAGGGAAATGTGGAGCGTGTTTGGGAAAGGGAGGGAGGGGTAAGTATCTAGCGGTGAATGTTCAATGCGGGAAATTCAAACGATATGAATGCCCATATAAATGCGTAATCGCGAATTCTCATCTATATAATGGTGGCGGATTTGGGGTGATATTCGAGGATGGTTGGGGAGAAATTCTCTTCGAAGGAAGGCTTGCGGGCCTGTATAGGGACAGGAAGGGAAGAGAGGGAGGCGGAATTACATGAAAAGCGGTGATTGTTAATGCGGATGGACGAGGGAGTAATGTATTGGCCGATGTCGAAAGATGAGCGTTGGTTGGGTGAGAGGAAATAGATAGCATTTTTGGAGAAGCAATTGGCGTGGCAGTGGGGTGGGGAGGCAATGAGGGGTTGCGGGGAGAAGGGAGCAGTTCTGATGAGTGGGCATGTTTTACTTCGGGGGCGGTTGCGAGTCGGGGAACCATGAGGAATTTTTTCGAGTTACTTGCCTAGTCGTTATTCGTCTAGCTATTTTTATTTCTTCCCTTGGATCAACTGATGCATTTCTTTGCTGCATACGTAATGTACACGCTAAAATGTAATTATTTCCTTTTTGTGAAAAATATTCTGGACCGTTTTCGGAAATTGAAATTATTTCATAAAGGCAGTATTCATATTTTTTCTTACTCTAGTTTCCTTAAAAATAATATGTCATCCGATACAAGAGGAGAGCTAAATGCTAAGTGTAAACATATTTTTTAAACGAATGCATTTATTCTACCTTGTTAAACACTGTATTTTGTTCTAATTGCAGAGTTCCAAGCGCACCCTTCGCTCCAATGAAATGATGCTCCCCCCAGGTGGACTGCTTGACACCGAACTACAACTCAACTTTTCTCTCCAGGTGAGTGCCTATGTTAAAACCTCATGCGTATGTGTTTGGATGATGGGATAGAGTGCCACATTATCCTTTGTCCATGTGGGGTACCAATATTGTCTTAAGTATTTCTATTTGGGTTCTCCTCTAGCATTCGCCGTTGCTTAGTTTTTATCATCGTCAAGAAGCCACCCTTGTGACAAAACTAAAATTAAATAAATCTGTTCACAAAGCAACGCTCAGAATATCAAGGCTAACCAAATTGCTTCCTGTGCTCACACAGACGCTTTCTAGTGGAAATAAATGTGACCCTATCTGGGTTAATAGGTGACTTATTCGTAATCTGACGTGCCTCACAGGCATGGGTATTGGGGGGCATTCGGAATGGGCGGTGATAGTCGGAGGAAAAAGACGGGAGTTTTCTGTTATCTCCTGTGCTCTTTCAAATACACACGCACAGGTAGGAGGTAAACATGGAAGGGCTGAGGTAGAAATTAAACAGGTTTGACCTTTAGCCGTGGAAACCGTGAATTCGCCGTGAATTTTGAAACACCCGTTAATTATCCGTGACTTTGGTGTTTAAACTCGTACTTCGGCCATACCTCAACATTTTTTTTCTGGTGTACTCTACGTATTTAGGCTTAACTTTGTGGAAATCCGTTATCACCCAAGGAAAAAAAAACAAAACGATATGTATCTCTCCGCCAAATGTTTTTATTTCAGTGATTTTTTTCTGATCTGAGGTGGCTCAGAAATAATATTTATTTCATCCTATCAAAATATCGCGGGACCGTTTTGACATTTTTATTTAATTTTAACACAACTGTTAAGGTCAAATTATCACTATCAGAGGTGCCGCGTCTAGACTGCCGTTCCTATGATTCAAATTTTGCTCGTATTTCGTACGTTCATGTAAGGTTACGGATGATCACACCAGTCAAGACAACGCAGGGAGGATGTGGGGAGAGCATTCAACGGTAATAGTGTTTTTTCAGTCTCTGTTTATCCATAAATTTATTTGTTCTGGTACTGAATATTCTTAATGCAGTGCATCTATGCATTAGAGCAAATACTGACGAAATAAATGAGAAAGAACAAAAATAATGAATTCTACTGAATTTCATTCTCCGTCACTGAATATTTTCTTTACGGCACATCGCTGTCATACACTTTTTATGCATTAATTTAACTGCTCAAGAGGTCAATTTTTTATAACTTTAGCCTTTTTAACCTTTTGGAACTCCCTAAAAAACTCTGTTTAGGAGATATTTCACGGTTCCGCATGCTTCCTGAGGGAAGTATACTTTTTCACCCCATGGGACCATTTAGCCCTCCACCGTCTGCATGCATATACCATGGTGTTGTTCGTTTGGTTAATTATTTGGCTGATGAAATCAAGCCTATTCACCTTTTCCCAGAGAAGTATTCTTTTTTATTACTTTTTAAAGATGCAGTAAAGGTTCTTCGGTCTAATGAAAATCTTCTCCGAAAAAAATTGCAACCGTGAACCGATGACGTAGGACATGCAAGCGCATAATGCATGCCGCGTGACGGTCCGAAGACGAGATGGGCCAAATAAAACTTGGGAGCATGGCGGATATCTGCGCAAAAACATAATCTTAAAATTAATGTTATCAAAATCCTGTTACTGTCGCTTTTGGTCGCTAGATTTGCGTCTTTGGTGCATGCATTCGGGATATTTAAATGATTTTTATGCCAAATTAACGCGAGAGACAAGCTAGACACACGAAGCATTATTCGACGTGCAAAAATATGCATATTTGTTCCTCGCAAGATGTAGGGAATTCGGAAAATGAGACTTGCCTTCTGCTTGTCCGGGTACCTATAGGAAGTCGTTCTCATGTCGTCTACGAAAACATTTTCAGTCACCGTATTAACGCTTCAGTTTGGACACTCGCATGTTTTGACGTTGGGTGATAAGATTTTCTTAGAGTAGATGCTGGGAATAATTTCATGTTTTCCCTGTGTGCCAAGTAATTTGTGACTCCACGTTGCTCCCGCGTTGAGACAGGTGCGCAGCAAAACTTGTAAGTTTTGTCGACGTGCTCTTCACCGGAGAATTCTGTAATTCATGATCTCAGATTTAAGATATAATGCAGGACGTTTTATTTCCAATCCCCAGCCTCTCTCACAACAATTACCTCTGTCTCAGGCTCTTACGAGGGTGGTCTGAAAAGTTTCCGACCTAACAAAGATACAAGACATTTTTTTCCGAAATTTTCTGAGGTCGGGAACGTTTCAAACCACCCTCGTACATCTCTCCTTTACCGCCTGGTAATAAGTTCCATTTTCAGCTTCTCTCTGGGGTATTTCATGGTTTAACGTGCCGAATTTGTTCTCGAAATACTCGTGCATCATGGAAATTTTCTTCGCAATTTTGAATCAAATTATTTCCCTGCAATTAGCTCGCAGTCTTGTTTTTCATTGACGGATTACCGCAACGCGTGTTCAAGTATACTTTATAGTTATCAGCGGATAAATACGACATTGTTTTTTTTACCCATTTCCTAGTATTTCTCCTCCCACATATAGCACACCTGCTTTTTTCTTCCCCAATTCGACCAAAATAGTGTGAGTTATTAGACAGTGAATTCGATTATTTTGTGGCTAGGGAAATTGCTTCATACTCTAAGGTACTTTGTCCGATTTATGGGTCATAGCAAAATTTTCAGTGACATATGTTCGCCATTTGGCTGTCAAACGAAGGGCATTACATCGTTCGTAATTTATGTCTCTCACTGTTCGTAAAGAACCCGAAGTGGCCTCAGCAGCCTTTTATTGGGGTTATGGCAGTAGACGTCTTTTCCGTGGGAGAAATTGATGTTTTTCTGTACTAGCTATCAATACTTTTTCCGTCCCTGCGGTCACCAACTTAGCATTTATAACATTAATAAGTACGCGTAGTGATACATTAGAGAAGGGTTTGAGAACCACCATGAAGGAAAAATCACATAAGCGCAGACGTAAGAATCAAATTTTAACAATTTGCGACCGTTCTCACGCAAAAGACCTTTGTCCCGATAACAATAGAGCTTGGTCGTATTTTTATAAATATATGTAAAAAATCGCTTTCGCGTGGTTTCATTGGTATAAATCGCTTAGAAATATGCCAAGTATCCATCCATCATGAATTGCGTGTTTTGTGTCATTTAGTTCCAATTTTTTCTTCTCGTCAAATGCCGCCCTTAAGGTTATCCATCAGTCGCCATGCTTCCATTTTTTCTCAAAAGTGTCCAAGGAAGTCCGTGCGAAATTTCAATAACACTACAAAATTTTCCGTACAATGGAAAGTATGCATGCGTGCGTGTAAATGCGATTGTGTTTAGGGAATATAAAACATCCTATTTTGCGGGGAACATTCCGAATGTTTTCCTGCATCTGTATCACGTTTGTCCCACACCAACCTCGTAATATCTGGCAACTGTAATCGAACCACTACTCTCAATTGAGAGTGGTTCACAGCAAAGAATCATTTACCTTAACTGGAACTTGTACCCAAATCTATTCCTAATGATGGTAACATTTTTTTTGTCATGAATCGCTCGCATTTCCGAGGGCATAGTTTTGTGTCAGCACTAAAGAGATTTCGGTGGGATGTCCTATCGCTCTCTGTGAACCCTCCCTCACTGTTCTAGTCCAAGGATTCCTCTTTCCCTCCCCGACCTTCCCCTTCCGTGCTCTAGGAAGGTTATTCAATTGGCTCGCCTCGTGAGCAACGAAGTGGAAGGTTAGCACCATCTCAAAACATTTCTGAACAAGGGTTCATGGTTTGCATTATTGCGAGATGTTCATTACTTACTGGTTTAAATATTTTATGCCCTCATTTAACTCAATTCTATTTTTTGCACTTAACTCAATTCTATTTTAAATGTTTGAACTTTTTAATTCTAGTCATCCGTGAAAATTTTTACACTTATTTTCTTGCCATTTTTCAGCTTTGAGAAGTGAATAAAATTAATTTTTAAAGTGATTCAATCTTATTTTGGAAAATGAAAAATTGGTAACACTTTTCATTACCTTGATGTGTTAAATTCCTTCATGAAATTCAATGTATATCTCCCTTTACCATCATATTTCTTAATTATTGTTATTATCAAGTAATCTACCAGTTAATGTAGGTTTTGTATTTCTTAATAGCCTAATGTATAAGTAAGGTATTGCATTCTTTGATGCTAATGCATACTTCATATTTTTTGTAATCTTTCAAACATTTTTCAAGGATATGTCTGGTTTTTTTCAATGGTTGTGATTCGAAAAAGGGGTGTAAAATCCCATCAAGGGTATATGGTGATCATTTATATGTTCACTCCTGTCATGTTTTTTATTTTCAAAGACTTGATCATTTATTTGTATGCATGCTTACATAATGCCCGTAAGTCATCTGAAGCTATAGTGTTGACTTATAACTTACCGGGGAAAACTTACTAATATTTTCCATTTTATCCTATCTAGTACCCCCATTTCTTGAAGAGGGATGGTAATAAGCTCCATGTATTACTGCAGAGGAGAAAGAAATACAAGAACAGAACCATCCTTGGATTCAAAACTCTAGCCGAGGGGAGTATAAATATGTCACAGGTGAGTTTGAGAATATTTTAAGAGACTGTCAGCACCACTCATCAAAGAGTAATGTCTTGTCAATTTTATTTATCAATGTGAAGGCTTGTAGGATGGCTGAGAGCAAAGATCATTTCATTCTGAGCCCTGCAGTTTGTGATGTTTACTTGCAAGAGGGGCGAGTCCCTGTCCCTTTACCCCCTGTGGTTTCCCAGGAAGATTTTTTACCTGGGAAATCCCATAGCTAGAGTTTATCTGAGAAGACCCAGATGCATCACGAGGGAAATCCAGTATTCCACAGTGTTGTAAAATGTGCAACAGGAGAGTTTATAATACCAAATGAGATTTCCTCCAATTTTTATTAAGTAAAAATTGAATTTTTGCAGAAACACTGCAGCTTATTTATTTTATCCAGAGTCATATTGGATGTGACCCAGAATGGCTGCCCAGTGCGTAGAGAACCAGATTCATTGCTATGTGATTTTTTCGGCATCATTTATTTCTTCTGGGAAGCAGCCAGTGGCCCAGAAATGCTTTCTGGCCTCCTCTGCCCTGGTGTTTAAATTTCGCAGGCTAAGAATGAAGTGATCTCTGCTGTCACCAATAAAACCTTGGGTGATTATTATTTTCCTGGATGTCTATTCAGGCTCAGTTGAATCGCCTCAGAATTGAAAAACCTAGAATGCTCATTAGATTGTTAGATTAATAGGGTCTGAGAGCTCACATAAAAATGGGTGTGATTCAATTCCATAGCCAGGTTAGTTTCTCGTGGACGACCATCATGAAAAATTAGCAACTTCCTGTAGCCACTAAAAATTTTCAGAAAAACCTTTCAATTAATATCTAGACCATGTTCTTTTGTTAAACTTCTGATGACACGTAAGGGAAGACATGACCTTGTGTCACAGATATGAAGACATGAGTGCAGAGAATATTGGTTTTTTATGTTATGTAATTCTAGTAAGTTATATATTGACAGTGAATATTAATATACATTTAGCTATCTTCGCAGAAGCCAGTACACTCTTTCAGCCAACTTTTAATTTTCAATGTTGTCATTTACAGGAAGCAATCCATGTATAACCACAATTTTAAATATTATTTATTTCACCAATCATCACAAAGTACTAAATCTATTTGGCACCGAAATATTTCCCTCGTGTGATAAGTGATTTTAACCTATTATTTTAACTGCATAAATGGTCTTTGGCAGGTTCTTGACTCATATAGATGGCTACCGATGCTCTCTTTTATAAAGGAACTATTGGCTCACAGGTGGTAGTTAATGTATCCAAGGCTTACTCTTAACAAGCTAATACTATGAAAAATATTTTTCACTGCAGCAGTTTCTTTGCTTTCATAATTGCAGTGGTAAACTGAGATAATTTATTTCAGTTGTAATTTGAAAACGATTCTCTTCAACACACCGTAGTGAGGACCAGTGGCAAGTGGCGTGATGTTTGATCAGCAGACCTATAGTATTCTCATGCACTATTTACTTGGACAGGTTTTGCAGCGGCAGATGGATCTGGAGTTGGACCTTTACAGTGACACAAAGGAGAAGAGCAATGTTGTTGCAAGAGTGACGATGCTGTCACTGAGTAGTCAGCCTGTTGATGCAGAGGACGGGGCGGGTGGAGGAGGTGGAGGAAGCACAGACCGGTCTTTCAGATTACACCACCTCTACAGGCAGAAGCACCTTTCCATTGGAGAAAATGCTGGTAAGCATCTATATGCTTTGCAGCTGCTTTACCAATTATACTGTGTGTAGGTGAAATCTTATGTAGCTGAAAGAGAATAGTAATTTGGTGAGTTTAATAAACAGGTTTTTCACAGTAAGCTACTGGGCAAGTGATGAACATAATTGGTGGTTTTTCCTCCACCTAGGGCTTGGGTAAATGTAATTGTAATAATGTTATATCACTGTTTAAAGTCCAATATAAAAAGCCGAAGTCCTGTTTTTGGACTAATGCAAAATAAATAAATAATATTCCCTTGGGTAAAGCTACTGGTTCAAGAGCTATAGCTCAATTCTAAGAATCATGCACATCCACCCTAACTAATGTTTTCCCTGTCCATTTTAAATTTCTTTAGAGTACCAAGTATGTTTGAGGGAAAGAGCTTTGTACCATCTGCATTCATACAGTACTCTGGGGTGTTTAGATATCTTCCATGAAAATAGAGGAAGAAGTTTGTAAAGGGTAGTTGGGATAATTTTTTAATCTAGATCCAATGTATTACTTGTGGCTAGTTAAACAGAGAAAATGGGATTCATTTAATCTTTATTTTTGGCAGAATATATATGTATCTATTTTCTCATTCTGAACCAGCCTACCAATTTAGTATGATAATTGGGTTATGTATTCAATGTCTCAAGTAGAATAATGCAACTGTTGCCTTTATAAAAGTTTAATTTAATGTTTGATCTTCAAGTCTCTATGAGCTCCAATCCCAACCAAAATAATACAAATGGTATGACATTTTTTCAAAAACTTATTTGGGGAGCATTGTATCATACCCTTTTGAGACTGGTTGTAACTAGTAATTATTGCAACTCCTTGTTCACATACCCTGTCAGAGCAGAAGAAGACTTTTCATCATGTTAAGCACATCTGCACCATATCAACCATGTATCAACATGTAACATAACTCACATATGCTGGTAAAATTGCATTTTTTTATACTCTTTCATCAGGCCTTTCAAATTCATTGCCAGAATATTCAATACTTAACTAGTGTATATGTCAGTTGTCTTTAATTATTAACTAAATGATAGGACTATAGAAATTAAAGACTACCAAATCCATATGGTTTTAGGATAAAAATGATTGGAATAAAATAATTATTTCTGGAGATCAAGTACCTAAGACCGTAATATTCATTAGTAGTGTGTATGGGAGATATTTTGAGTATCACGTAGATTCAAAGGTACATGGACCAAAGATAACCTATGTTCACTGATAATTATGCAAAAAATTACAGTACATTAATTTGTAACTATTGATTGAAAATATAGAAGCCCTACACTTTTAAGCAGAAAATATTAAGTAAGAGGGTGAAATCAAAATTAGATACTCGCACCAGGTTTTGGGGGGTAGACATAAGCCAGGCAGGAAATTTATCTAGTACAAGTGAGCATTGAGTTGTTCAACTCATGACTTATGTGAATTTTATGGAGTGAATGAAGCATGCATGTTGGGGTTCCATTGTACATGCCCATAGAAATAAATGTCTTTGATTTTATGGCTAATTTATTGTATGCCCATTCCTTTGTATTTCTCATTTTTGGGTGAATGGGACTTCTGTAACTGCTGCAGGTAAAGGTCGCATTAAGCCTTGAATCAAGGCCATCTCACTCCAAATTCCAGGGTTGAGATAAAGATTTTCAACTCATTCTCGTTCACAGACAGCCGTGTTGGTGGAGACTTCTCAGATGAGGATGAGGAACTTTTTAGCAGTAATGAGGAGGGCTCAGACTCGGAGCCAATGCTTGACGAGACAGGGGGTATGGGGGGCAATGGGGGAAGTGTGGGGGTTGGTGTGATGGGGGTCGGTGGAGTTGGGAGTGGTGGGGGTGGGGGAGGGGGAGGTGGTGGGGGGCTGGGGAGTGCAGCACGTCGTGCAAGGAAAGCAGCAAGGGCGAAGATACCCACCAACGCAAGGGTGAGTGATTGTTTAATGGTGGCCAACAACCACTCTTGGAATTCTCAAAAAATGATTATTGGGTTTTCAATGGTCTCAAAAAGTCGAGAAAATATATTGTGATTAGGACTCCTTGGCCATTGATGCTGATCATTCAATGTGTGCCCATCACATGGTCTCTCTCAAGCCAGAGGTGCTTGTGGCATAACATATGCGAAGGGAGTTAAAAGAGGATTTTCTTCCCTGTGTGTGAAAAGAAAGTGACATAGTCTTTTTTCAATGGAGACGGGTAGTTTGGTAACCATTCAAAAGATATTTATGTTCATCATGAGTGAAGTACAGTCAGGATTTTTCAAACATTTCCCTCAAAGTGAATAATTAATGAAAAAGTAAAAGTGAGAAATTGCACAAATTAGTACAATTACCAGATTTAATGAAGAATTTAAATGAGTCATTCTGTGGATGGAGATGCCATGACAGTTAACAGAGTCATCCGCTTAATGTGCATTACAATTCAAAGATTTCAGAGAGTAGAAATCATTCACCTTGACTGGGATTCGAACCTGGATCCCTCAATGTCCATGAGAGGACACCTCCATAGCTTAATGGGCTAGAGCACTCAAGGACTGCAGTGCATCACACACAACCACGAATGCCTGTGACATTGTATGTACAGTATTTTGTCCGAACATCTTGTTCCTTTAAAGCTCCCAAAATCTCAAAGTGTAAGAGGACACCTCAATAGCTTAACTTGCTAAAGCACTTCGGCAGGTATCAATGGATGCAGGTTCAAATCTTGGTCAAGGGAAATTATTTTCACACTCTGGAATCTTTGCATTGTAATGCACATTTAGCAGATGGCCCTGTTAAGAGTTACCGTCCCTGCATCTCCCATAGTTTAATTGACATTAAAGCCCCTGGTGTAATCTTGTAGCATATGATTGTAATGAAATAAATACTACATTTGTTAAACAGTCACATGCTTAAATTGCTGATATTTGAGTGCCAGGGATAGTGTTACTCTTCCAGAAAACTCAATTGTCATCAGTTTCCTTTGTTTTTATTTTATAAACTATAATGATTGTGATTAACGAGGGCAAAAGAAGAATTTTGAGCTTAATGCTAGCAATGTCATTATTTGAGTTGAGCAACTAAAGAATGGATGGAAGTCAAACAAAATCTTAATGGCAAAAGAAATTTGGATTGTTGAAAATTTTAGTCTAGAAAATCTGAAAGTATTAGTTAATTTGAAAATCTCACCTTTAAAGCCACATGGTTTAGAATTTTCATTTTCAAGGAGTTGTGAGATTTCATTTACCTCATATTTCACATAATACTTAACTTATAAGTAATTATGCCAGCAGTTTAGTATAAAAAATAACAGTGATGGACCCATGATGCATTGATTTACATTCAATTAATGTTTATTTAAACAACTGAATTATAATAATTTTTGTGTTTTCTCTCACTACTCAGTACCTGGTATTCATAAACTTTTCACAGAATTTTATCTTTTATCTAATTTTAATGTTTCTTATTCTACAGCAAAGAAACTTGAAGCAGAAGTTCATTGCCTTGCTTAAGAGGTTTAGGGTTAGTGAAGACCTTGGCAATGATGACCAAGAGGAAATAGACCAAAAACTTTCAGGTAAGACATTAAAATTTTCATGTTTATTTCCTGGAAGGCAGTTGAGCATTATTAAAATTTTTAAAGAAGGCCATTTATTTTAAAGTACAGAGTTTGAAGTTTGTCCTTTTGTTTTTTCACATTATTCTTCACAAAAATTTAATTTTACTGATAATTTTTTTCCTCTTCTTTAACTTGTTCTAATATGTGTTTTCATGTATTTTAATGAAAGGTTCTATTTTTTGTTTCATAATTTTTACTAGTAATCTCTTAATTACTTAATTTGACAAGAGAATATGTTAAAGTCCAATATTTAGTAAATAAGACTCAAAATACATAGGTCGCTCAACAATGCCATAGGAAAAAAAGACTAATTATTTTGGGTGGATTTTTTATTTTTTAACATAATTTTCTTTTAGCTTGATACACTTTTCCCAGCATTTGTCCAACTTTTTTAAGTCATCCAAAAAGCTGGATTTTAGAAGGTTCTTAAAATAGTCATCTGTGTTGGCAATGACCACATTCTATGAGAATCATTTTCTACCGCACCAATTTTTCAAGTTTTTAAATAAAACAAGTCACTAAGGACCAAATCTGGTGAATGTGGTGGATGTAATAAGAATTCATATTAAATTCCATAATTTTCACCATCAAAACTGTCCATGAAATGTCTCGATGGAAGAGAATTTTTTTCTTTGCCAAAGAAGGTTGTTATTCTTGATTTCTTTGCTTTACAGGTGCAATAATGATGTATAATACTCTTCTCATAATTCATTTGTCCTTTTTGCTTGTAGTCAATGTAGATGATTCCTCATGCATCTCAAAAAAAGCTGTCGTCTTAGCCTTATCAGGCAATTTCACTGTCTTTGCCTTCTACAGAGTTAGATCGCCTGTAGAAACCCACTGTTTCAACTGTTCATTCATCTCTGGAGTGTAGTAATGTATTATTATCCTGATTTGAGCTAGAGCTTTACAGTGTCCATGAGTATCATTACATTTTTTGGTACTTGTCTGAGTTCCTCTATGAATGGTTGATTTCAGCCTTAACCAGAGCTGATGCTTTTCTGCTTGAGCAGGAGGTAATGGTTGAAAGTCAAAAGAGTAGAGGTTCAAAGAAAAATAAAATCTTATAAAAATCTTTAAAAAATAATATTATTATCCTGACGTTTAATCTACAGTGGTGTATCAATGCAGAGACTTATCAGGATTACAAGAGAAAATGCAAAGCCAGCCTCCACATTGATTACACAACCATTGAGAACTGTGCAGCCCCCACTAAGCCAAGATTTTTTTCACATCCAATTTTTCGTGAAAAATTGAAAACACTGCATCTTATGATATGCCTGTGGCTTCAACTATTTTTTGAAATTTGATTCGTGGGTCACTCAAAACCAAAACTTTATCATGGAGTTTGTCAGCCATTGCAGAGGAAGTCACTTCCCCTGGATATCTTGAATGATATTGATTTGTTGATCCATGGCCACGTTTTAACTCATTTACCCAATTGTAAACAGTTTCAAATGCAGGAGCAGATCCACCATGAACTTCATCCAACTCAGCTTTGATCTCTTTTGGCCTTTTAAATAGAAATGTACACCGCATGAAACTCATTATGTTTCTAAGTAAACAAAAGTTTTTTGCTTCAATAGACTATGAAAATTAAACCATGTGTTGGACATAGCTGAAACTTGAAAATCAGTCTAGTGAGAGATGAGGCTTAATAAAAGCAAACCTTTTCCAATACTACGAGCCTCTTGGATTTTCAACACAATTATTGAATGACCTGTGTAAATGCAGTCAATGCTTATTGAAGTTTGAGCACTTTTTAAACTATTATCTCACTTCTGTTATGCTGATTTTTATTCAACATAATACTTGTATTTGCATGTGTTAAAAATTTTGATGAAGCTCCTGCCTAATGAATGGATGAATATGGTTTTATTAATTGCTCTTTAAATAAATAAATGGAAATTAGAAAATAAATAATATCCAGTCTATCCAATCAGTTGCCATTTCTATAAATGATGAGTTGTTAAGTAAAGGGCAAAAGTGAATCTTAGGAATTCCTTCACATAAATTTAAAATGTCATCGAGAAAGCTCTTCAATACAATTTAAGTATAAATTTATTTTCCAAGGTTGTGGAAAGGCATTAATTCTTGCCCTGCTTCAATGGATTTTAAACAGGAGGTGATATGGATCCCACAGAGATAGAAGACTTATTTGAGGAGCTGGAGGATTTGAGTGATTCTGGTCCAGAGGCAGACACACTCAGTATCTCATCTACTCCAAAACCATCACTCAGGCCATTCTTTTCAAGCAGTCGCTCTCTCCTTCAAGAATCTCTAAATATACCAGGTGAGTTGATAAAATGCTGGTGGTTACATTGAAGTAAGAGTTGCATGTAAAAATTGGAGACAGGTTTGAGAATATGGTTCACTTGAAAGCTTAAACAAAAAATGTACTTCCTGTAACGTTTGGTAATACTTTTTGTTAACCTGATAAGTTACACCCTTTTACCTCAACTACCATTGAAATAGAATTATATTGAAGTTTTGATAAACTGCAGGAACGTCATGCATAAAACATAGAAATTTTTAACCCTTTCTAATGGGCACTCATGTTTGATTCTTAATGATTCCAAAAGATTTGTAGTGCTTCTCCTTCAAAACTCTGTCTATATAAGCAAGTCTTTTGGTATTTTTGCTTTAGTAAAATGAAAAAAACTGTCAATTATTTTTCCATCCTTTACTCCTATTGCAACATGAAATCACAACTGTTTGATATCTAATGTTAAGAATCACCCTAAGTCACATAGCGTGCGTATAAGTGCACTGTTCTCTCAAAAATAAGTTTCATAATTTCTCTTCAATCATCCAGCACATAATTTACTTTCAACATTTCATATTGGGTTTTTCTGTATATAATCTGTTGAGGTGCAGCTCAGAATGTGGCTTGAGTCATTGGAGAAGACATATCTCTACTTGGGATATTAATTTTTTCAGATTTCAAATAGCTTAGTATTAATGATCTTCAAATAATGAGTAAACATCTCTTTAGTTCATACTCACAATTTCAGTTCATTCTGTGAATTTGGTAGAGTAATTTAAACAATAGATATCCAAATAAAATTTAGAGGAACTTCTTATATTAGCAGTGAAAATATGACAAACAGCTGATCTTCATATCTTATTTTAAAACCCTGAGAAAAAATTATTTTAAGCTTAAATTTAAAACAATTGGTAATTATTATTAACAAATAAGAGTAAAAACATGTTACAGAAGTTAAACACAAGTTGTTAAAACATAGTTGCCGTATATGCGTGCACAGCAATGGGCATACGGTGCCAGGTTACTAATGGTCAAGTTGGGAAGGGTTTTGTGAGGCACAAAAATGTAGCCCAAATGGGTGATAATGGTGATAAAAGCAAAAGAGGTTAGCGCTCAATTGCACAAAAAACTGATCTATGTTGGAATCATTTAATTATTCTTGTTCAGTGAATGCTCAAGATTTCCATAAAGTGGTTTAGTGGTAGATTGTATGAAATGGTGAAGCCCAATTTGCGGAAAAAGGCAAGCATTTGCAAATATAATGAAAAATGCAATGTTAGAGTGGAATGGAAGTCACTCTGTTGTTTTGTTTTTTGCAGAGAAAGGGATGGAGCGCTTCAGTGATGAAAGCTCTAAGAAGGCAGGTGACTCAGACTCGCATCCAGAGACGTGGACAGACCAGGAGCACAGCGATCCGCAAGCGCCTCGCATCCAGCTGTCACACGGTATGCCACAACAACACCAGCAGGGAGTGCCACCAGGGGTGGCATCATCCTCGCCACCCCGGGGCTCCGAAGAGAAAGGAAAGGTAAGGATGGGAACTTTTTCGTTTCATTCTCACATTCTTTATATTCACCATTGCTTAGTTAATGTGAATGAAGAAATGAGAGGTGGCAGCCAAACTGCAGAAGGATCCATTCAATTCGCAGGTAGTTGGCACTAGGCTTTTATTAAAGCATTGCCTACAAGATTTTACCTTGATGGGCAAACAAGGACCAATTTTTTTATGTTGAAAAGTTTTAAAATGAAAAATATCATGAGAAAGTTGCAGAAATACAGCTTTTAAATACTGCTAATACAGTAATGACATTTTAAAGATACATTTATGTGTACCTTGCAAATGATGGCATAGGGATTATGCCATAGGTTAGTGGGAAATTCAATTTCAGGCCGGTTCAAATAATTCCTGTTGAATGCGAGTTTGATGTTTCTATTAAAGATGGCAATAGAAACTTGTGATGGGATGATATGCAACTTCCACAGAGCCATTGTTCTTTCACAATTAATGTCTGTTGCAAGTTTTGACTTGAATACCCAACAAAAAATAAATTCAGAAGGCCACCAGGATGGAAATTTACTGTAGCAATGCATATTTTAAATCTTATTCATAAGGATTTGGTTTCTTCTAACTTCCCTTTTTTCTTACTCTACATTATCTGAAGAGTAAGTTGAATTTAATAAGGTGCCAAGTTAGTCTTTGGACTTTGTTTTCTGATGAAAGCCCATTTTTAAAAGTAAATTGAATAGTATAGCGTGTGTTTTTTTATTCTTAAGTTTTACTTAATGTGCATGGCTCGTATGAATAAACTGTAGCATTAAGCAACTAATGAATTACCATAAATTTAAGAGAATATTTGTAGTGATAATATTGATCTAAAAATAATCTAACAACTTGGAATGAATGTAATTAGTAATACTTTAATGAATTATTGTGGCAGATGATTTACGAAAAAAATATCAACCATTTATGTTTATTGTCCCTGATGAAAAGCATTTTAATTGCATGCTAAAAAGTTTTGAGGTTTTGTATCAAGTACCAAATGCGTTAGATATGACATAATCATGTCCCCAAAATTTGGATGTATACTAATTAAATTATGAGTAGGGTAGGTTTCTGTGCTCTAGATAGAATATATATAGAGCAACTTTTCATAGTGAATATTTATGTGTTAAATTTGATATTCCTCTTTGAGAATTGTGATGAAAGTATTGATACTTGCTTTAGGAGGATAAGAAGGTGACATCTGTATTGTACTCAGCTTGGCTAATTCTGTTACCTGATTTTACTACTTGGGTTTTTCAAGTTCCATTTCCAAATGCCCAGTTCCAAACTGCCGCTTCATATTTGTGGAAGAAAATTATGCAATAAAAGTGGAACTTGGGGTCGGAGACCTAAATTTATTTTCAGGATATGAATATTTCAGCATACTACCTTGATCAAAAAGTTCCCGGAATAACCACCGTGTGGCGCTCCCATCGTTCCGATTTGAGTTCTGTTTTTTTTGTTAAATTGGTACATCTGTTGTTGATATTCCCTTTAAATCTTAGTGTTATAACTTGACATTTGCAAAAGTTACGGTCGGTTTTCGGTATGTCCATCAGTGCTTCCTGCGATTTTTCCATTACTTTCTCTCGGCTGCTAAAACGCGTTCCCCGTAATGGTTTTTTAACTCGATTGAACAGAAAGAAGTCACAGGGAGCCAAATCAGGTGAATTCGGTGGCTGTTGGATGGTATTTGTTGCATTTTTCGTCAAAAAATTACGAATAATGATAGCACTGTGCGACGGTGCGTTATCATGGTGCAAAATCCACGAGTTTTCTGCCCACATTTCTGGTCTCTTTCGGCGAATTGCTTCACGCAAACGTCTCATAACGCCCAAATAATACTCTTTGTTTACTGTCTGGCCTTCTGGCAAAAATTCATGATGCACTACACCGTTGTAATCCATGAAAACCGTCAGCATTGCCTTCTTTTTTGACTGAAAACGACGTGGTTTTTTTGGTCTCGGCTCATTTGGTGAACGCCATTCACTTGCCTGATGTCTGGATTGCGTGTCGTACTCATAAACCCACGTCTCGTCTCCAGTAATGATCCTTTTGATGAATGTGGGATCGGATTCAGCCTCGCAAATCATGTCTTTTGCGACGTCAACACGGTCTCTTTTTTGCATGAAATTGAGGTCTTTTGGCATGCTACACGACGGAAACCCAAATCATTAACCACAATGTCTTGGGCGGATCCATAGGCAATTTTCAAGTCCTCCGCTATTTCTCTGATGGTTAATTTGCGGTTATTGACCAACATTTCTTTTACTTTATCAATTTTTTCACCGACTTTCGATGTCGATGGTCTGCCACTGCGTTCGTCATCTTCGATTGACTCACGACCACTTCTGAACCGCTCGTGCCACTGGTAAACGACCGTTTTTTTTAGAGAATCGTTGGCGAAACACTTTTCCAACATTTCCAACGTCCGTGCGCCACTAAATCCGTTTTTTACGCAAAATTTAATACAAGTTCGTTGTTGCAAATTTAAATCCATTTCTGAAATTGTAAAAAATCGCCAACACACACAGAGATAGATGTACTCTTGGCTACGTAACTTTTGCAAATGTCAAGTTATGACACTAAGATTTAAAGGGAATATCAACAACAGATGTACCAATTTAACAAAAAAAAACAGAACTCAAATCGGAACGATGGGAGCGCCACACGGTGGTTATTCCGGGAACTTTTTGATCAAGGTAGTATGCAGCAATGCCTTTCGGCATCTTTTTTCCATAAAATAAAGATGCCTGAACTGGTATTTCATGAATACTTACTCATAGGTTTCATTTAATGTCTTAAAATGACTTCGATTTGCATCAGTTAAGAAAAAACCCTTTGTGAATATTTATTATCCTTAAATTCCTTGTTTCTTATTTGAATTAGGCACAACACAATTTGTGATGAAAATATGTTTAAGTTTGGAACACTGCAGTCCTGAAAACAAAGTTTCTAAAACTTTTGGTAGTAGAATTTGAGATAATATTGTGAGAAAGAAATGTATAACATGCAATTTGCTTATTAGTATTCATACCACTGTTGAAACATGATTGGTGGGTGTTGAACTGGGAGTATTCATTAAGTTAAGACAGGTAAGTCAAAAAAAATGAAATTAGTATGAAAGTAGTATGTATGCATAGATATCAATTGATCTATGGTGTGGAATTAAAAAGATGTGGCTTTTCTTCTGTATTTTGGGATCATTGGAACAACATCAAACATGGACTCCATAATTTCATGTGGTGTTGGGTTCAGTATATATGTAATAATGAACTATTTTGCTGAAAGATTTTATTCGTGGCTATACTGTTGTTTTTTTTGGTGCTGTAATAATTAAATTGTTTACAAAATAACATCCATTCTCAAATTTATTTAAGTAGCATTAATTTGCATTTTTAGTGCATAACAATTGTATTTCATGTGTAATACTTTATTTTCTTATTAATATGAAAAATAATCACGTATGAGGGTGGCCAGAAAGTACCCTTTATAAGTATTGCATATAATGATTTTTAGTGGATTTTAATCAATACACCAAGAACGGTTGCAAGTTATTACTGTGACTGGGTTAACTCTCGTGTATCAAAAAATTATATTCCTTTCATTAGGAGTATGGCATTATTGCGATGAAGAGTGAGAGTTATAATCTTGCTTAAGGGAATGCATAGTAACTTCAACTGGGCGTAGGTAATTGAGATATTATTCATAAAATACATACATATGTTTAAGTGGCGTGTAAAACATAGAAACCCCAAAGAAAACCAATTTTCTATTTCTAGGCAATATTCACATTCCTCAGTTGAGAAATTTGTTTACTTGACCACATTTTGACAGAGGTAACATCATTATTTTGAAGACTATCGCATGATGCTGTAGTATTTTCAAAAATGGTCAAGTTCAATATTAATCATTTTTCCAATTATGAAAAGTTATGTAATAGGTGTTCTTGATACCTTGAGTTGATGGAAGCAATCAGTATACCAGACCTTATAGATGTGTCTGCAAAATGAAAGAATTTTCTTTTTCTTCATACCCTCTTACATCTTAGTTTAAATTCCTAGTTTATTTTAGATTTTGATGTAAAATGCTCTTAGGTAGTTCTTCAGTGTCTCTTTTTATATTCGGAATGATTTTTTTTTGAAAGGAGTGCCTAATTTCTTTCCAAAGACTGCTTTAAAAATTATTACAGTTCCATAATTAGAATAAGGTTACAAATATGTTACTTATTTAAATTACCCATGTAAATGTTTTGAGCATACATTTGTGATTTTGAAAATAATCACGAGTATAAATTTTTAATAATGCTAATTTAAGTATAGCACAAGTTCTTTGATGAATCCTTGATTTAATTGAACAGCTTATAAGATAACTTTTTCTTGGTTTTTCTCTTCAAGTCACACAATCACTATCATTGGCAAAGCTAAATTCTTGACGTTGCTCACTCAAGGAGCCAACATTTTCCCTTGATTTGAATTCTACCATTTGATATTGCATGTTATTGTTTGTTCTCTATAATTTTATCAGGGTAGTAAAAGATTGTGAGTAGAAGAGTACATACCAATTGTTCTCATTGCTAAGTAAACATTTCTATATCATGCCATAGAATCGTTTGAGTAGCTGCAATGCTTTACATAATTTGAATAGCACTGTAGCAGTGTAAGTGATGGTAAAAAAATTTCCTGAAAAAAACCAAGGAAATTTTTTTTAGACATTTACATTCTATGCATTTTTTGTAAGGGACTGAAAGTTGTGTTGTTTAATTCTAATGTAGTTAGATTTTCAAAATTAATGCAAGATGAATGTGCATATAGCTTTTTTGCTCACTCAAGAAATGTTTCAATTGCAGCACTATCATTATGCACAAAAAACTTCATAGATTTCATTTTTGTACATATTTATAGTTTGATTATTACAATTTGATCAAACTTCCAGGCTATGTAAGCACTAAGGCGTCAATGTATGTGATAAAAGGGGTAAGATGAAGCCCTTTATAAAACAAATTACCTATTTTGTCTTGCATATCCCTATCAGCTAATTCCATGGATTATGTCTCTCCTTCCCTATGTCACCTTTATGTTTTGTGTGCTTTCCATGTTCTAATATTGGGGTTTCTTGAATGAACATGCAATGATCCACAGAGTTAGTGAAGCATTTCTCTAAATACCTCTACAACACATAAAGTATTTAACATCGTAATAATTCATATCTTTGCTCATTTAATAATGGCAGTTTGCATAAATGTTATTATATATTCCAGGTTGGCAGATCTCAGTATGTTCAATGCTATTTGGTTACATTTTGTAGGTATACTTGATACTATAATATTAATTTTAAGTTGTACAGAAGTGCAGTTATCTGCTTCTCTGTACTTCTTAGAGTTTTCTCTTTCTTTCTGGATGTGCTTGAGCTGTTAGATAGTTCTCTTTATCCATTACGTAAACCTCTGGATGTATTATCAAAGTCATATAGAGCAGGATTACCACCAATGTTCTTTTTCTAAATTCTATTCCTGAAATGAAAAATATTCATGAAAAAGCTTAAACTGTAACCATACTCTATCACTTATTATCATATGACCTCAATTAAGTTATTCAAGGTTTATTTATTTCATAAGATAAATAATTTACTTTGGAACATTTAACCAAGTCACATCCATATCTCCATTTGTTAAACTTTTGTAAAATCAATTCCAAAATTTTTAGTTACCTTCACTTTTTTTGATAGAATATATACTGCATCTGCCTACTTATTATACTAGTGTATTATGTCATCATTGTTAAATTCTTATCCAAAATCAGTAATTTCTATTTATTTTATGAATTTATATTGGTATAGAACATTGGGAAATCTAGTATTGAGAGCATATTACTATTGGCCTAAGGATCTAGAATTCGTTTACAGACCATTTAGTTAACTAAACCTGAACTATGATTTTTCTGGGTGCTAGGACTTGCTGAATACTGTAGACAAAGCAAGTAAAGAATTGACTCCCTTACTTGAATGTGTGCATTTCTCTTACTATATTTAGAAGTGATATATCAACCATCAAGCTAACCCTCAGGTTGATGACCAAATTTGATATTTTTGAGACAATTATATTCATATAAATAAATGCATGCCACATGTTGCATTTTTATTTGCTATGAACTTCCATCCAATCCTTAGAAAATATAGTGTGCGTTTTATCCCTCTGTTTTTTATATGATTGTTTAGGCATATTGAGAATTTATGAATAGTTTCCTAATGTTCTCATTCAGGATTTTGTAGTGTCACTGATGCATGACCTCTATTTGTTGTCTAAATGACCTTTCATATTCGCCTTACCTAGTCTCTCTCTTTGTTCATCATGGCTTTTACTTTTTCAGTGAGCATTTCAGTTACACTATATTAGTTCAATTCAGTGGTTTGTTGTAAGAAGTATATATTTTTGTAATAAAAATAATTATCTTGTGATCAAACTTTGGTGGAATCAATTTTGTTGTTCATTGGTAGTTTCTGCTTGATTATTTATTATGTAAATAGGAAATTTAGTCAGCAGAAAAACTCAGCACTTGGAGTAAAAGTGTGTTAAATATGAACTTTAGTGTTTTTGGTCCTCTATCCCTTGCCATTTTGAGGGTGAATAGTAAAATATTGATGTGGTACAATCAAGTCAGTATCAGGACCTCACAGACGGTGAATGATACATGGTGAATGCGTTCCGAAGCTGTAAACCTACATTTTAAAGAAATCAGTCAATTAAAAAAGTCATTTAAAGAAATATTCCCAAATTTGTATTTTATATATGGTTTCATTTCTTCATCTTTTAGTGGTTTTCTTCTGATGCTCTTTTCTTAGTAGCTTGCCTGTCAAATACATGCATGTCATTTCGAAGCTACTTAGTGAAAAATTATTTCTGCATCTTTTAAATCCAGGTTCCTGGCAATGCTAGGCTGTTAGAAGCAGTTAAATGCATAGTAGTTCCTGTGAAATGAATGAGGAAAGGGAGCTGGATAGATGTGTAGAATGTGAAACCTTTACCCTTTTGGGCCCCATTCTTGCAATTGATGAATTGCAGTGAAGGTGTTTCTAGTATTGGGCTACCTAATATGTTGATTTAATGTTAAGATGAATTAAGTATATTCTCGACCACTGATTTCTTTATAGTTTTAAAGAAAGCAATCCACTTCCATTTTTATGAATGGCACTTTACATTCTGATTCTCAACTCAGTCAATACATATTTAATGCTTTGGAAGTAGATTTTTGATTCCCCGTCAATATATTATGCAGGATAAATTGACAGAAAATGGGGTTTTTTGCAATGTGATATTTGCAGTCAGAATTCACTCAGTTATCATAATTTTCATGCGACTCATAATTCCTTGTGTAAATAAAAATTCTTATATATGCAGTGATTTTGGCAGATAGAGTATTAAACTATTGTTCATCAATCCTACCTACTGTTTTGCTGTTACTGTTTTGGTATAGTGTACAATCATCAAAATATCACTTGCTTCATAGCCTGAACTTGTAGAAGAAAACTCACTATAATCATCAGGGATGTCATGCTTGGATTCAGTGTCACCACCTTTGGTTTGTAAAATGAGATGATCATTTTTCAGTCTGTTGGCTCATATTGATTCATCTTCTTTATTATGGTTTCTTCTACCTACAGGTACCACATTATCCATGCATTTAAAATTCGCATACTCTTCACCATTACTTGAATAAATACTGATAGCCCTAAAAGAGGGCTCAGATTCACTATTTTTATTTTATGCAACTCCTCTTCTGTAAAGCTCCAGCTCAAGCTAGCTCAGGCTACGGCCATTTAGCTCAATGGAAACCAATCAATGGAACCAATTTAAAAACCATGTCCATGTGTTTTCTAGCAGGCCTGCTAAGTTCTAGAAGAGAGTATCCTTCAGAATGAATAGATAATGAAGGCAGGAAATTCCAGGCAATCGGAGTGAACTCTTTGAAGACATTCATCACTGATGTAATGATTTCAAAAACACTTATTGCTTAAAATATTTTGTACCCATGTGTCTGCATGTCATGATACATGTTACTTCGTCTTTAAATAGTCACTCTGTTTAAATAGTCACTCTGACTTAAGTTTACATCTTAAAGCATCTAATCGAGTGCTATTACCAGGACTAGTTGTGGCAAAACCATACATATGTATGATCTTGTTAACTTACTTTTTGATTACCCTTCATAAATCTGTTTCTTCGAGCATAAAGGAAGGTGTGAATCTGTTACATTCAGTTGCTTAGCCTCTCTTTGTCAATAATATCATGTTTCTCATGATGTTCATACGCTCTACATTACCATTATTTTGCTTAAAAACAAAATTTGGAAAAAAATAAGTCTGCCATTATCAGTTTCTCACTTATAACCGCAGCTTTTAATTTATTTTCCTCTCTTTTTCTTGTGAAATTTATGAATATACAATGTTCTTCTTTCCTCAATTGATATTTTCCTCTGCCATGTATGTATATATTTCATTGTCACTTATTTTCTACGGTTCTTTCACAAAACTATCTTCCTTTCACTAAATCTCTCATCTCACATCTTACTCTCTTTTCTGAATCATATTATCTGATCATCATGTTTTCTCCTTCTTTCCGGAGGCAAAATTTCACTGCTGCATTTCATGTCCAAATATTTTTTACCAGTGAGATTTAAAACTAAACATAAATTCTCATGCCTGTACCCATTTTTTGAAGTAGTAGGTCATTGAGTATCGAGTATTCAATCTGTGTATTCAGCTGTATTTTCAAGGCTTGGAGACAATCTTGCACATTGAAAGAAATGCTTGTTTACATCTTTGTATTTATACCAGAAGCTCAGTTTTCTTGTCAAGATTTTGACCTTAAACATAATTGCAGTAATTGGAAAACAATGGCAAGAAAAAATAAATGTAAACTGTTCATTTTCAGGGATCACTTGCTAGTACTCTTGTGTGTAGAAAATCTTTTTCATTAAATGACCCACACTTTATCCCCAGCATAACTTTCGTAGGGGTTCAGCAGTTTATCAGGGTATTAACTATGATGATGAATGAAGGAAATTTTTCCTGGAATCATTTAGTAAAACTGCAGGCTGCTATCAAAAGGTGATCGCCAAAACATTTTATGGAAATATAAGAAGTTCTTGAAATGATTCTCTCTGCATGCTCTTTTAACTCCAAGGATTATTATTGCTTAAAATGGAAATAGTTTCTTTTGCTGAAGAAAGGAACTGTTTTAAAAATTAGTATAGATTTCCCATGCAACAAATATTGTCTTGACTGAACAGGGATTTGATAATCTCATACATTCATCTAAACTACAAACCAATTGACTTAGCATTGTAATCTGTCCAAGCAAATGTTTGTAATGATAATTTTTTATGTTATAGCATTTATAATTCATCCATATGGTTCAGGATGTAGATGTTAAGTTTTAAATTCTGATTAACACTTTTTCTGAGAGCTTTTTGCCAAGAGAAACACTCTCCAAGTTCTTGGATTGATAAAACTATTAAAAAAAGTTGTGTCTCAAAGCTACCAGCCAATTAACAAGGCCTTAATGATTGCTCATAGAGAGATTTTTGATGACGGTGAATTATTCCCAACACTCAGCACATGTCTGCGTTTCACATAGTACGATTCAGAAAGTTTTACATTATTTGTTGCTACTTTTTTCAGAGGACTTGTAAATTTGCTTGAAACTTTGAGAAATGAGCTCCCAATTAGCATTGAGGAAGGTATATATAGGATTCAAAATATGATCCATTTTCATTATGTTTTTCATAAATAATCATCACTCATCCATGCATTAACTTGGCGTGCCAGTAATGGGGTTGACTGCGTGAAATTGTTCAAAGCACCACCCTGTGGTGACTCTTCCATGTAGTGTTGTGGGAGGAGGAGAGATTGAGAGGGGTTTTTAATTCATTAATTGGTTGATTGATTGGTGGGTGGGTGGGTGGGGGGTGGCAGCCAGCATGTGTTTGCATTCGTGTCCCTGAGTCTCTCTCTCACGTCCTTTCTGCCATGGCAGGAGGTGGTGGGGGAGAGGAGGGGAGGCCGGCTCTTTGCCCGAGGAGACCGCTCAAGCGGGACGGCAGGTGGAAGGGGAAGGAAGAAGTCCTCCTCGCTGCTGAGCTCTGAGAGCAGTGTGAGTGGGGGAGGGGGCAAGTGCCTCGGGGGAGGGGGTCCCCCACCACCCTCCTCTTCCCCCGAGTGCCTCCTCTGCGTGGGCCTGCGTGTTCTCCCTTAATATGACTGCATTTGGCTGTGCCTCTCCTCGTAACGAGATACCTTCCCCACTCCTCGCCCGTGTGTGCCCAACCACTCCCCCCCTTCCCTTCTTTCACTCTTTTGCCCTGGCCATCGAGGTGCCTCTTTCCCAATGCTAACGTCTTTGTTGTTGTTGTCATTGTTGTCGTCGTTTGGAATTTCAAAATGACCCACTCAACCAGGTCAGATTCGTGGCTTTCATTGGGTCCGTGTTCAAATTTCTTGAAGATGCTGCAGAAAGGGTTTTGAGACTTAATAATTTTTACTATTCCCAGATCTTGCATGGATTTGGAAATGGCTGCAAAATTATTTTGTTGCATCAGTGCAATGAATGTTCTAGTGGCATAATATGCATACCAAAGTTCCTACCCCATGAAATGGATTTTGAGACTCGAGTACAGTGTTTTTTTATGATTACTTGTCTAGCCAAAAATTGGAAAACTAAAATGCAATACTGACATTTAGCATTCTTATAAATTTTTTTATCAAATTTAGATTATAACTTAAATTTCATGAGTTATTCTTAGATGCTGCTGAAATAATGTATCCGGCATTTTGAAAAAATATTGCCTCTTAAATAATTTTGGCTATTGCTCATATTTCATTCCTTGGACTTTTACCAAATGAAATTTTTTTTTTCTTTTAATCCTGTAAAAGGCTCAATGGATTTCTCTATTTCGTCATCCACTTTAATAGTCCATATTTCTTCTTGCCATTTCATTAGAAGGTGTTAGTACTTACCATGGTCTGTTATCTTGGAAGGGTTAGGTATTTTATCTTAGTAGTCGGTAATGCTTTGGGTAGTAGGCTGGAAACAATGTTGGTTTTTAAGCCAAACAGTGGTAAATTATATTTATATTTATATCATGTAACCGAGTGTCATAATTTCATGAGGAGTAAGATATTTAAGGATATATTCTGGTTCAAATATTAGCATGCAAAAATTAATGTATCCCCCTAACTTAAAAATCAGGTTAGAGTTTGAGGTGCTATGTCAAGTTAGCTGTTAGGTGTATTATAATACAATTGCTAGGTCTTTCAAGCAGAAAGAGCAGTTAGGACCACTGAAGTACTGGTACCTGAATTTTATTATGGCCATTCAGAATGGAGGAAACATGCAATGGTAGCCACCAAATGTATAGGAAGTGAATTATATTAATATAAAAAATATCTTGCAAATTAATCTTCCATGATTGTGTTTGATAAGTTTTTCAATGAGATAAATGAATACTCCAAATCTGGAATTTTTAGTAGTTTTTAACAAGAATAAAAATTATAGAGAGTACAGGCGGTGTGGAGAATAAAAATTGATTCCCAATTGTGCTTGGTCATACTAATGAGAATTTTTATTTCAACTACTAGGAAATAAACTGTTAAGATTACCCTTTTCAAAAAGGATAATCTGTAATTTCCCTAGTGAACACTGCATCAGAATATATTTATAACCACCAATATGTGGCTTATGTGAAAGTATTTTTTTTCCAATTTTTAACAGATTTTGCTAATAAAATTCCAAAAATACATCATGAATCTCAGTTTGTTCAGCTAATAGAAAATGAATATTCATATTATCAATATACATGATGTACTAAAACATATTAATGAAGTGCTCAACCTGTTTTTTTAGCACATTGAATCATCGTTAGTTAATTTATAATTAAGTTACCCATTCTTTGTATCATGTGATGTTCATCATGGGCACTGAAAATCCAATCTGGTTTTAGGGTTGCCCTTAAAAATTACCTCGCATTGATTCTCAATGTCCAAGCTCCCTAATGCCTTTACCTTTGTCTAACTACCCTTCCCTGGCAATTTCGAGGGGCCATATTGTTGCATAATTGAAGAGCATTACTTGGTAGTGCAGTTCATTGAACCTTTACCACTTAACTTTCATTTAATATGGATTGATATACTTTTATCCAAAACTCTGCGCCCAGAAAAGATAATGTAATTTGTCGATGATCATGCTTAAGTGTTAAAAGCGGCATATCGATCGTTGAAATATTATTGCGATATAGTATCTGATCATATTAAACCAAAGTGCATACATAGATGAGGATAATTTGAGTCATTTTGCAATAACGTCTGCAGTTTTTATAATAATGCTTTTGACATTTTTGCCAGTATATTTTTAAAATATTCATAGTTCAATGAATATTGAAATATGCACCGATGAATTAAATAATTGTAAATAATCTTCTTTATCCACGTGTGTAATTGGGTTGAGCCTGGAAAAACATTTAAATAAAATTATTTTTTTTATCTTTTATGGATGAACGTTAATGTTCATCTGAACTGCTGTAGCCACAGCCAAGGGAATTGTAGTACTCTAGGCATAATATCATTTGACCCCCTTGAATTAAGGAGTTCATTATTTATTGCCGAAGTTTTCAAACTGTGAGCTATGCATCATTATCAAATCATACTCAGCACCTTAGACAAATATGTATGGGAGTAATTAGAAATATATACTTGAATGCTCAATATTTTTCAGAATGGCAGATGACTACAATAGAGAATTTCAGTATATCAGGCAGAAGCAAATGCTTATGGTGACACCTTGAATTAACATATATATTGGGCTTCTGCATGAAGGCTGTGATGAAAAGAGAAGGGTAGAAGTCTTGCTTCACATGAGGTAGAATTTCTCCAAGATAATCAATTCATTAGGAAATCCATAAAAAGTTAGTTCAAAGTATATTCAAGTCAGTTACTGACAAATTCAAGAATTTTACCTCATCCATTTTCATATTTACCATGACAATTGTACTTGTTGTCCCAACATATCTAGAGATGACATTAGGAGTGTGTTGTATGACACATAATTTGTAAATTTCATTTTTTAGGATGTAATAAATGCTATTGACTTAATCTGCTGATAAGGTCTTTTGCAAGGGATATAGTGATCTTGGGTGGAGAAAAACACTTTTTTACAGTTAAATGTACTCAAAACCTATGGGATCAAATTTTGCACATCTTAATGTTAGTGTGGCATATGAGCCTCTGTAAATAGTAATGATACATCATTAATATCGCCATAGTTCAAAGGATGCTGATTTAAATTAGAGCGTGTAGTGTATGTTAAGCAAGGAATATTCTGTAAACTCAATCTGATGGTATAAAAGATCATCTAGGTTACTTATACTTCAGATTAGGCTGAAGAATGAAAAAAAATGTAACTTTGGAATTTTAATTGTCCCTGAAACTCGTCTTGACACATATGTACTTAAATACCTGTTACCCCCCACCTTGCGTTCTTCAGATTTTCTCAAGTTCATTGATCTACTAAAGTAAACAATCACTAATTTTTCCCAGGTATGTGACAAACATTAAATGAGGAATCATGAGAATTCTACCAAATTAAATATGTCACTTCCTTTCAAGGATTAATGAACATTGTAGCTTAAATCTATCTCAAGTGAATATTCCTTAATTTCAGCAGCCTTATGAAATACTTTATTTTTTAGCGTCTAATTCAATGTGGAATTTACCTCATGCCTCTGTTGTATTATATATCAAAGGTTTTGATAGTTCAGAGTTTCCTGGAAAAATTGTTTAATTTTCGTATTTCAATGTAGAATAATATACTTCAGAACCATCATCCAAATGAATACTGGCTACTGGTTTTCCAGAAATAGGAGGTGGCTCCATTTGTTTTTTCTACAAGCTTTGGAATCTCACCATGACTATTAACTACACTCCACCTCTGTGGCCTCTAGGACATAACTCTTTTTGGACAATGGTCATAGTCAAATATAACCTTGTAATGCAATCCCTTTCAAATGAGCATGACCAGCTACAAGTATGAATATTAAGTAGTATGAGAGTTAATACATTGAGAGGCATGCTCGGCCCTGTGACTTCCATATGATACAATATAGCCATCGTCTCTCTCTCTTACTCTCAAGAATTTATTTATAAATATGAAATTATGTTCTGTATTACGTAACTAAGTGTGCTTTTTTGCATTTCTTTTTCCATTGTCTGTTTTTTGTGCAATGTTGAAATCATTCACTTAAATATGATAAATTCGCAAGGGTCATGATACCTAATCATTATCTAGGTCTTGCAGCTGCAGGAATAATGTATTTGGAACCATTTCACAGTAACTCTTATCCAATTTCTGCTGTTAGTCATGTTGTACCATAGCTGAGGTGAAAATAGTTTTGATTCAATGGCATTGTTCTCTCTGTTATACTTCATAGTGATTATCATAGAGTTATTTCAACCAAGATCATTTTAAGGTGGAGTCTACCCATAGTTTAAGAAAATTAGGCTATGACTCTATTAGCATCTTAAGGCTGAAGTTCCTGATGAAAATATTGGCTTATTTATTTGCTGTCATGGCATTGTGGAATTGCATAAATTTACCAAAGATCTCACCTTCTGCACTGAAAAACACTGAAAATTTTCCCCTATTACAATTTCCACTTACATATCATCATATCATTGACCCTTTCACTAATGGTGGTCATCATTAGCTATATCTCTGCATGTGATGCAAATTGGTCATCATTATTGTTGTTTATATCTTCATGCTCCACAAATATCACATTCCAGTTCTTCTTCAAGTAGCAATGCAGAATGTGATGTATATTATTTTACAAATGCATTCATTCAATAGAACCATGAAATATTTTTGCGTTCTTTGTAAAAATTTTATGGGTGCTCACCATGTACAAAAATAACAGCAAACTTAAATGAGAGAGTTCGTGCAAATGGTTTGTTCATTTTCTTGTATGTTCTCACATTCTTAGGTTTCATTGCATAAGAAGAAGCACTTTTAACTTGCATGTGATTGTGAAGTTACATTTTATTGCAAAAATCTTATACAAGAAATGAGATCTCTCCTGTTTTTTGTATGTTTTTAGGACTTCCAAACTTTTCTCCTAAATTGACTTTTTTATTATTCCACCATTAATTTAAATAATATTGATGCCTAATTTAGGTTACTTATGCAGTCTATTGGTGCCTCAATATTGCTCAGTTTACTTTCCCAAGGGAGAATGTTCAATGTTTAGCACTGTATGCACTAATAATTCGTAAATAGCTCTACCTTTTGATTTGAAAATTCATCTTTGACCCATTATTCCTTTTGAATCCAAAAAAATTAAGTTTTCATGAGTTTATGATAAATCGTTTCCTAAACAAAATGCAAATAAGTATTTATATATGATAGCAACATTTTGTGAAAACAACTATTAGATCAACTTGGTGTACCTACATATTAAAAAAAATAAGATGAGAATCATAAGCCCTTTGAAATTGCTCTGGAAACCTAATATATATTTATTATGGTGTCTCTGTAAAGGATTTATGCTCAAAAAAAAGTGCCTGACATTCCCAAGACAGCTTAATTGTATTTTTGGATAAGAATTTTGATTTTTATCTTGGTTGGTCATATCCAGGATATGGTGTATTCTTTTGTTCCTACAATTAGTGCTTTGTTTTCTACCTTCTTGGCCCATCACCAGCATCCTTCTGCAGTTTTGCTGTCACTTATTACTATGGGAAAAGATTAAGATATATCAGGGTCATACGTGCAGATTTCAATTTGTTTTTTGCATGGTAATTATAAATAAAGTCATTTCTTAAAGTTCTTGAATAACTATATTTTTCATTTATCTTTGTCATAGTCTTCCTGAGTTGTGCATATGATGAGAGATAAATATATTTGTTCAGTTGCATCTAAGTATCTAGTTATTGCATTTATTACTTATTACCCATTCATTATTTAAAAATTGATATTTAGGGGTGAGTATTGTCACTAAGGTATGATGGTGTTATTTTCACCAATCAGAAAACATTAACCTGTAGCATAGTTTGAATATCGTTTTAGTTTCCTTCTAACAATTTTCTTGGCTTCTCATGCGCCATTCTGTTCACCTGTGTCAATCTTAGTTTGTGTAAAACAATAATTTGAACATGGCAGCAGTACCGCTTTGCCACTGAGTTGTTACTTTGAATTTATTTCCTACAATCTTGAATGTCGCTTTAATTTTTAAGTCTAATTTTTTTTTTCTAAGTTTAATAAGTCTTCAAGTAAAACTCAAGCCTAATTGAAAGCCTAATTGGTTCTGGCCTGGTGCGAGTAAAACTCCCCTTTGCCCAGCCTCCCTTCCCATAAAACCTACCCACCCAAGCCTTCTGCCTTTTTGCATCCATTTGCCCATATTCTATATCATTCTCTCTCTTCCTCTTACCCCGAGTAATAAATTCAATTTTCTAATTCTTGCTTTTTTTTCCTCTCTCTCTATCTTGGAACTTGACTGCTTCCTCTCTCTCTCTATCTCTCTAAGAATAAAAATAAGTAATAATAATTATCATGATGACATTGACACTTGTGGGACACGCATTGTCCTTTCTACTAGTGCCTGCCTTACATCCCTGCTGCTACTTGTGAAACACTAAAGTGAAAGTGGTGTTCAGTGTGTGTGCTTAACATGCGTTCATCCTTGTGTGTTTGTGCTGTGATTTTCATGTGCCTCGGATTTTTTCCTTGGAAGTTTGTATAATCACTGAATCTCATTATAATGCATGTTTTATACTGCTTTTGTTGTGATTGCAAGGCGTTGAAGCATCCCATTTTTTATGAATAACCATTTTGTAGCTGTGAGACTAATAACCAAAGCTCTTAAAGACGTGAAATGCCTGTTTGCTTAATTTTTTTTTTTTTAACTTGTATGGATGATAAATTATAATCACAGTGTTGATGTATAAACAGCTTATAGAAGTGCTGTGGCTATGAACTGGCATAATAAAGTGTTGACTCATTGTTAACCATATAAACATATATTTATCTTAAGGTGGAATGTAAATATGTTCTGCAAATTTTCTTGATAGTTGTCTTGTGTCACATCTTGATCTTGGAAACTGTTTTTGTTTGTTATAATTCCTATACATCTATCATTTCCTTTTCTTCTGCATTATATTGTTGAAATAATTTGCCTTTTATTAACGTATTTTTATAGTTATTGTGGTTTCTGAATAAATGTTACTTAATCTAGATGGTCTTGTATACTTATTTAGCCATCACCACCTTAACTCGGATTAAATATGCCTCAATAGTAAACATTATCATAGTCACGGGTATTTTCATCACCAAATATCAATATGCTGAACAAATTACCACATTTTTAGATTTGAATGATACTATTAAAATGAAATACAGATATGTCTTATATGTTGTTTATATTTGTTGTTGGTTAGTGTTGTATGAATATAAATGTTAATATAGGTGAATGCTTTATCCTCAAGTAGAGTCATTATAGAGTACATACCTATTTTAAATACAGTCACCCAATTTGTGTATCATTTTGCAGAATAGGTTGGTATAGGGATATAATAAGGCATGTGTTATTGAATTCAAGTGTTCTTTATCCAGCCAAAGTTAAAGCATTACCATGGTACAAAATGTTGTTTGGTATAGATATTTAGGTACAAGACCAACTTAAATTTCAAAAGTAAGCAAGTTAGGAGTGTTTTTACCTTACTGCTGTGGTTTTTGCTAAATATCTACTAAGTTGTCTTGCATGGGAGTTCAGCCATCCTAAAGCAGTCATCAAAGCAGACAATTAATTTTTGGCACAGGTGCAGTGTAGCCTTCTCTTAAATCATTGATGTAATTTCTGTTATGCGAGTGGTAACAATTTGAATTTTCCTTCTAATCCAAAAGTAATAGTCTCACTTTATAATGGTGTGAAACTGATGCTATCTTATATGCAGCATAATCATATGCTCCTAGTTTTGGGTCTAAAATACTTGAGTACATGGGTATTTATTAATGAAATGGATTGAATACCCTCAGACATTCACTATATATCACTATGAAGCAGTAGAAAGAGGAATTAATAAAGCCTTAGTTGTGGAAATAAGGAAGTTAGATTGTCAATTCTCTGTGCCTTGGCAGAAATTCCGAATCGAATTGTTAAAAAAATTCTTCGCATGGCATACTTTAGTTCTTTCTTCAATGAATAGGCATGGGTTTTGTGTTAAGGTTTTAAATGTTGGTACAAATATAATATTTAATTCTTGAATACTTTACAGGTTCATTTACCTATTGACTTAGTGATTTTTATATAATTATTCTAATTGACTCAAAACATGTTATTTAAAATGTGAACTTGTGAAATACCTTTGTAATAATTTTAGATGTAAATCCACAAGAGAATGCTGGATATTGTACCTTACTGGATATTGCACCTTTGCCAAGTTTGACCTATATTTTATTATAACTTGGCTCTGGAAGATAATTAAATGAAGTTGCATGTCAATTGTGCATATTCAGTGGTGTCTTCTGGGATTTGTGTAATTCTTGTTTGCATGATATTTTTATAAATGTATTTGTACTTGGTGTTGTGTATGTTAAATTATTCCCCATTGATAAGTATTTCAGTTTCTAGTTTGCTTTTGTTGATTGTATATTTTAAATTGAACCAAATATATTTCTGGGAATAATGGAAATGCCTTTATCATGTGCAAAACAAGAATGTGAAAATAATCGTTGGGAAATTTTTGGGGAAGTATGTACCTATTGCATGACATTAACTTTTATATTTCTGATTTACTTCCCCTTAATGTGTTTGTTTTATTCAAAGAGTTCAATAAGATGGCTGAGAGCAATTCATATTACAAGAAGAAACATCAATGCGGCGCTCAAATAGACTTTTCATGATAATGTGCTTTAATATAATAACTTTTTTAGGAAAATAAAATTATCTTGAGCTCCTGATTAGTAAAGCATGAAGATTGAATAGGTTTATCAACATTGAAGGTAATGCAGATTGACGTGGGGTAATAATGTATTTATATTTCTATAGAATGCAGAAGCCCATAAAATTCTCATTGATTTAATGATTTGTTTTCAACTTCAAAGCTGCTTATATTATGTGCATGGTTAAATACACCTTTGGCTACTTATTTTCAGTCTTTAAATTCGTAGGGAATGAATCCTTGATTATATTTTTGAATGATCATATTTCATTAGATGTTTGAGTTCATTTTTATCAGTGTTAACCTTCTGTCAAATTCTGTAATTGGTATAATTATCTCAGTCCAATAAACTCTTGTGTGGCACTTATTTATTTTATTTAGTACATAAAGCATGGATATGTTAATCCAGCATGTTTGTTACATCTTTAAATGCAATTAACTTGTCTTAAGTTTATTCTGTAAATGGAAAGAAGTTTAAAAAGGAAGTATGAAGTCACTGTTATTTGAATGAGCAGTGTTTGCCATTCTATATGCTGATTTAACTGCTCATTGTATTTTGTAAAGATAAAAATTCCACATTTGCAGCAGGCCAAAAATTATTCATTTCCTATTCTATAGAAAATAATCACAAAGTATGGCATATCAGAACTCTCAATCTGTTATGTCTGAGATGAAGTAGATTCTTTAAGACTTCCTTTTCTATTTAATCCCTTTTGTATGCCTTTTCAAACTCTTGTGTTTGTTTCTTATGCCACATATACCTTTTTTTACATGTACCTGTGTTTAACTTGTAGTAAGTCAAGGAATTTATGGTTATAATTATACAATCCATTTGATTTCATGTGCATTGCACAGCATGTGATTGTGAAAAACACCTCTTCAAGTGCAAAATGTTTCCCCTCTTCGGAGATCATGTCTTCAAAATCCAGTCTTCAAATGGTGAAAATATTTCAAATATTATACATTTTTCTTTCATTGAATCCTTTGGCACTCCACCTCCCAGATCTAATTATTTCTCTCCCCACACTCATTTGAGCTTTGCTTTTCTTACAATAACAATTTGTCTCTATCTATTGCAATTTGACTGCTTGCTTTGTGATCAGCATCAAAGTAACTTATCATCAAAATGGTGAGATTCACCCTCCAACATTTTTTCCCATGCTATTGTTCCATTGATATAACATAAGTAATTAGCAATATTAATCATAAGTTTCATTTGAAGTGTAATTAAACTTCTCATTCTTTACTTTTATCCTCGTATATACCTCACGTTAAACAATTCAGAGGTAACTAAAAATGAGATATTTAAAAAAATAAGTTAAAAATCTTTTATGATAATGAAAAATTACTGCATTATTCCCCTAAGATCTTTCAAATTGATAAATAAATTTTAATATTTTTATGGAGGAGTAAGTTGTGTATTGTATTCACTGTAGTATTATTTTTTTTCTGTTTCACTTTACATTACCTTAGTGTTTAGTACATTTGAACATCAGGTAAGTTGCTGCATTGACAGCATACGAGGTCAAGTAATTTTAATATAGTATTTTTTTCTCTTTTTTTCTAATAATGCTTGTTTAGCTTAAAAGTTTGTAGTTTCTCATTGGCATTAATTCACGTAAACACTGTTAATTATAATATGCATGATCGCCTCCATCATAATATAAAAATTGTAATCACAAATATGGAGGAAAGATACTGTTCACCTTCCTCAAACATGATGCTGGAAATAGCAGGTCTAAGTATGTATTTGCATTGCTCTAATGCAATGCCAATTTGTATTTCCATGTCCTGATAATGCAATTTTTTCGGAGCCAACTCCATCCAAATAAAAAAAATTTGTATAGCTTGAAAATATTGGTGGCCATAATTATATGTTTCATAAATTTATTATAAATGTGTCCCACTTCCACTCTATTTTAGCAATTAAGCATTTATATAACCATGAGTTGGACTTTGATGAGAAAATGACAAAAGAAAAAAGGGGCAATGACAGGGGAGGAGTCATTGAACTAAAGATGATTGTGATGTGGTTCAACATAAATGAGGAAATTATTATTTTCCAAAATATTTGTAGTGTACTTCTCAGTCTCAAACCATTTATTGAATGACTGCATCCACTTTTCCATATTAGGAACTTGAATCCATTCCACCCCAACTAATGGAAGGGAACTAGGATAGATATCAAGTTTGTTTTTGAAATAATTATCAATAACTAAATAAAATCATTGTCATCAGATTTGATAATGCCTATTAATGTCTGTATGGAGTTCAATATTGGTTTGACAGTATTTCGAAATGGAATAAAAATGTCAAAAGGGATGGATTGGATAGAATGATTTTATTTGAAAATATGATCATAATGCTGGAAATCTTGAAAAAAATTATATGGAGGAAGTAATAAGAGTTCTCAGAAGTTGCTAAACTCAAATTCATAAATCTTTGGGTAAATTATTATTATTTATCATCACCAGGCAATAAGGATGCAATACATCAGGAGGTCAAATGAACATGATATAAAGTAGATTGCACAGGATATAATGTCAGAAATTCACTTTTTTACATAAAGAATAACATTTTTTGGGCCGCAGAACTTGTAGGTAAATGAAAGGGATGATGGCTGTTGAAAGAGACCTTCTACCCAGCCATAATTTCTAATTTGTGGATATGGTGAATATGGGAAATTAAAAGGCAAAAGTTTCCCTGCAGCGTGATGTGGACAGTTTGCCGGTGAATATAGGGTTTAGGCAAAAGATCTATCATAATTTATTATGTCATTAGAAATGTATGCATAAATATATATATATATATATATATATATATATATATATATAAACAAATTATTGAAAATTTCTGTGCTATTGGGTAAACTCTACAATATGTATTTACAAAGTATTCTTGATCTAAGGAACAGATTACTATCTTTAAGCAAGGTCTAACTTAGCTGAGATTAAACATTCTATCAAGGTTTCAATCTACATATGGCTAAGCAAGTACCGCTCTTAGCAAAGATAGCACCAATGGTGCTCGGCTGTGCTGCTGTAAATTATCAAAGTCTGAATATGACCCAAGTATGCTCTATTTTTCACCATTTCAACAATTTAATAATCTTTGAGAAACTTTTAACATTACCTAAAGTGTTGTGGGTGCCATAACAGGATTTATATCTGCATGTCTCACCCAAAATGTACAGGACTCACACTTGCTTTTTAGTTATAGGAAGATGCATGTGATATGATTTTGAGGAGGCTATTGTTTTGTAAAATTTGACTCACCATAGCCCCGGAAAATGCTTCTGGAGCAGTTGTCAAGGATCCTGCCCCCAGCAGATGACTGGATCCCTGACCATGTGGCATTGGTGTCTGCAGCTGACCCAGCTGGAGCTCTCTTGGCTGCAAGACTCCAGGAGAGGCAACTGAAAGTGGTGTCTACAGTTGGTGGTGCTGATGTTCGAGCTACCCTAACCTGCCTTGTCGGAAAAATACAAAAATTGTAAGTTTCCGCCATCATCTAAGTGATCTGGTTGTAGAATTACATGAGTTAAGTCAATTAACAGCATTTCTGAGGTATGTTCATGTTATGAATAAGAGTAAAGGCAACAACAAAAATGCCATTTAATTTAATGCAGCAATAGTTATTTATCTACAAAATTTAAAAATATTGGTTTAAATATTAGTGGTTCAGTTAATACTAATACATTGGCTAAAAGAGATGTAAATTCTTAGGTTTCATATTCTGATGCACATATTCTGTAATGTATGAATTAATTTTCTTATAAAATAAGTAGATGTTGTCCATGTTTGTTCCAGGTCTTGATTTCCATGTCTCTATTTCTGAATTTAGAAAGGCAAAAATTCTTGAGTTAAGTTTGAAAAATGTTTGTGTTGAATGATTATTCATCAAGTACTCTTTGTACTCACTGCATAGCATGCATATTATTGAATGTGTCGCCTACTTGCATTGCTTGATTTGCCTCCTCTACTCCCTTGGTCCAAATGATTAATGAAGTCAAACAAAGAGCTAAGGGAGATTTATCATTATCAAAGAGCCTGGGATCCAGAAATCTGTGTTTAGTGGTCACTTGTATCTGAATATTCCCTCACCAAGCCAAATTTTGTTTCTTACCAAGAAATTTTAAATTAAATATCATGTGCCTTGTGTTTACAGTGGAAATATGTACATGTGTCAATTTGTTTAAATCCACTAATGGCCTTATTTCGGCTACTTACTGCAGAAAATATTGTATGTATACAGTAAAATTCATTTAATATGTTTGCATAGAGTAAAATTCAAGAATTACTAATATAATAATGATCACATGATTTTTATCACATGTTTTATCAGTTTATATATTGTATTTTCAGGAATGATTGATGTTCAATAGTAATTTATCTTTTTAATTTGCAGCTGCAACAGTAATGCAAAGCCCCCTTCGCCAATAAAAGTGATTCTTGCTGGTTCAGACAGCTTCATCAATTCAGTCTTAAGGCACTATGTGGAGCAGTTATCATTCAAATCAACAGAGTGGCAAAATTACATCAGGTTCCTCATTATTCCCCTAGGTAAGCTAATGTATATTAATGTGCAGAGGATATACAATTTTTGGAAAAGTGGGTCATTTTATTCTCTTAAGGTCTATCCACCTCATAGTTCAGGATGATCAGTATTTAAACCAGCCGGTAGTCTGTTTCTCGTGTAATGTTATCCATACTTCGAGAGTATTTTCTTATAAATAGTCAATCCTGGTGTTTGTGCTAATTCATGTCTTCTTCCATCTAGGTAGTAACTCCTTGTCCAGGTACCTTGGCAGTCTTGATGTTTTGTACGCATCGGCCTTCTCTGGGGACACATGGCGGGATCTGATAGAGCGAGCCACAGAGGGCTCTGCTGCATCAGTGGCGACATCCCCAACTCCCTCCCCCCTCACTTCGGCCCTGCCCTCAAACTCATCAGTTCTCAACTCCCTCAATTCCTCCAATGACCCTGATAGTCTGGCGGCCTCTTCCCCTGAGTGGCGTGAGGCCCTGAGCAGGGTGCAGAGGTATCTGCGTGGTGCCACGGCCACGCTTCAACTGCCAATTGCCGAAGCAATGATCACCTACAAGGAGCGAAGGTTGTTCTCTCAACCGAGAATCATTTCCCTTTTTGTGCCCTTATATGCTGTAGAAGTGCAATAAGTGAAGGAGTATAATTTACCTAAGAACAGTTTTGTCAAAACATTTTCCACTGGTACAAAGGAACTTTAGAAAAGCAATTTCAGCTTATTTAATTCACCTCATGGTAATTGTAATGCATGTATTCTCTTCTCTGAATGGAGAAAGTTAATCGTCAATTGGTTTCATCAGATATTTTCCTTTAAAATACATGGCTTTATATTGCAAGGCATGCCTAATAAGTTTACTTTGAAAAGTGAAGTGTAGCATACCTAAATGTAGAAGTATTTCCAGTTTTTATCAATATAATAATTTCCAATTTTGCTCATCTATACTGTTCTTTATTATGTTTCAGTTCTGATGATGAATCATCTCAGATCTTCATACCATTTGTAAATGTAAGTATACTATAATTCGATTTTTTTGTTTAAGCCTGTGTACTTTGATTAATACTGGTAAAATGTATACCTAAAAGGTTGTAACAATCAAAATTGCAAACCTTGCTAAAATATCCTTAACATTAAATGTATGTGCATTTTAAATTCTAATTATTTCCTGAGTAATATGATGCTTGCAATTCTTAAATACTGGCATGTGCTTTTTATTATGTAAGTCCAAAATAATGTTAATTTCTTTCGTACACATAAATAATGTATTATTTGCCCCTGCTGTCTGTTAAGGTCACTGTTAAGGACTTGCATGTGTTGCATATTCCCTTTGCACTGATGGCATCATTTCATGGGTAGCAACAATTCTTCAAAGGAATCCACAATTAGATTGTATGAACTAATCTATAAAATACTTGTATGCAGCATATAATTAAAAAAATACTAATGTAATGAGGATGTGAAATGCAATGTAGAAATAGTCCAAAAATGTATGATAAATTAGTATATTTTTTTATGGACAATTAGTATGATGATACATGCATCAAAGATCCCTATAAGTGCCATAAAAAATATGGAATATGCAGTGAAGGAGTATCTAAGTGAACTTTGAAAATTGGGTTAATGAATGCGAGACAAACTCTTTTTATCTTTATATTACAGTGGAATAAATTAGGTTTTTACTTTTTAATTTTGTTTGTATCGTAACTGGAAAGATAATTAAGAGGCATTATTGCATGTGTTGCATGCAGAAGCAATTAAATGGTTTCAAATAGTTGTCTAAAATATGTTTGCAATTTATTTACTGTGAAAAAAATAAAAAATAACTCCCGCCGTACTGTGGAAAAGTTAAGGAAATAATTTTGAGATTATTTTTACAGCTGAAGAGGTAAGTAAAATGCAATTTGATATTTAATTGGAATAATTTACTCTGGCCATGTAATTTTGCAACAAAAAGTGCCAGTGCAGTTGCCTCACATAGCTACCATTCTTCATTCCATTTGTTTATAATATCTATGATATTGCTTCAGTTTGTCGCATACAGTAATTATGGCAGTTCCTGCATTCTTACTTAGGTAGTCGCATAAGAAATCTCCTTTCATATTTCAAAATGTCACATCCTTACCATTGAGGGTAGTTTTGTTTGTCCATCACCAATCAAAGGTGCTGATGCAGCTTATCTTTTTGCCAGAGCAGTTTACTTCACCCTGGACAGGGTTTTGAGTTGCTCAGTGATACTATAAGTGTGTCCAATCTTCCTGCGTAAAGACCAAATTTTTACAATTAATCAGGAGCTAACTGGACTCAGCAGTGAAGAAGCACAGAATTGAGGAAAGAGTAAGGCATGGATGTACACATTGTCTTCATCATTTGTATCAAGAAGGCAATAAATGAAGCTGACAATCTGTGGATGTGCTTTTGCTAGAGATTAAATCAGCATTGTGACTTAATGACTGATCAGGCTGGTAGTAGACTAATATTTCCAAATAATTTAATGCATAAAGCAAACATCATTAGATAATACAAAATTCTCAAAGGCTACAATAAACCCTTAGATCAAAAGATAGGAGAGTATTGGTATGTAGGAGGTAGGTTCACCGATAGTGGAAAATGTAAAGCCATGGTCAATAGAATAGCACAAGTCAGGAGGAAGGAGTGTTTCACAAGAAGAAGAAAAAATTATGTGCTTTTATTAAAAAACTGAAGATGTTTCTCTAAAAATGAGTGCAAGAATGGAGGCACCAATGAAGAAAAGATAGTGATATAAATGCTTTGTGTATAACTAATGATGGATTTTAAAAAATGTTTGGAGATTTCAGCAAAGTAGGAGTATTGAAAGGAACATATTATTGATAAGGAGAAATGTTTAGTTTATTTTTTTGAGCCATTATAGTTCGTTGTAGGCAAGCTTGAGGTGATAAGTGAATGGGGAGAGCCAAAAGGGGGAATCCCATGCAATGTAGCTTATGAATATGTTAGTGAATACCTAAATAACAACTTGAGAAATGTGAATATCTTTAATGATACCAGGTAGTAGAAGTTCGTGAAAAGCTGCACCAAACAAATCCCATGATGGATTATTTTATTTCACATGTTGATACCAAATGTTTGTCTACATTTTACTTTAGAATTTTTCATCATCTTGAGTTAATATTTAGTATGCCATAAAAGTTGAAAGATTTAAATTATACCCAATTTTTTCACACAATGGTTCAACCTATGACCAATTTTATATGTAAATCATATTGCAACATAGTTATTTTACTCATATTTAAAAACATTAGTTCACTTATATTTGTCCTACAATTGCAAGCACAGTTCATCCAGTAGTGTTCTCATTGCATATGTCTGCCACTCTTATCGCATAACAATTCTACAGCAGTTGTGCCACCTCTATATCTTATCTCATTCTCTTCTAAATATTTTTTTATCAGGATGTAAGACTTGGCTCCACAGAAGGATCAACTTCAGCATCAGTAGATCTGGAAGACTCAGTAGTCATGGGGCAGTCATTTGGTATGAGTGCTGTGGGTGGAAACTTGATCTCAAGCATTTCCTCTGCGTCAAATCTGACTGGAGGATCCCAGCAGCTGCTGGGGGCTGGCGGCCAATCACTGGTGCCATCGGGGTCTCCACCTGCCGTCTTGCAGGTGGGGCAACAGAACCCTCTGATGCACTCCTCTGCACAGGGTCCTTCTGGGCCAGTGCCGGCATCCCCAGCGGTGACCCCAGGGCCAGATCCTTCGTCCGCAATCTCAGTCCCCCAACAGCAGCAGCAAGTCATTGAACGAAGGGATGGGCAGGGAGCACAGCGGACCACACCTCCTGGATCTCCCAACTTCACCATGCTATACATTGGCCAGCAGCCCATTCCTCAACCACAACTACCACAGGCTCCGATTCAAAAGTGAGATTTGGTATTTTCCTTGCCAAAAATTTACCCCATAAGTTTGCGATGTTCATTCAGATAAATGAAAACCATTTTCTTCATTGCAGCTAAGTATTTCTATTTCTTTTTACTGATTCAGGAGTTAACAACTTGCTTGAGTAAAGTAGCAATTGCTCTGATGTATCTAATCAAAATAAATTAGCATAAGTACAGTACATTACTGCACATATCGATCCGTGAAAACAACCATATTATGTAAATTTTATTTATTTATGCATACAAAAGATTATCATTTATGTGAACTAGGCAGGACCAGACCTATCGTGTATTTTTCCTAAAAATGCATTTATTTGTTTGTCATATTCATTTCCAGTGTATTTTTTGACCTGTCATTTTAAAACATTTATATTACTCTGTTGGTGTATGTCAATTTATTTTTACTAATGAAATGATAATTAAGACAGTTTTTTATCATTTAAAAGAATAATAATCTGAGAAATTGAATTGTCTCTGAGCTGTGTGAAATATGTTTGTTCTAATCGTGGGAACATTTTTTAAAACACCTAAAAGAGCACCATAGATGTGAACTTTGGAATGAGATATTATGTCATTTCAATGTTGATACATTTAGCTATAAAATGTTTGAAATGAAAATGCATTGAAAGCCAATCAGAAAATTGGATTTCTAGAAAGACAAATGTATTGGAAGCTTACTGAAAGGAAGTTGGGGAAGGTTGCCAGCTGTGCTCTGTTTCAAAATGTGAACATTCACATTTTGAAATAAAAGAAAATGAGCTTTAAGGCCACGTAAATTAAAAAAATAAAATGAAAACTCCTATAGCCATATGGAAAATAGCCATAATGAGTTAAGACCACTCATCCCACAATGAAAACAAAATTTTGTTGTGATGGTTTGTGGGAAAAGATATTTCACAACAGTGGCTAACCACAACCTCTCAACCAGAACACCCCTCTGCAGTAGTTTGTGGGAATGTTACTTCCTCCCCAGTGACCTACTACAGACCCAAACAATCCCAATTCAGTTTGGGGTGATTGACCGGGTCCTATCAGGGCCAATTGGGATCACCCTGTCAATGATCCCAATCGAGTTTTGTTTCATTTTGCTGACTGTTTGTTCCCTTCTTCCTTCGCAACAGGGAATCTCTCTTGGAGCCGATGGAGTTGCAACTGGACTACTGGCTTTCTCCAGGCAAGGGAGGCGAGGGCATGGGGGGAGGGGGAGGAGGGGGGACTACAGGTGGTGGAGGGATGTTCAGTGGTGTGGTTGGGGGTGGTGGAGGGGGAAGTGGGGGTGGTGGGGGAGGGGCTGGGGGAGGAGGAGGCGGTAAGGGAGCAAAAGGGGATGCCCCCTCTGCCACCAAGTCGACGCTCAAGACCACGTTCCGTTCACTGGCTGTGCAGAGGCTGCCTCCATTCGGGGAAGTTCCCTCACCACACTTTCTCATCAGTTACTCCACAAAAGAGAAGAAGCAGAAAAGTGAGTCTTCATTCTTGGTTTTGGATGGGGTGCCCACTGGTGAATTTCAAACCATTTGACTATACATAAATTAATGTTTTGGTTAACGAGGGTAAGAGTATTTTGACTCTTGGAATAGATTTGCAGATTTTTTATTGGTCATTTATTTTGAAAGTATCCCATACAAAAATATGGTTTGTACCTCCTTCCGTAACTTGAGAAAATATGAAGTATAGCAGTAGGAAGGAAAAGTGAGAGAGATTACATTTTAGCACAATAGAAGAAAGTTGAAAGGAGAATGTAGAATTGTGTTATGCAATTATAAAAATAAAACTTAAATCAATTAATCTAAAGGTTGGGAAATATTGGCATAAATATACACCTGCCAAGGTATAACATCATAGCTTAAAAAATTTCTGTCATAGCTGTAAATTGATTATATCAGTTTTTTAATGCAACAATTTCAGAGTGTAAAAATCATTCACCTTGACCGGCGAATGATTTTTACACTCTGAAATTGTTGCATTGGAATGCATATTAGCGGATGACTGAGTTAAAAGTCACTGTTGTGGCATCTCCCGCAGTTTCTTTGGAATCAGTTTTTTAATTTGACTATGATAAGGCTTACTCTGAAATAGAATTTTGTCAAGTACACACGGTTTATTTAAATTTAGAATGCCGTTCATAATCCTATTTAAATAATGTGTTACCATTCTAACTTTTCCAAAATTAGTATTTTTTTCCTTCTTGTAAAAATATATTTAAAATTTTATGGTTTTCATTTGGAAGTGAGAATGGTATGCATATATTTGGGGAAAGGAATGGTTCTCTATTTTGGAGAGTAAATTATGTATAATTGGTGCTTGTGTCATTTGGTCTTGCAGTTATGCGCCTGGGGAAGAAGAAGGAGAAAGAGAAGGAGAGTGAGCCAAAGAGCCAAGTGGTTGAGGGTGTCTCACGCCTCATCTGCTCACCCAAAACACACAACATTCCCATGAGAGGTGAATTGATTATTTCTTTTCCCTCGTGCATTTTTCAATTTGCTTTAAATTAATTATTATTCCTTGAGCATGCTTTTTTCAGTGTCCAGAGGCTTGTAAATTGCCATATTGATTAATGCTGTAGCAAGTATTCCTAAGAATTGAATTTTTGAATACTCCCATGGCATAATCCAAATAAATGTCAGAACAAAATAAATTCCAAGTTTGTAATGCTTCTCATAATTGTCCATTATCTCTACCATGATTTCAACATCTATGACCAATTTTCAGGAGTAAACTTGGAGCCTTACAAAGTTTTTGCCGGAGGTTTTTATCTTTGAAAGTAATGCAGTCATTGTGGAATGCACTGATACAGTGAGGAATATGTATTTCAAAGTTTTGTAGCTTCATGTTTGGTGCAAATAATCAATTGTATCTTAATTCAATCTACATGCAGTAAAAGTGTTACTTTAAGGTTCTACCCCTTGATCCAAAAGTCTACTTCATGAGTCACTTTGAGCATAAACATTCAACTGCTATCATTCATTGAACCATTAATTCAAGAGTCATGAACATTGCCCTCCTTTTTTGAAAATATCTTTCCAGACTTTTCTAATATTTAACCATTCTAATGAGCATAAATCCTGAGAAGTTTGGTATCTCTATGTCAGTAGTACTACTTGAATATTAGATTTCAAGTTTTTCTGTTCTGTTTTAGTCCTCTGCTAAGGTATTATTACTGCTTACATCATTAAAGAATTTCCAAATGTGAACATAGATTTAATTTTTAAGTGCTCCCAATAAAATAACTAACAGTGTTAATAAGAAAATTTCTGCAAAAAACTCTTTAAAATAAACAAATATGATGTAACTGTGGACACATTTTTAAACAACTTGACTGTCAACTCTGTATCATGTAGAATGTGCCAAAAGTTGTGTAGACTATTTCAATTTTTTAAAGTATGCTAAAATAAAGTTTTTAAAGTATGAGTTAAAATTTAGATATCATTAAAAAGCATATCTATGCGCTCTAGATTCTAGGAATTACAGATACCAACCAATGCCACATGCATTGAGAAAATTATGTCCTAGTAAGGCAGTATCATTTAAAATCATTCTTTGGGATTTTTTGTACCTGTGGAATGGAGTACAAATTGTTTGACATCTGAAATTTCAATCAAAAATAGTATCCAAAGTAGCGTTTGATCATTTCGTACTTTAGCTAGTGCTATTTGGCTCAGAAGTAATGTGACCATTCTCCATTTCTCTCCAGTGTGCATCGATGGAACTGAATGGGCAGGCGTCAAGTTTTTCCAGCTCTCAGCCCAGTGGCAGACTCACATCAAACACTTCCCTGTTGCGTTGTTCGCACTGCCTGAATCATCCACCTAATGAAATCTTGGTTCACATTTGCATGATCTGCTTGTGCATTTTTTAAATGAGGCAATATTTGGATCAGGCATTGTTTTTCATGGTCTTGCATGAAGTGATGACTGCGATTTATTAACTGTGCAAGAATTTTTGCAGTTTGCTACTGATTATTTATATCTGGCCGCTGACCTACCTTCGAGGTACAAGACATGGTGAGACCAGGCATTATGCTCATTTGCTCTCCTTATCACAGTGGGTAATGGGGGGGGGGGGGCGAGAAGGCAAGTTCTGAAGTCAGCTACCGCCACGAGACGTAGGTCATTGGTTGTATAGTGGTTTGTGCTGTAACTGCAACTGTCTTCCCTTTTATTTTTAATTGATTGCAGCCAAGATCAAGTGCAGCCACTGCCATCCTTGTGCCATGCGAGTGGATTCTGTTGTGGAAATGACTGCCAGAACATGTTCTCTCTGTGAATGAATCGTAGGAGGTGTCTCAAGATCATGTTGAACGTCCACTTCCAAAAGGGGGCACTCAGTTACCACTGGCCCATCTGGGCTTTCACCCAGATGGGTCCACACTGAGGCGAGAACATGTGGCTGTTGAATGTGATATAGTTACGCACAAGTGTACCACATCAAGCCAAAGGAGTAGCACACAATGCTATTGCTCACATCAAGAACTAATTGTGGATCCGATGAGCCGCAGTGATGTTGAAACCAAGATTACATTTTCCCATAAGAAGGAATAGTGGGTGAGGAATATGTTATGGAATTCCTTGACTCAATTACACTTGGATGATGTAACCATTTCCTGCTGTGGTATAACCCAGGAGAACCAAGGGATCCTGTTGACTTTGTTCCCAACACTTTCTCCAATTACTCCAACCACTGCTTTTTCATCTAGTGTCTCATCCATGCCATATGCTATTCCATTCTCTCTCTCTTTCTTTCTTCATACAACTGCTGTGGCTCTCCTGTATGTGCGTGCGTGTGTGTGTGTCTCTATGTAAACTGTAATTCTAGTGATTTCTCTCTCTTTTCTCTCTTCTCTATTCCCCTCATTCGAACCCCCCTGCCTCAAGTATTCTCTTATTTTGTTGCCTTGAGATAAATAATACATTTTGCTCACTTTTATAAGTATGAGTTTTAAAAAAGTGTACCTTGTTACTTGTTACTGTGATTATCTCTCTCTCTCTCTCTGTAGCTATTGTAAAGATTGCAGTCAGTGTTTTAAAGTGCAAGGCAGTCCATTACAAGATCCGCTTGATGGAATGAGTTCATGAAATTGTTGTTGGATTAACCAAAGAATCATTTTTATCACCCTTTATGCAAATTTATTGTCATTGAAATAATGATAAGAAAGAGGGAATTATTACTGTCCAAATGATGCATGAGGAAAAAATAATTATTCTTATTATTAGTTTAGCTAAAAGTGAAATTATAAAAAAAGTTCCAAATTTCATAATAAAAATACCCGATAGATGTGTTTGGTAAAATTGAATGCATATATTTTTATTTTAAAATTCATGGCTTCCACATTGTTTGTCAACAGATAATTTTTTCACATAATTGTATATTTTAACAAATGTTTACTTGTGGGAAGAAGTGAAGTAAAAGGGTGTAAATATGTACTACCAGACTGTAATTAAGGCATTTCTAAATTGAGCTGCTTGTTTATGTGGCCATTATGTATTGCTGGCCAATATTGGAACCTGGCTATAACAAGCAAAATGTCTTATGTGATAGTTTCAATTTCATCCTGGATAATTTGTCTTATCTAACAATAATACATAGATCATTCTTCCAGAATGACTAGGATTCATTGACTGTCAAAATAATTATATTTTTCTACAGAGAGCTCTCATGCTTATGAATTGAAACTACACACATCTGATTTTTCCTACTTTTTATTGTATTTATTTTTCTTTCAAATTTATGTTGACAAAAAATACACATTTTTTTAACTTTCATCAGAGAAAGCAATAAAATTGTTACTGGCAATTGAGAAAATTTGAAACTGCCAATTTGGAACTGTGAATGTAATATAAATATTATAGCTTATTGATATTGGAAAAAATGTGTGTAACACGTTATGAATTTGGAAGATAATATTGTTATGTAATTAGTGCCTCTTGTCCATTGAGTCATTTTGATTGGACTTGGAGAATCTTGAAACTCATGTATAGTGTGAATATGTGTCTGAAAATATGTTAAAAATATGGAAACCCTTTAAAAGGATTTGCTCATATTAATGTACATGCAAGAAGTAAAAGAGAAACTCATCATGGATACTGATTTTAATTTCTTCCATTTCATAAAGACGACACACGTAAATGAATATGTTAATATCATGTAGAATATGTACATAATCTTCCATTACTTTTAGAATACACATTTGTTCTTGTATAAAGTGGAGACATCTGTTTTCTTAAAAAAACTGGTCCACTAAATGCCACGTGCTAGTATTTTAATTTCTCTTGATAGAACTATGGAATGAAAATGACATGATAGCCTAAAACAGAGCTTATCAGATTTGGAATGTGAAATATTTGCATTCTCTCTCTCTCTCTCTCTCTTGAACCTGTTGTTATCAATCAATGGAGGCAGCTATTCAGCTTCCAAATCACTGCAAAAAGTATTTGTTCAAATGTAAAATCAAGTTGCTAGTGGCAAGAAAATCTGGAAAAAGTGACGGCTTTTGCTGTGACCAGGAAAGATCAGTTAATTTCACAAAGTCAGGGATTTATTCCAGGATCATGAAAAAATGTTTCTTTTGATACATTTCAAATTTTTTTCAACTGTGAACCACGAAAAATTTCCAAAATGACAATTAATAAGGGATAACAATCATATGTGTTCCATAAACATTATTGCACCAGATAATAATCACTCTTTGATCCATTAGAAGTCCTTTTTATCATCAAAATTAAACTTTTAATTTTATTTCAGCATTTTTTCATCAACTTTGCTTTTATTGTATTCTGACTGGTTACTTGGCTTCAAGCGTATCAATTTTATGTGATATGCACACCAGGAAGTAAAATAGCTGAGCTTCTTGCATAATGTACACCTGTGTACTGATGGTGCTCTGAGAAAATCTTTAACACTCAATTCATTCAAGAGATATATTCATTTACAGTGGTAAACTATAATACCACCTGAATATAAAATAGCTTTGGCCAAAAAAATATGAATGCATTTCACTTTTCTTTTATTATTGCAAACTCAAAGCTACTCAAAGTGTATCAAAAATTACCATCAAGGAATGAAGAAAATGAGGAATATGAATGTTAAAATCCCAAGCCAACTGTATAAAATGTCCACATTAACACAAAACAGAAATAGAACACCATTAGTGATCAAATAACATTCAAAGGGCCGGATCATCATTCACTTTATCCTGACCCTTTATTTTAGTTTTAGTTTAGTGCAGAAAGATTATAAATGAAAACTATATTGAAACTGAACATACTATACATTCAATCAACTAGTATGACTGTCAAAATTAAAAATTAATGTTCTTCGGTAAGGCAGCTGCGAAGGCATCTGATCCCAACGGGATGGTCAGTTCATTGATGGGGTAATGTTAAAAACACTATTGAGGATCGCAAATAGAAAAGACCTGAATGACTGTGTTTCCCAGCCCATAAGATGCACCAGCGTACTGTGGTTTTTCAGGTTAGAATTTATGAAAAATACTTAGATCAGATGGAAAAGATCAAATTATTTTGATATTAATACTTGATATGAAGACAATAGAATTCTTACATTTAAAATTAGCAGCTACACGTACATGAATGTTAATTCATCCTAGAATCCCATAAACTCATCATCACTGGGCAAAAATGCCTTTCAGCTTCCTTGTTTCTGCTAAGGCCAAGGGGCAGCAATGGCGGAGGAGGACAATATGAGACGGTAGAGAGAATCTTGACCAAGGTGTTGGAGCAGCTACTAATGGAGAGAATGCCAAGGAAGCACCAGCACGTGGATCCGGAGGGACGGTGATGCTGGCCCATGGACCAGAAGGGACCCAATTTCAGGAAGAATAGGAGGAGTGGGACTTCATCAAGGAGGATGACAGAACTAAATGCTTTGGAAGGAGGAAGTATCCTCTGGGATGGCATTGCCCTCCCAAACCCTCCTAGTGAGGAGATGTAGTAGCTATTTATGTTGTGGATAAGTGTTATAATAATAATAATAATAATCTTTATTTGCCCAGAAGACACTGACACAGTGTAATAGATACATCATATAAGTGTATAGGACACGTCATATGTACATATAGATGTTAAACAATGATGAAATTCAGAAAAGCATGACACAATAATAAATTTTTTGCATAAAATATATTCCATATTCAGTATGGTTATTTTTTCTCCATGAATTCCATTACAGAATAAAACTGTTCTTTCCTTAAAAATGATATTAATTTCTTTTTGAACAGGACTGGATCCTTTACGTACTTAAAATCGTAAGGGAGCCTGTTCAGTGCAAGAAGGCCCATTGATTTAGGCCCCAGGGATGTATTTAAAGTCCTGCAATAAGTTTGATGCAGGTCTCTGCAGGCTCTGGTGTGGTGGCAATGAACGTTGTCATTTGTCATATAATTGGATATATTACTTTTAGCGAAAATGCATACGACATAAATGTAAATACATGGAACAGTCAGAATATTTAACCTTTTGAAGAAGGAAAGACAAGGTGCATTGTAGGGAGCATTGCATATTAATCGTATTAAACATTTTTGAGCTTTAAAAATTGAATCAGAATGAGGGGAAGAACCCCAGAACAGAATACTATAGATAATTAAAGAATAAAATTCTCCGTAATAAATTGAAAGTAAGATATCAAGGCTTACAGATTTCCTAATACTTCTAATAAGAAAGCAAATGGAATTTAACCTGCTACGAAGATTGCATATGTGTTCATCCCATGATAAATTTTTATTTATAACAACTCCCAAAAACTTAGATCTAGAAATTTGAGGTACACACGTTCCCCCTAGGTCAATGGCCAATGAAGCAGGGGCTTTATTTTTATTAGAGAAGTATATGAGTCCAGACTTGTCAGGGTTGAGTTTCAGAGAATTTTGTGAACACCATTCACAAAGAAGTTCGGAAACTTTAGCTGCTGTCAAGGTCAAGTTGTTTAACGATGGTGCTGATACAATTACGTTAGTGTCATCAGCATATAAAATTGGCTCGGCTCCTGGAACTGACTGCAGAACTTTTGGTAAGTCATTAATGTAAAGTAAAAATAGGATAGGGCCCAAGACTGAGCCTTGGGGTACACCTAATGTAACTTCTTTACTAGGAGAAGTAAAATTAGTACCGTTCTTTGACAAAATAACCTGTTGGTGCCTTGCGCTGAGGTAAGATTTGATCCAGTTATAAGGGATACCTCTGATGCCATAGTGTCCTAATTTGGACAAGAGTAACTGATGATTAACTACGTCAAAAGCCTTGGAAAAATCGAAGAATAGTCCCAAGGTTTCAATTCTATTATCAAGATTTGAAAGTATTAGGTTTACGAGGTGATAGGTAGCTGTAGATGTAGATCTGCATTTCCTAAAACCATTCTGTGAGCCAGACAAGAGATTAAAAGATTCAAGAAATGATGTAAGTCGATTATGGAAGACCTTTTCAAATAGTTTCCCTATCTGGTTTAATAAAGATATTGGACGGTAAGAATTCATATCCTGCTCACTACCTTTCCCTTTATAAAGTGGTACAACTTTGGCAATTTTAATGGCATCAGGAAAAACACCAAGTTGTAGGGATTTATTAATTAGGAAGAGTATCTGTTCCTTGATAGAATTAATTGATTTTTTTATCACAATCCCTGGGATACCATCTGTACCAGGACTACTTTTGTTAGGGAATTTTTTAATGATGTTCATCAGTTCCAGTTCAGTACAAGGAAGCAGGTACAATGAATTAGACAGGCTTGGGATTAGAGGATAATTAACAGGAATTGGAGTATTTGTAGTAGTCTGGTGGGACAAGTAGAAGTCATTTAAGTTGGATGCCATTTGAGAGTAATCAGAAATAACATTACCGGTGGAGTTAGAAATGAATAAGGGTGAAACTAAGCATATGAAATTGAAATGATAGTGTACAAGTGAGAACAAGTTGGGAATTTTTGTTTTTCCCCAAAGTTGAAGTGAACAGGGGAAGTAATCCATGTGTTCTCCGCCTCTGCCCACTTAGAATAGACTAAGAATAATTCAAGAGGGATATTAATAGGCATTGCTAATGGTAACAGGCCAGCAATTTTAAACACAGAGCATATACATGGATGTGGTTAGTGCCAGGCACACCTGATTGCAAAAGAGGGCTGCATGGGAATTGAAATGAAATAAGGCTGTAAGGATGGTTAATATCCTCACAAAACTATTTATGGGTTTAGGAAAATGTGGAAGGAGGAGTTTTTATGGACAAATTCGTAGCATTTATGAGGGAGGAACTTGACTGGAAGATCTTATTAGACTGGTGTTAGTTGCCATCCCAGAAAAGGGGATAGGCAGCCATTCATGAGAACTACAGAGGAATAAGTTTGATTTTTTACCATTCTGAAGTGCTACTCATGATCATCAATAAAAATATTAAGAGAAGAGCAAATTATTATATAGGGGTTGACCAGTTTTGGTTCAGAAAGGGCAGGAGCACACTTGACACCATAGTAGTCATAACATCACTAGTAAAGAGGAAAATGAAATAGAATCAGAATGCAGGTGCTTGTTTTGTAGATTTTTAATAGGCATTTGATGGAGTAAATTGGGTAAAATCAATGAATGTAATAAAGGAAATAGTTGTAGATTAGAGGGATAAACCTCTTATCCATAACCTGTACATGTCTCCGACTGATCCTTTGCCTTTGGGGAAAGGAGACATTCATTCATTGTCATTGCTACAAAGAGGAGAAACAAAAGAGTGGCCATGTGAGGCATTTATAAAATCTGTTATGATCAAGCTTGAGTCAGCCTTTCAGCCAAAAGGTTAGAGTTATTGCTGAGCTCAATGTGATGGGTATGAGATGCAAATACAAACAAACAAAACATAGGTTTTGCAACTTTTGAGAAAGAGAAAAGCTAAGTTGAATATTAAAATAGGGGTTTGTAAACTAAAGAAGGAGGAACAGTTTAGCTATACCTGAAGTGTTTTGGACCAAATTTTTCAAACAAATAGGAACACAAGAAAAATAATTAATTGCATTATGCAAAAATGCTTTCACTAGTTGGATGAAATTAGTTGCATGGGGAGGTTGAGTTTATTATTATCAGTTATCTACTGGTTAAAATAGGTTTTGATTGCAACTGCAATAATTCCCTGATGCCTCCAAACAAAACACACCCAGCATCCAAAACTAAAGTAGGCCCCTCTTTAATTCCACATACTTCCTTCTTCCCTTCATTCCATCCAACATCCCCATCTTATTTCTGCCCCTTTCTCGTCTGTCATCCTACTTCAATTACCATGTTTCTGTGCCATATAAAACCACACTCCATATCAAAGTTTTTTAAATTTTTTTCTTAACATCCTCACTCAATGTTCTTGCCATCAATTACCTCCTCCCTACAAAAATCTTCTTTACCTTCCCTATTCTTCATCTTATGTCTCTAATACTTCGACCATTTTGGTCCAGAACACTTCTGAGATATGTTAATTGTTACACCTGCCCTTATTTATGAACTCCCATTTTAATAATTAATTTAGCATTCCTCTTTCTCAAAAACTGCATAACCTTTGTTTTATTTGCATGTATTCTGATCCCATGCCTATGTCACTGGCTTTCCAATGCACTTAGCAATGCCTGCAAACTCTTAGCTCAATTTGGCAAGGAATTCATAAAAACAGGTTCCCTGATGACCAATCTCTAGTTAGTCTGTCAGCTAAGCGGTTGCAAGCATTGCTGAGTGAATTTGAAATTCAGTACAGGGGCAGAAATAGGAGAGCGATGTTGGATGTCATGAAGGGAGGAAGGAAATACACAGAGATGAAGAGGGGCTTGTAGAGTAGGATGTTGAGTTGTGTTTTGTAAGGAAAGACAATATATTTATACGGTAATTGTGCTCAGGTAGATGCCTGTAATAATAGAAGGCAACCTGGAAGATTACCAATAGTAATAATCCCTCTATATATTTTTTCCATTTCCTCAAATCCTCTTCTTCAATAAATATTTTACCCATTGCATCTCTAACTGGAAAATTGTTGTTGGAATGCAAGGATTATTTAATTGAACAGCTAATATATTTTATAAATGAATCATTGAGATGTGGAAGTTTTCCTGACTAATTGAAAATTAGTAAGAGTTTACCAATACACAAAAATAAAGGAGTAAAAACTCAAAAATAACTGTAAACCATTATCTCCTTTATCTCGATTTGCAGAACTCTTGGAGTTACTTTTTCATTTTAGAATAGTAGGGTTTCTCGATAAATTCAATATTATTTACAAATTGCCATGGGGTTGTCGAAAAGGCAGATCTATGGAGTCAGCGCTCATGAATGCTTTCAATTCTATAACATGTTCCTAGGATAACCATAGTTTAGTTCTTGCTTTGTTCCTGGATTTTACTCATGCCTTTGATCTCGTTGCCCCCCCTTTTTGACTAATGCTGATTGAAGGGGTGTCATAGGTATGCCCTAGCAATGGCTAAGATCGTTGGCCAGACATCAAGGGATCCAGGTTCGAATCCTGGTCAAGGTGACTAATTTTTACTTTGAAATTGTTGCAATCAATATTATAGTTGACTTTTCAATTAAAATTATGAGATAAATTTGAGAATAAATATATAGCAGTCTATACGATTTTCCATAAATATAATCCCAGGCAAAGTGAACAATAGTATCAATCAATGGCATGTTTTTCTAAAGGTCAGCACTTCTTCAAACTTCTTGAGCTTTCATGTGGATATTTGCCTCTCCTGGGATAAGCATGAGTGGGTAAATAAAATGAATATAAGGGCTATAAATGATATTTTCCAACTCGCATGACTTAACTTTCTCCTGAAGACTGCATGAAAACATGTTCAACATTCTTAAAATAAATAGCTACCAGCAATACATGAATGTCTGGAGTTTTTGTGCTAAGAAACATTAGTGACCTGGAAATACTGCAAAATAGAGATTTAAAACTAATTTTTCATCTTGAACCTGTAATGCTTTCTAAAGCAGTCTTTTAAATAAGAGGTACCCTTTTTGTTACTACCCTTATACAGCTATGTGAAACTATATCTACTAAAAAAAAACAGCAGATTTTAGGTAGAGCTGGAGGTGTCCAGAGAAGTCAGATCACTTGGATTTGAACCCAGATCAGGAGTTAAACACTCTATATACTACACTACCATGTACCAGGCAGCCAAGCTCTGTTATATATAACATGGATGAAATAACTAGATTGTAGGAATTTTGATAAAACATTTAATTCTTATATTACAATTAAAAAATATACATGTAATAGGAAACATTATTTGGCATTCTTAATTCCCTTGTTGTACTTTTTACAATACTGATGGACAATTATCCTGAGCATTAGATTCAATATATAATTAGTCATTGCGTCGGCATGCACCTCACAAGATTTGAACCATTGGACATTGAGATGCTCACCAGACATCTTCGTCAATTTTGCCACCACCCTCTTCTCATACACTGCATTTAGCATTGCATTTTCACAGAATCTGAGCAGATTGCCCATAAGCTGGCAGAGTCTCTCTGAAGGGTACATAAGGTGTGTGGCTTTCTGTTCGATAACAAAATGCATTGGAGAATCGCTATCCGAGACCAGGAATGCATGGCACTTTGAACAGGCTACTTTTCCAACAGCTAGCCTAGCAATGAATGCACAAACCCACAACACTGACTGAGCTTCAAAGTACGCAAGTTGTGGGTCTTCCCAGGCCCACAAAGTGTCCAACTCAGGAATATCAGAGGACTTACTCTGGAGCTGATGCAAGTCATCCCCTTTCCCTTCCATTTTACAATCCGACCTTATATCCACCAGAAGAGTATCTTCAGTATTTTCTTCTTCAATTTTTTCACCTTCCTTTAACATAGACTCATACAGAAGATATGTCTTAAAGTCAGATAAGAACTGAATGCTTGTCGTACCTTTCCTGCCATGACTCAAAGCACTGAATAACTTCCTCATTGGGTCTAAATTTAGCCTTCTGATTGAAAACTTCTTAATATTCTCCCGCAACAAATTATCCCTCAGCGTCAAGCAACTCTCAATGTTGTTAATCCAGCCATCTTGAGCAACAGAATGAACCACCTGTGAATGAATAAATTTAGGGGCCAACTATTATTTTCATTGCATATTAATTTCTAAAACTTAAAATTTTGCATTTAATTAGGTCAATTGCAGCAATATTAGGTTAAGAATTGGGGAAAAGTCTAAATTGAACAGCAAGAATGTAAAAAGGATACATAAATTATAACCAGTGAGATGTAGAATTGCATATGGTGGATATAATAGCCGAGAGATTAGGAGTTCTGACATGAGAAATGGGCCGGCTCTGCATTGCCTCGTTTCTTTTGAACTCTCGGAGATGCACACACGCGTCAACATCATTAGACATATTAAATTTCTCTCAAATTTACCAATGAAATGAGACAATTTTGCATTATGCATCCCTTGGCTCAACCATAACAATATTAATGTAAGAGCAAGTCATATTTGAGGCAAATTTTAGCCTATAACTTTGTGCAAGCTATTTATATCCAACAGATTACAGTAAAATAAGTATGGCAATTGATTACCATCTAAGTCTAATTTGCCACAGAATGATACCCAGCATCATCTTCTCTAAAATCAAATTGCCTTTCTTATATTTTATCATGAAAACCCATCACTGTTAACCAGATCTCTGGCAATGAGAAAGCTGGTTACTTTATTATATTAATTACAATACTTCCCTTAAAGTGTTTTTCATTAATTTTCAATGAGCAATCCAACCCTTGGGATCATTCTTTTGATGCTTGAATTCTACCTTGCTTTTTCATGCATTACATGTGGAAATCTTCCCTGAACAATCATTTAACCAATTATAGTCAGCATTTAGTTATCAATTAGTATAGATTATCTGCAGTAATGAGTTAGTTACGTACAATTATATGATATTTTATATGGTTTTCAAAACTTTTACACCAAGAATAATATCTGGTAGAATCTTACATGAATAACAATAAAAAATAAATGTAAGAGAATTACTGTAATATAAGAGAAATTATTCAACTTTTAGTACATTCAGTGATAATATGTTATCTTAATCCAAGTTCAAAATAGCTCCGTTGTCTTTCTTTATTGTACTGCTGTCGCACTCTTGATGCATAAATATGAATGTATTTCTTCAAACTGAAAAAAATTATTTGAAGTATTACAACCTAAGCCCTAAAACATTGTTGGTAAAATATTGAAATCAAGTGAGAACTTAAGTATTACCTGAATGTAGTGCTGGCACTGATATAACTAATTGTTCATTTTCTGTGTATGAATGTAATTCCATCTGGGTTTTCAGTATATTCCATGTCTATTAGTAATGCTTCAGATGCACAGCAGTGTGTAGTGCCTCTGTGACTCACCCATTGAAACATTGGAGGAAGACATTGAGAACCTGTCTTGGCCTGTGAAACCCCAGAGACTTTCAACCAGAAGATTAACCAAGAAAAAACCATAAACCCCTATTACTTTTCCTAACAACATTTTTACCAAAAATAATATACAGTAATTCAAGAAAATAAAGCATTAATAAACGACACCATTACCCAAGCAATGTTATATGATGTGGGATCTTACTAATAGTTTTTACAAGAATATAAAATCTAGTTGCCCAGAACCTTCTTAGAAAAAGTTGTTCCATATAACAACATGGAGCTAAGTGATAGATAATTTTTAATGGTATTCTACCATTTAAGGTAGGTCTTGGCTGAACACATCAGCTAACCACTATCAAATTCTTACCTCGCCTGACACAATGGAACATGATTCCAAACCCTGCATATGAGATTATTTGAGCCATTATTTGGTGGAATTTTTCTTTTGCACAGACAAAATAAAAACACTGCGATTCCAATAATTAATTTTTACTTATAACTTTCCAATTAATTTTTACTTATAACTTTCCATGACTATGGTTTCATTATCACGCCTGGTGATGCCACACAGTGGTGTAACCATGGTCATGGAAAGTAAAAGGTAAATTTAGTTTATGAAATTGCAGTATTTTCCTCTTTTCTGTACCACAAACTGCAGTGAACTCTTCTGCAATTCTCCACCCTTTCTGCCTCCCTTCACCCCAACCAACATGCACATCTTTTCTGCCCTCAACAAACGTTTAAATCTGTTTGGCGAATATGTATGAAAATAGTAGAGATATGTAGTTTTGGGATGAAAATAATAATAAATTTTCTGTATCTATTGTGTATTTTTCATAGCATAACAGTGGTTACTTTCTGGACAGCCCTCGTTTAATTGGGAATAATTGACTGGAAAATATGGCTAAATCAGATAAATTTAATGACAGATACACATACTGTTGCCTTGTGGGAATTGGGATCATAAAACTTCCATTCACTCATGAAATCCAATGCTTCGGCCCAAATAGACGGATGGCTTGTTTTTTCAGTGACCAGAGAGTGCATCTTCCCATTTTCCCTCGGTCTCTTCAGTGGACGGTAGAAACTGTCGTACAATTTGTCAATAGTATTGATGACATTGACTGTTCCAATCACTTCCCAGGGCATAGGTATTTTTCCTGGAGCATCTGCAAACAAATGAAAAGAATTCACCTTAAATACTTACACACGTTTAGCATCAATTCACTTTAAGGTTAATTCAATGCATTTAAAAATAAATGGATTACAATAGTGTTAGTATCACAATATTTGAATTTTATACACAACTATGCCATAGCGTTTGATTCAGAACTCAAAAAATGATTCTTGAGTAAAATTATTTAAGGGTCACGTCCTCCTTTGGAAATTTCAGACTGAATTTCTTGAAACTTGCCATTTCATTACGTGATGTGACTATTACTGTCAATGATTAATGATTGAATCAATAAAGTTGATTTATTTTCATGCAGGACTTCGTATTTTTTTAAAATGCATATATTGATGATGAGAATACTAGATATTTTCCACAAAACGTTTTATTTGGTGTAAGTAGTTTCAGCACTGAGGTACCTGAGGATGACACCAATGCATTGAAATTAGTTGTACCAAAATGAAACGTTTTGCAGAAAATACCTAGTATTCTTCTTTAAATCGAAAATGAGTTTCCACATGGTGAAGCTTGATACCATTGAGTGTACGTCGAGAATACATCGCAGGCTTACAAGGAAATTAATGAGAATAAATAATACAAAGCAGTAAGATCTATTTTTTACTTTTACTTGCATAAGTTGCTATCAACCAAACCTCAAATAATTTAAATATGAGTGGGTCTTTTTTATGACATTATACGTTATTTTCTTTATTCTTAAACATTCCTGACATTTTTGGATCCATAATATTCTCAATTTTATCCCAGAATTCCAGATCCTTTAGCTAAGATGTGTTTAAGTTCAAAACCAGGGAACATGATATATGAAATCATAACTTCTAAGTTTTAATCAGCATAACTCTGAGAAGATTAGTGCTGGAAAGTAACTTTATCCACAACCATTCCAAGGATTCAATTTTCATCATGTCAACCCACCTGTCGTTGCATAAATGTACATTGCCGTCGCCACAGTGTTGCTGAGGGTCTCCCTAACCAAGTCCATTCGCTCAGCCATAGCCTGCGTTGGTTCTAAATGGTTTGGTGTCAACTTTTTGGCCAGAAAAAAATCTTCCTCCCTCTCTCTTGCTAACAAAATTTTTATGTGGTACCATTTGGCTGTTTTGCCTTTGTATTGGATGTAATGTTTCATGAAGAAATCCCTGAAGTTTTTTAAGAGTGAAGGAGGATCATAAAACTTCACCACTTTGTCACCACTTGCCGTGATGAAAGGCCCGTAAGTCTCAACAGCAATGTACGACTGTAATAAGACAGTGTTCTTGGCACCTGGATCACAAACAATAGCAGAAACTGTAAGGCCTAATTTGTTTATAGATTCAATTACTTCTGCCAGAATGCGACGTAGAATGACCAGCGGCATCTCCTTGTGACATAAGTAATATGCCACTGGCTGGTACCAATCCCTCAGTAAGCCTCTCACCATAAATACTAATGCATAGTTAGCAGGCATTTTGCTTTGCCCGTGTATTCCTGAATCCTCAAACCCAATGATTTTATCAGCTCCTAGCTGATGTCGGATTCCTTCCTTTAAAGGAAACTCATCCATCAGGAGGACACAGAGTTTGTCTTTAGGTTTTTTCATTTTCTCTGCCATTTTTCTCAGACCCTCAAATAATATGTTTTCCATACCAGTAGTAATATCAATAGAATTCAACAGGTTTCTTAGTTCACTCCGAGGGGGCAGCACCAAGATCTTCTCCAAAATTATGTACAACTTTGGAGTTTCCTTGTTTATTGCAAGGGCTCTAATTTTTTCGTCCATCGTCCATAAATGAGCAGCCTCCTCTTGGCCATCTTCAGAGAACTGTTCAGCAAATAGCAATGCTGCAGAATGTGACATATCCTGGTCCAACTTACGTGATTTCTTGGATAAACATATACTGCTGATGCCTTTAATGCTTTTGTACTGATGTCTGCACTTGAGGAGAAATTTATACACTGCCAACTGCTTAGACTGAAGCTCCTTTATCAACTTGGAATTTTTATGAGAAAGCTGTATCTGACAGTTGCTGTTTTTCAAATTCCATAGTAATGTCCTGATTTCACGTTTCTGGCTACTCAATTCATCATGAAAGTCACATGTGAATTCTATTTGCTTGTAAAGGTTGGAATATACACCAGCTATAATAAATAAGTACTATTAGTTGGGATTGCATCAACAGTAGAAAAAATGAAAGACATTTCCATTATCCAACCTCTCAATTCCCGAAGGGTCAACCTAAGAGGGTTAATCAGTTCCCTTTCCAGGCTTGATTCCACGTAATTGCCTAAAAAAATGCAAAACCATTAGCAAAAATTCAAGTCCAGGTATTTAGGCAACACTAACTATATAAAACAATTATTATTTCACTCTTGGGTTCCAATAGGCTACAATACAGAAATAAATTACTGTTATTTTTATGGATGTCTCGAGTAGCTTACATAAAGTTAGAATTTTCAAACTTCACTTGTTATCAGCTTCCACTATGGCTAAACACTTAGAGCATACATAAAAATCATGCCTACTAGTCTCATGGACTAAAATTGAATATATTTGGATTAGAAGGATTTTTAAATTACTAACCCAGCAGCTGTGGTATACATAAAAATTAATGAGTGAACTTAATTATTAGCGTAATTTACCTTTAAATAATATAATTACCACTACATGGGCCGGCCAATGTGTCAGAGTACATGTAGCCATTAAGTGTTTCAAAATGCAAAGAGAAAATTACAGTTCCATACATTTGTGGTAACGATTATATGGCATATGACATTCAACAAGTTCATGAAATGAAAGATTTTCATCTCGAAAATTCATCCTACACTTAGCGGCTAACATCATATTAAAATAATAAACCCATTCTAGATTCTGAATTTATACTATAAACCTATTCTGAAGTCACTTTAATTAGGAAAAATACAACATCCATCACTAAAAAACCACTTCCACTATATTTGGACCTAAAAATCAAACGAGCCCCCATGTCGAAGCCTACGGGAGTAGCTCCTTTCTAAGGATGTCATTCGCAACCATCATTCATGTTCGGCAGCTGTCACTGACTGGGTTAACTATATTCCAAGAGAGTATCCAACATTTGCGAAGGCATCCAACAGTAAAATACTATGAGTTGTTAAATCTTCCGCAACCGCCCAAGGCAATTTGTCAAGACAAGAATCGTCCTTTTCATAACAACCAACAAAGTGTATCGACCAGCAAAAAACTGATGTGAAATAATAGGGCAGGTGTCTTGTCAGCTAAATGAAATCCAGAGTAATTAAAATACTTATCTAAAAACTAACCGGCTGTGTCCAAATGTGGATTAAAAATCGTAGGTACAGCACCCAATTTTAATTTACGTTTCTCAATGTCCGCAAATTGGAGGCAGTCAAAATGATCAGAGCAAATTTTAACATTATCCAGACTTGCATTATTTCCTTCTAATTCTGAATTCCGTGTCACTTTTAACCATTTGGCAATCAACTCCGGTTTTTGCGGAAAGTTATAAAATGTTACATTCGTGTTGGCTTCAGTATTTTTACAGTTCAGTACGCCACAACGATCCATTGCACAAGACTTATCCTTAAAAAATTACTAAAAAGCAAACTTTCCTCCGTAATTTACAGAAACATAGCCTTTCGTGAGTCACCTAAAATGTACATCGTACCCAGGGAGTAAACTCCCCGGACGTACTGTACACAATCATCACAAACTTGAGAACCGCCATACCAGAACAACTGCCGCTAACGCGGCGTTTCAGTGTTTATAACGAGTTTTGCATACCATCACCAAATTCAGGGGCATACTAACGAAATCACACAATTAGAACGAGCTATTTATTAATAAATTACGTGAAATGTTTACTTGACGTGTTAACCATGTGAAAGACGAACTCGAGAGAATTTTTACGGAAATTGAATAACTATGCGGTCACTGATTCTTAATTAATAATTTACTTTTTTCAATTTATCAATTAACGGATAGGTATGGAGCATTTGCGATTAGACTTTCCTGGGCGGGATATGTTGCATCACGCCCTATTCTAATTAAATCACCCCACAATTGTCTATTTAATACGTGTAATATTTCTGTTTAATACGTGTTAGTGTTCGATCCACGAGATTTTTTGTGATCCAGCATAATAATATGCTTTTGCATAAATTGGAAGGACAACTCTTTAGCAGTGATGTAGTGAAAATGAAAATTGAAAATGTATTATTACCACCATCGTACTACTGTAGGTGAGATCATGCCAATAAAACAAGATAAGAAAACAAGTGTTGACTAGATAGGTTTAAGATGTCATTTTTTTCACGAACGATAAGGGATCAGAAGAACATTGTCCGACCGCGGTAGGGTCATAATCGAGTCAAAATTAGTATATAGTGTATTCGCCCCCTGCCACGCACCGTAGCAGTGGCTTGTATGGTACAAATATAAGCAAATATATCCTGGGAAACAAAGCTAATTGCGAATATGTTGCTGCAAAAATGTTAATTGATTATCAATTAGTTGTTTTAATTGCGATATATTAGCCTCACATATGTCGAATAATTAAATATTCCTGTACAGGAATAACATATGTTAATGTTTCTGCAATTCCACACGCAATCTGTAGATGCTTTGCAGAAAGTAGATGGTAGGAAATTATGAAGTGCTAAGTATGAGATTTTTAGAAATATGTGCTTTTCTATTGAACCATATGGTGAGATAAAACCAGTCTTCACAACAAGTTGTCCAGTTACAATATATTCAACTGTTTTAATAGATGTACTTCTTATACTGTACTTATTTGTGTAGATACTTACGTTTGAGCAAAAAACATTTATGGTGCCTGCTGATGTTTTCCCTTGCTTTCTCATTAATAATTTGTCAGATTCAAACTTTTTAAATTCAGAAAATGATTTTAATCCATGTATGCTGTTCATACTATGTGCTAATTCATAGCACTAATGGAATTGGAATCTGACCATAAGATTTCATTTGATCAGTGTTAGTTCCCACTCAAAAATGGGAAAGGCAGCGATATGCGAGGCCCATAGAACAGGTTAGATTTCCCATGCAGCAGAAGTGGTACTTGGGTAATTAAAAAAAGGATGGAGATGAGAGAAAGTAATTCTTAAGGGAGTAATCAGTTTGGGTTCATGAAGTGGAGAGGTAGTAGTGATGTGAAACAGTAATGAGGTCACAAAAAGAAAGGAACATAAATAGAGCCAGTATATGTTTTGTAGATTTTGAGAAGGCATTTACAGTGTATTAGGTAGAACCATTGAATGTATTGCATGTACTAGAAGTAAGGTTTAGCAACTTATTCGCAACCTAAAAATGTCTTACACTGGTCAGGTGTGAGTGGTGTATGGAGAGTTGGGATGGGCAGTGTTGTGACTTGAATGTCCATTATCACCAGTGCTTTTCAATGTACAAGAGGACTAAATGGTTAAATAGGCATGGCCAGAACTGGAGATAAGAATGATAGCTAGTAGGGAATTTATAAGATCAGTTTAATTTGGGAATGGCCCAGCTTTAGTTAGGCAGCAAACCTTGGGGTTTGTCATGATTGCTGAGCCCATTAGAAGATCGATTTGATGTGTGTAGGATGCAAATCAATTTAAGCAAAATAATGGTTATGAGATTTTTGAGGAGGAGGAAGGCTAAGTTAATCATTAAAATAGGAGAGCATAAATTTAGAGTTGGTGGAACTGTTTACTTATCTTAAAAGTCTTTTGGCCCAAGACAGTCAAAGCAGTAGGGAAATGATATGAAGAAGAGGAGTAATAGTCAAAGAAGCTTCCACAAGGAGGAGAGAATTGAGAACAAGGACATTAAGTAAGGGGGTTAAAAAACAAATGGTGAAAACTTGTTAATGAGTGTGGTTCTGTACAGCTTGGAAACTTTGTCATTGAAGAAAGATGATAAGTGTAGATTGGAGGCTTTTGAAATGTGTGTGTGGAGAAGGATGGAAAAAAATATAATGGATGGAAAGGGAAACGACCAAACCCAAGGCATGGAGGGGAAGGAGAGAAGGCTATCGGAGGAAATCCAAAGAAGGCAAGGAAGAAGGACAAAGAGCATTTTGATAAATGTTGGAATGCTGAGGACTATGATTGAGTGAAGGACATTAGGCAAGTTAGGTAGGGGTATGGGAAGAAGAGGATTGTTGGATGGAATGAAGGGTGATAGAACGTTTGCAGAATTGGAAGCCTAAGATGTTTTCTGTGTGTGTCCATCCAAACCTACCTCAAAGGGTAGACTGCCATATACTATAATTAGCCATTATCACTTCATATGATGAATCAAGATGAAAGATAGCTTATCCCAAACCACCAATATGAGACCATTCCAAAGTTTAAACCCAGAGCTGGATCCATTACAGGCCTTTGAATAGGCTCAGCTCTCTGTTCCTTGGACCAAATCGGTTGTGACTAATCTCAGCCCTTGAGTTCACTTCTGTTACCATTCCTGCATTGAAGAGTGCAAATCACAGTATCAATGAAATAAGTTTTATTTAACAGTCTACTCTTTTAATTGTTTTATTTGGAATTATTACATGATCTGGATTTTAGTATGTTTTAAATAATAAATTGAATACATATCGCAATTATAAGTATCACAGTTCATTTTACTGTATTTACACTGAAATTGTTTTTTATTTTTTACAGTTTCTTCTATATTGTCAATAGATTCTTATTTATTTTATCAGGCATTACTTTCATTAATGGGCAGTGGTTTTTGATTGAAGAAAATCTTTGAAAAAACTCAATAGCTATTCTCCAGCAATTACTGTTATTTCCCGTTTTGTATCATTATTGTTTTGAGATTTTGAAAGTTCTTCATATAAGAATGCTATTTCAGCTTCATATTTCTCATGGACTAAACTCCTTTTCAGCTGATGATTGGTTGTCAGTAATCCTGAGCCAATAGTCCACTCATGGTCTACTAACATAACAGCAGCAGGAATTTCATGAGCTGATAGTTTGCCTGAATAGGGAAGACAAATATTAATTAATACATATTCCTGCTCCAAGTACCTCTAATAGGTTAATGCATGTGATAATGTTCAATCATATCAGTGAGAAGAGTAAAGGTTGGAGAGCAATTGAGACTTTATTCTTAGTCCTTGGTCCAAACCTAGTCCTTAATTCTCTACCAAAACTCCATCAGCATGTCCCGAACATTGTAAACATTTGAACAAATGAATATCATAAGCTTGTCACAATAATTAAGAACACTTAAGCTTACAATCAGATTTGACAAGTATGAGTTAAATAAAGATGATAAGGAACTTGGCTTCAGATTTTGCAACTGAATTATTTTGTTTCTTTCCAAAAGAAGGCATTAGCAGCAACCAAATACTAATACATATTATTTGTCAAGGAAAAAAATATTTTGGTGATGCTGTTAGCTTTAATAATTCTCATATTACATGGTGAACAATGAAACTTGTTTCTGAGAATATCAATTCTAAGCTGACCAATGATTTTCTCAAGAAACTCAGAGCAATTAAACTGAAGGATGTGCGACCAGTACTCCCAAGTGTGGTAATTACGTTGTACTATGGCAATCACTTAAGATACAATTATTGGGAAAACAAGAGGATGAGGAAAGTAACGAAAATGAAAAAAAGAGTCGACGTGGTCTCTTCCTTGCATCAACTTGTCACTTCACCTACTAGGGGTGATAATATTTTTGATTAGTGAGTAACGAACTTATCCAAAAAATCTTAGATACAGAAACTCTAAAAGGGATTAGTGACTACATGGCAGTAAATGGTAAGTTTTCGCTGTGTGGGATCAGGAATAAGAAGCCTGAAAGAAAAATTTACTTGTTTAAAGAATGAAACAAATAATAGGCTAAAATATGAGCCACAGAGTCAATTAGTAAATTTTAAGAAATATAGTAATCACCAAAATGTGAAGGATATGTGGAATCTTGAGCTCATGCACTCAGCAGTCGAGAAGTTTATTCCCAGTAAATTTATAAAAGATAACATAGAACCTAAATGGTATGTGGATGTTAGAAAAGCATTGTAATGTTTATTATTATTATTATTAATGTCAAAGACTATGTCAAACCAAGATGAAAAATATTAGGAATAATATCTCTAGTTACAAAAAGAATGAGACGACTTATGACAATATATTCTAAGAAGGAATTTCGGAAAACATTAAGTGAATTCAAGAGAAAAAGGTTAGCAGAAATTTTAAAAGAGAATCCAGAAGCATTTTGGTCATACATCAGAGAAGTTCAGGTAAATCATTCAACTGTCAATTCACTCAAAAATGATAAAGGCTAAAGAGTTACCAGCAGTTTGGAAAAGGCTAACTCACTAAATTCCTTCTTTCAAAGCGTCTACACCAATATCTCACAGAATACCTCCGATAGCTTACCAAATCATACCCTTTCCCAAAATTGAAATCTCATATAATTGAATTGAATGTTTCCTGAAAAATATTAAGCCTAATAAATCCTCCGGACCTGATGAAATACCCGCTCGTATATTTAAGGATCTTGCGTCAGAAATTGCACCATATCTATAAATAATATTTAAAAAGTCACTGGTAGATCACAAGGTTCCCAAAAATTGGAAAACGGCTAACGTAACACCAATATTTAAAAACAGAGGCAAGGAGGAATCAAGCAATTACAGAACTATTTCCCTCACATCCATTTCATGCAAGGTTATGGATCATAAAGTTGCTAGTCATGAGAAACCTCGTCAATTAGAAGTTATTAATGTAAATTCAGCACGGTTTCCGAAAGGGTAGATCCTGCAAGACATGACTTGCGCTTTTTGTTCATAATATTCTTTTTCCTGGAGAGAGTGGACATGGTTTTTTAAGATTTTAAGAAAGCTTTTGACAAAGTACCTCATAATAAACTACTCATTACTAGAAGCACAGGGTATAGTTAAAAATACCCCGAGTTGAATTAAAGATTTTTTGAACGGTCGAGTACAAAGAGTAGTGATAGATGGAGTTTGTTCAAATGCAGTAGAAGTTACTTTAAGTGTTCCCCAGGGAAGTGTTATCAGACCTATTTTATTTCCACTTTAAGTTAACGGCATTGACTCTGTAGTCACCAGTAAGATACACCTATTTGTGGACGATGCAGCAGTTAACCATTATATTCGTAATCCTGAGGACACAGCAGCTTTATCCGATGACCTAACTGCTACACGACGCTAGTGCGACGCTTGGCAATTAGAATTAATCTTAAAAAAGTCCATAGGCGTACATTTTTAGAAAAAGAGCAATTCCCACCCAAATGCCTACTGCATTGGGAACACCAAAATGGAATGTGTAGGCTCAATTAAATACCGAGGCCTCTACACTCACTCACGACCTCTCCTGGGTGAAACACATATGGGGAATATGTGGGCAAGCTAACAAAAATTAGGATTTGTTTGAAGAGTACTAGGTAAATGTGATGAAAAGGTCGAAGAGAAATGTTATCTGTTGTTGGTCAGGCCTCATTAAGAATATGCTGCAAGCATCCTCACGAAGCATGCAGCATAGAGGCATTGGATTCGTAAAACATCGTTATGATGAACTTAGTCGTGTATCCAAAATATTAGAGCAGCTAGGCTTGGAATCACTCACGGAGCGAAGGTTAAATTACAGTATATAAATGAAAGGACTAACTTTGTAGTTCCACACGAAACTTTGTGTGGAACTACAAAGTTAGTCCTTTCATTTATTTATAATGAATCGGTTCCATAAAGTTACGCCAGAAACCATTAATTATGTTAAATTACAGATTAAATCTTTTGCATGTATTGGAAGAGCATTTCTTTAGTAGTAATGTTGAAAATGCATCATACGACGATAGAAGAGATCATGTTAATAAAAGTAGAGAGATTAAGGGTAGAACAGACAAATTTCAGATTTCAATTTTTCCATAAACAATAAGGGATCAGAATAATATTATCCAACCATGGAAGGGGTAAAAATATTCGGGTCAAAATAGGTCTGATGAGTATTCACCTCCTGCCAAACACCATAGAAGTGTATGGCAGGGTACTATAAAATACAAAGAATACAAAATATTGCTAATGTGTTCATATCAGAATACTCATCCCTTTCATCTTGAACAACTCAATATGAGTGAAGCATCCTATTTTACCTTCTTTGTTACTTTATTGGACATATCTGATGCAACAGTGACTTCTTCATCAGCAATCTCATAGACCATTAGCAAAGTTGTAAAAATTGAATATTCCTGATCTCTACCCCAAAAAGATTTACCTGCCATTAAAATTGTCTCCATTATAAAGATTTAAAAGAATAAATCCATGAAATCTGATTGCTCTTTATTTGAACATTTCAGAGTATCTATCGGCTGGCTGTGTATGTGACCAACAGGTTCAATGGTGGAATCTACCTTGTCCCACAGAATAGATTTAGTTGTTGCCTTCATATTGACATATACAGGCTACTAAAAGGGTGCTAATAATGAAATCATCCTCAAAAGGAACCAAACTTTATTTATGAAGGTCTTCACAGTCACTGCATAATAACCGGATCCTAGAAATTACATGCCCATGAACTCCTTCAAAAATTTAAGTTGTGTATGGGAGCTGCCCCAGCAAGGGGTGTTGAGTTTACTTGTAATGGAGCTACAAGATATGTATACAAAGATGCAAAATCTGTAAATATATCCCTCTTTATTATTTTTAGTAGAGTTGACTCTTATTTAAGTCAACTGGTGGTATGATAGTGGTGGCATAGTTTCTTTTCTCAGCTTCTGTGAATTCTGCCAAGGAAATCATAATTACCTTGGTAGAATTCATTGAGCTACTTTAGCTCATAGTCAGATTTAATGTCTATCAGAGACTGTGGTAAGTTATCCAAAAAATAAATAAAATATATGATAACCTATTATGCCACATTATATTTCAAACTTTAATTATGTATGGTGCAGATGTTTTCTGTTAGTGATAAGCAAAACTTACATGATTTTGCATGTTTAGCAATTAGGTCAGCCACAGCAGTTTTAATCGTCAATTCAGTATATATCTGGCTGAATGATGTAATGGATAATCCAAATGAAAGTGCAAGTCCTGATATGTAATCTTTATCAGGAATCAGAATTGACACTAGGAATTTACCACCTTCATTTCCATGGAGGTAAATGTTGTCCACATATTCGCTCATTCTATAGATAGACTCAAGTTTTCCCAATGGAACACATTTTCCATTCTCAAGCTTGATTATGTCACTTTTATGGTCTAGTGGGAAATAAAATATTCATAATTAGTGGGAACTGTATGGATACCACGTAAAATGGTGTCAATAAAATACACGAACTTCGTTTAGTAAAAACAAGAAATGTTATATAATATTTATTCTAGATGGAGCCTGACTCACTGTGCATAGTATGTTTTACTCTCAAAAAAATGAAAACACTGTCACCATCCCATTCAGTTCTCAATGGCGCGAGACTCCGCTTATTAAAGAATTGAAGCTAGATAGAGTTATCCAGCAGCATTATTTAGCATAAAAATTAATGATAAAAGTATAACAAACAATATTTTATTCTCTATTTCATGGATTGAGGGACCTCTTTCAAAAGGTCAGTCAGACTCTTAAGTAGCTTTGCAAAAAGCATATCAAGTGTTGCAAGCATAATCCTTATTCAAGTAACTATAAATGGCATATGCATTATAATACCTGTAGATGGAAACGGGTTAGCCGAGACCAAAACTTGATTGGCACAAAGTTGAAAGGAGGTGGGGAAAAACAAAGTTACAGGTAAGGGGTGGGACAGGGAACACACACTAGGTCACTTGGGTGTGTTTAAGAAACAGTGACCCACGTATACCTGAATCACACACCAAAAAAAGGCAAAATAAATAAAAAATAAATGATAAAAATTAAAACAAACTTACAGCCTCTTGATCACTAGGGTGTGTCAAGGAATAACATCACTCCTGTAAATCACATTCACACACACACTCAGGGTTTGCAAGGATCTCTCCTATGGCAGTGACCCACCAGTCACACAGATGCAAGCCAAATTATAAAAAAATGTAGTGAAACAGAACGGATTTATGTAAACAAGCAATCACTCTGGTGTGTTGGACCTTTGTGAATCGCATTTACACACACGCTCAGGGTTTACAAAGATCCCTCCAATGACATTGACCTGCCAATCACACAGATGAATTCCAAGTAACAATACAGATGTAACAAAATAGGACGGACTTACATAAATAAGCAATCAATCAGGGGTGTTAGACCTTTGTGAATTGCGTTTACACACACACTCAGGGTTTTACTCTCCTATGGCAGTGACCCGCCAATCAAGTTTATGGTCTCGGCTATCCCGTTTTCATTGCTTCAAGACCGTAGGTACATTCATTTTATATTTACATTATAATAGAGTCTAAATGTAAATTAAAGACAATTATAATGTTTCTATACACAAACTTATTTAGAAATTTTATTCTTTTCCCAAAAGTGGATGATACATTGATGTACTGGCAAGTATCAAGGGAATAATTTTTCCTCGTTAATTTTCCTCATTCCTAATTAATTTATTTAAGATATTTAAGTGATGATTTAATAGAGACACAATGGTTGTCTTAAATTTATTGCATGATAGTACTAGCACTGTAGTGTACATACCAATCAATTCACATGATCCATCTTGATGCATGATAACTGCATCTCCAGTATGAAACCAGCGAATGCCCCCATCTGTATAAAAATTGTCAGCTTTGTCTGGAAGATTTATGTAGCCTTGGCTGACACAGTCTCCTCCTAAAATTAACTCTGCCATTTGCTTGTTTCTTACATGATAATTCCCAGATAGTTCTCCCAAGCGAACGTAGACACCCTCTAAAGGTTTTCCAATTTGTCCCATCTTTAAATCTTCAGCTGTTGATCAAAAGTCACAATTACACCTAGGAGTGATTCCAGTTATGCAGTTACTTTGTCAGGTTTTGTCCAAGTAATAGGCTTTAAATTATTTAAATATATATGCAATTTTATGGATGGCATGCTAATTGTAAAATAATTTAGATAATTTAGTGATTGTCTACATTCATTTCATCAGGACTTAATATAAGTTGAGTTCAATCCATTACCCACTATTTGAGCTCGCCTCGCACACTCAACCTTTTGTTTATTTACTTTGATTTTTTATGCCTAAAAATAATGTTGCCATCATTCTATTAGTAAATACCAATGTTGAAATGTCAGTTTTTATTCTCCAATGGCCAATGACACTGTTCTATTTGCAAGATTTCAACTAAATAGGTTCTTTTAAAGAGGTGAGAAAAACTGTTAGAAGACATCTTCAAAAGTAATAGGAAAATGAGGAATGTCACTTTTGCCCATAGTTAGGAAATCTCCTTGCGTCAACCAATGAGAATTCAACTCAATTTTCATATAGAAAAAATGGGTTCACAGCAATATTGTTCAAGTTTGTTATTCAAGCAATGAAATGGGAAGGAGAAAATTATTTTAACTGTTTTAAATTAATAAATAGGTACCGTCACATTAAAGCCAACTAGACCAGAAATTGGAACTTAGCCCTTTCACCTTGTGGGCTTACAACAAGCACTAATGATTTAACTTCCTGAATTATGTGGAAATATTATCAAAACTTAAATGAAATTAGGTATATAAAAATATAAATGATTTGAGTACAGTGCTGCTACCTCACATTAAATTGGAAACCATCAAATGTAAATAGTCCTGTTTCCCTCAAAGATTTGGTCACAACTGCAGAAAGCAATCAGGGCAATTCAAAATATATATTTACAAATCACCCTTCAATACCATATCACCCTCTGCTATACATATCTGTGGGAGCTTGCAACCACTTCTTAATGAGAAGATTCTCCAATTAGCATGCATCCTTCCTTGAGAGTGTTGGATTCACAGTTCTTAGACAATCAGCAACTTATACAAATATGCAGCAAAGATTGGTGAAACATTATCAAATAGACTCACTGCTTTGGCATAAACCAGCAGCTGCATTTTCTGAAAGTATGTATGACTGTAACACTGCACAGCAAAGTGTTACAGTGGAATAAAGTTGAGCTGCTGCAGGTAAATGTACTCCACCACAGATTATGATTCTCACCTTGCCACCGATCATCTCAGCCATTCTTGAGAATATAATCCTGGAAACAGAATGGAGTATCACTTCAAGTGAGGTAAGTGGTGATGGAATATTGTAACATAACCATGATTGTGGTTGAAAAGTTGTCCCATCTCTCAATCACTGCTATTATGGCTGTGCAACACATCATTTCTTTATTTAGTGGACCCATTTATTTACAGAAAATTGACAATGTTACTTAAGACAGGTGAGCAAAGTAGAGGAAGAATAGAGGATGATCAATATGTAAGAATTAATACCTGTTGTTGAAACATGGGCCGCAAATATTTAGTGAGTTAAGCCAAAGAATGGTGGGAATGTTAAAAAAACGAGAACCACTTTATGCCTATTATTTATAGATTCAATATTCTGCACAAAAAATATGAATGGAAACACAAGGATGGAAAGGAAAGAGAGATTCTCTCCACTAGGAACATAGGATGGGGTGTGATTTTGCATTTTGGAGGTTTGAAAATTCATATCATACAAATCAGGCTATAAGAAAAGTTTTAATTTCTCCTCTGAAAGCAAGAGTGTACATTAAAATCAGAAATCTTGGTTAACTACACTTAACTTTTAAACATTAAGTTTTTTAAATCCTACAGTGGCACCACTAAGCAGTCTATGTGCCATCAGCCTATTTCATCAAGGATTTCCCTTTCTCAAACCTTAATTGCCAACAAAAATATTTACAAACACCTTATTTTCAGTGTTTTCATATGGATATTTGAAAATGCACCTGTTTGTTATTGGAGTCCTAAATCCTTTTGCTGTCCAAAATTTTTTATAAGTAATTCCAAAATTCACCAAGTTTCTTGAAAATATTCCTAAAGTTTGTATTTTTGCGGATATTGATTTGCTAAATTGCTTCATCAACTGTGGGTATGCAAACATTACAGTTGGCTGTAGAATAGTGGCATCTCCATAAACACCAAATATTACTTTCATGGTTCTGTGGGGATTTATGAGGTTGCTTGAGTATCCAATGGAACCTCCAACCATCATCACTGTCAACTCTGAAAAACATTTGAAAGTATTTCATACATGTATTATTTGAGATTACTTTCAACACTGAGAATCCATTTTAGTTGACTCATTAAAGTTTAACAAATCATGTTGGCAAAAGATAATTAATATGAAGAAATATCCCCATTATGAGTAATGTAGGCACCAGTTATAAATACAATTTTCTTCTATCTATTAACCACAAGCCAACTTAGTACTTAGGATTTTCCCAAATTGGTAAGTATTATGGGGAGAGGGGGCAGGAAAGGCCAGTTGCCCACCCTTTAATGCAGTAAATAAGTGAAAATATTAAACAAAATGCAGAAATAGGAAGAAGTAGGACACGTTAACTTTGGTCTTAATTGGTTTTGAAATCTCTTAAATATGGCAACACATTCTACAATGGCATGGCTTCATGTCACAGGTCGCTCAATTCTGGAAGCTTCTAATAGTTTTTGGAGTTTTCTCCTCACCATGCACACCCACAGGGTCTGTCTAGAAATGACTGCCAGTTGCACACAGCTTACTTACACAGCTGAAAGCCCTCAGGCCTCAGTCAATGACATAGATCAATATATTCAAGTTGATTATTTGGTTATTGTTGGCATTCCTACTCCAGCATAACGACTTAACTTGGGGCACCCACATATATAAAATCTGCAAGCAAGCAAATAAAAAATTAGGATTTATTATACCTATTGTTGGCAGGAGTGAGTACAAGGTAAAGGAACAGTGTTACGATGCTCTTGTAAGGCCTCATATGCAATATGCATGTAGTGTATGGGATCCAACTGAAAAAGGCCTCATTCGGGAAATTGAGAAAGCTCAATGCAGGGAAGCCCATTTCATTAAAAACCGTTATGATGAAACGAAATGCATCATGGAGATGCTTCTGCAGTTTGTTTGGGAATCATTTGAAGAAAGACGATTCACAGCTAGGTTGAACATAGTTAATAAATTCAGAGCAGCATTTTTCAGCACCAAGGTCTTGCAAATTATTCAAACTACATTGGTCACCTGGATCATGAATGAAAAAATTTGGAAATAGATGCCAGGACTTGAAGACTCAAGGGCACCTTCTTCCCATGGAGAATACAGGATAGTAACTGTGGGGTTAGAGATAGAAAAAATCCTACTTGCCATCCACAGTGTCTAGGGAATAATTAGTTTAATTCAAATGCATGCACTTTCCCTAATCTCATATGTTTTGTGGTCAAAACCCTTCCGGCATGGGACTGCCATTAAAGAATGCCTGCCTGCAGTAGTGTGTTACATTCCCTACCTGTGTCTTTGGGGTGGAGACTATGAGTTGCATGTCCATGTGATAGTAGAATTTCTCACTTTTCAATTCTAATTTGCACGTTATTGGATAGAAATTTACTGCTGTCATAGGTGCATGTGTATGTTAGTTGATAGTATATGCATTTGCATGCATGTAAGTTAAAAAGGTTTTTGTATGGATGTATGCACCTCTGTGGGTATAGATTTGGGTACATTTTTCCATACTTTATAACTTATTGAATGCCACTGGACCACTACCCAGCTTATTTTTCACTAATTATTTGTTTTTTTTCTGATTTTCCTGAGTTATGAAATTTGGACCACCAAAAAAAAATCATAAAATATCTTAGGAGCTGTAAACCATAAACCACCTTGGAGATTAATATTTAAAAACTCTTTTTTGCAAATTTCCAAAGTATTTAAAAGAGTTACGTGGGAAGACCCAGAGGTACTTGGCCTGACCTAGAGATAGTTGTAGTTGTTTGAAAAATGTCAGTGTATTAGAAAGTATGCATTCTATAAAGCATATTCAAGTTTGAAGATGCCTTGTTGTTTATTATTTGTTTGGCAGCCATCAATAGTGAACGTTGTCAGTGAATTTTTTAAAATGGAGAAAATTGGTCATCGTTATGTGATACAATACTTTTAATTGAAAGGTTTTAGCCCAACCAATACAAAAACTCAACTGGATTCCACTCATGTGAGTCTGTTCCTTAGCTTACAACGGTAAAATATTGGGCTGCAGAGTTTAAACGAGTCTATATGAGCTGTCAAGACAAGCATCACATTGGTCGATCAAATGAGGTAACGACTCCAGAAACGGTGAAGAATATCCCCTAAGTGATACTGGTTGATCATCAACTGAAAGTGTGGGAGCTAGCAGATATAGTAGGCATTTCAAAAAGTGCAGGACATTGCATATTAACTGAAAATTTGGACATGCGGAAGCTGTCTGCCAGATGGGTGATTACACACGAGCAAAACCAGTGTCGTGAAGATGTTTCAATTGAGTGTTCAGCAAAGTTTCACAGCAACAAAGTAGAATTTTTGTGCCGTTTCATAACCATGGATGAAACATGGGTCCATTACTTCACACCCGAGACAGATGAACAATCAAAACAATGGATTCAAAAGGGAGAACCGGCTCCAAAGAAGGCGAAGACCGTTTCATCTGCAGGCGATATCATGGCATTGGTTTTTTGGGATGTGCATGGAATAATTTTCACTGAATATCTTGAAAAAGGAAACACTATCAACGACGAGTATTATGCAAAATTATTGCTACGTTTGAGCGAAGAAATCAAGCAAAGGCGGCCCCATTTGGCCAAGAAGAAAGTTTTGTTTCATCAAGACAATGCACCAGCTCACAAATCCATTATTGCAATGGCAAAAATTCATTAATTAAAGTTGGAATTTCTACCTCATGCACCTTATTCTCCAGAGTTAGCCCCCTTAGATTATTTTCTGTTCACAAACTTGAAAAAATGGGTCGGTGGTAAAAGATTTTCCCGTGAAGAAGTGATGTCGGCAGTTAATGGCTATTTTGAGGAGCACAACAGTTCTTATTATAAAAAGGGTATCGAACTTATTGAACATCACTGGGAAAAGTGTATACGGCTGAAAGGAGATTATGTTGAAAATTAAATACATTTTTTCCAAAATTTTTATGTTTTCATAATTATTTCAGAAAGACCTGAATATTTTCCTTTCTTTCAGATTTCTGTACTTTGTTTTTGAGAGAGAAAAGGGAAATATGTGACAGCGATAAAAGTGAGAGTCAAGAGAAGAGAAGCCTGAAACCACACCAGCCTCAAGCAGGGCCTTCTTCCACTCCAATGCTTAGCAAAGTCAGCAGAGTCTCAAGTTCAGCTGTGAGAATGATATGAGTCAATGAGTCAGATGGTCTTCTCAGGTGGCAGCATCACAAAAGAGGAGCATTTGAAACATTGTTGGTCTTCACTTTGCTAAAGATGTGAAAAAAGAAAAAAATAAATTTAACCACAGTTGGCTATGGACTTGGTCAAAAGAAAGTAATTTAGAACAACCATATTTGGGACAGTCCTTCCAAATCTGGTAAATAGTACTACGCAGGATGATGACAAAAGGGTGTCCTGCCCCTCACCCACAGCATAAATTCTGGCTTTACCCATGGAAGGTATATTTTACAATTGTTTGAATACAGTAAAACTATTGATGAATTCCAAAAAAGAGTCCAAGTAATTCAATTGTGAACAATACATATACAGATGTACAATACCTATTAGAAGTATTTTGATTTTAATTACTCATGGCATTATAAGCATAATATTTAAAAGTTAAATAATGGTACATATAATAATAGATATTAACAATCAATCATTTCCCACTTGAAACTTACCAAACAATAATTCTATAGTATCAGAGAGAGGAAGATATCCAATCATTACATCATTGTTGGTAATATGAAGATGAGATTGGTAACCTTTCATGGCTGATACCAAATTACGCTGAGTTAATATCACTCCTTTTGGTAGACCATTTGTAGCTTTTGTGAAAATGATTACAGCAACATCATCTGGATCTGGTAGGGTATCTTCTATAATTTAAATAAAGTATTTAAAAGTTAGGGAAATACATAGGATATGATCACCTAATGCAATATGGTACATTTATAGTTTCTTTTGCAATGGACCAGAAGCAATATGTTTTAGTTCCCTTTGGTGACTAGCACTTATAGAATCTCTCGGTATCAAAGATACTATAATTAGAACCTTTAACAGTTAGGATGGATGCGCAAAAAAAATATATATATGTGTGTTTGTATATGTACATGTATGCATGTGTGTGAGTGTACGAGGGTAAGGAAAGGTATGAGGAAAATAAAGAACATTTTTTCTGTGTAATTAATCAGTGGAGATACTGAAACATGTTATTACAACTTAAATCAATCTTGAGCTATTTTTCTACCTAACTGTCGTTCAAATTCAAGCAATTATAATGGCATTATATAAGTTTTTGTATCCCTGCTTCATACTTGGTTCACGCTAATTTTTTCAACCACTTAGTGACAGCCACTTTCAGGTTGTCATTATTTTCAGTGTCTTCCATCTAAAAACTTTCAGTTTGGAAAAAAGGACAAACCAAGTGCCTAGTCTTAGCTGTGTGGTAGATGCTCAAAAATCTCCCAATTAAACAGCCGAAGCAAGTCTTGCGTCAATTTGGTGGTGTGTGGACATGCAATATTGTAAAGAAGCAGGCGCCTGTGGACAGTAGGCCACACTGGTCCTTTTTTTATAGTGTGTGTATATATATATGCATATGTACATACATATATAAACACGCACATATACATAACCATAAAGGCAGTAATCAACCCGAAGGTCGGTATGGTAGGTGATGGTAGAGTTCACCCAGTACTAAGCCCGATGGGGTGTGAGATTCATACATCAGGGTAGGGGGGCCAGTTCCTTTCCCTGTGCCAGTTATGGTTTCCCAGGAACACCTGGTACCCGATAAATCACAAAGCTTGGGTGGAGCTGCAGGTGCCCAGAGTGTCTTGCCCAGGAATCAAACCCAGGACCCTCTGGTCAGCAGTCCAACGCTCTACTCCCTGGAGCACCGCAACCCACGCATATTATATATATATATATATATATATATATATATATATATATATATATATATATATATATATATATATATATATATATATATATATATATATATATATATATATATATATATATCTATATACTAAATCCGTTGTTTACGCAAAATTTAATACAAGTTCGTTGTTGCAAATTTAAATCCATTTCTGAAATTGTAAAAAATCGCCAACACACACAGAGATAGATGTACTCTTGGCTACGTAACTTTTGCAAATGTCAAGTTATGACACTAAGATTTAAAGGGAATATTAACAACAGATGTACCAATTTAACAAAAAAAACAGAACTCAAATCGGAACGATGGGAGCGCCACACGGTGGTTATTCCGGGAACTTTTTGATCAAGGTAGTATATTCCTGATGATGTCTAGAGCTGTGCTGGTGGGTGTGCAGTTATATTCACTCCTGGCACGGTCACCCATGCTGAACAGGTCGAAGGGTAGGAACCAGATGAAAGGTAGTGCATGCAGTATCTGCTCCTCAGTGAGGTGGCTGCAAAGGCATCCGACAGCTATTGAGTGATGGTGTCACATTAATAACACTGTTAAGAAAGGCGATAGGAAACTAAACCAACTATTCATTCCAAGAATGTCATGATGGAAAATATAAAGACAATGAGCCCTGACAACTATGGGACTCAACCCAATCGGCCATGTGTAGGCAAGTCATCTGCGAATCCTATCTCACAAAATCCTTGCCAAGCAAAAGTGAAAGCAGCAGCACAGAAGAAGAATGACATGTTAGAGTATGAACTTGTAATGTTAGGACTATGTTGAGGACAGGAAAATTAGAAAATATAAAGTGAGGGAAGGAGGGAGGAAATACGAGATAGACCATCTGAGCTATAGATATTGATATTTTAGGTCTGTGCGAGATGAGATGGAAGGATAGCAGGCATAGGATAGAGTTACTGGAGTGATATTTATAGAGTAATATACTACAGCGGAGGGGATGAGAGCCAGAAAGGGATGGCAACTGAACAAAATATAGAGTATATTGAACAAAAATGTAGGAAGAGGCATAGTAAACATGTGAGCGCTCCACAAACAACTAGTGTTAGAAAATTTGGCATCTGCCATAGCATATAGGTACCAAGAAAATAATCATTTGACTAGACCAGGTTTCCATCAATAGTCAAATAGTTTCTTAATTTCTGCTATTGAAAAAATTTTGAGCAAATTAATTTATAATGTTAAGATTACTAAATAAAGTATTATATTAATATTATTTTGGACCATATATGAGATTCAAAAGTACTGTATTGGAACCAGCAGTCAAGCCACGTCCAGAATTTGTGACTAAAACATTGTCAGAATCCTCCTTTCACCATCTTACTTTCCCTTTGCAGCACACTTACTTCTGGAGCACATTTAGTCCCCTAATAAGGCAGAAATACCTCATAATTAATTGCCAATTTCCTTCCAAATGAAGCCGCTTAGAACTTAATTAGTTCTGGAAATTAGTGCCCCTTCATTGAGTTGAAAGTTTTTTTTAACAGTTGTAAGAGTTTTTAACCAGAGATAATTATGAATTTGAGATTATCCAATACAAATGCATCATAGTTGTGAATCCATCATCAGAAAATTTAGGTAAAAAATCTCTTCTTACCAATGATTAAGTTTTTCCCTCTCTCACAAACTGCTGTGTATGTATAAAGGGAAATAGCTTTTGGGACATCAGTAATTAAATTTTTACTGTGGTGCTCAACATAAACAATTATTTTCACTGTAGGGAAACTATCAGCGCACTTCAGAACTTTAGGTAGTTGCTCTTCGCTTGTTATCATGGCTAATGGCTCAACTTCTTTTAGAGATTGAGCTATGTAAAGTAAGTCCATTGATATGTCCAGTACCACCACTGAAAAAGGAAATTAAATTAAAAAAGAGTAAAATATACCATATTAGAACTATCCACTGCTTTATCCACTAATTGAAATCAACCACTTCTAATTTTCATTTCATTTATACTTTTATCTTTCACTAACATGTTATATCTTTCTTAAAACAGGCCATGGCTGATACTATCCATTCTGCTCTTGTTTCTAATAATATTGCAAGTGCCATTTTTGGCTCAACACCAAGAGACCGTAGTCCTCGACTCAGCAAAAGTACTTCATTGTTCACTGCATTGTATGTCTTCCATTTGTAAGGTCCAATGACATACTAGGAATGTTGAGGAAAATGTTTTCTTAAATTGCTGTTGCTTTAAAAATAGCCTATGAAATACACTCAGGCTCATGAACCACAAATGAATCATTCCAATATTTTTCTATTGTGATCCATACCCTTTATACCACACTTTGCCATTTTAACTACCCTGCAAAGATACTACCTTCTGTAAGGGGATCTGGGATCACAATGAGACTATTTCAATGGGGAAATCACGAGTAGCTATGTTACTGTCACATCTACTTCACATCACAGTGGATATCTGTAAAGTAATTACTGATATGATTAAGGAAGAAAGAAAGGTAAAGGGGAGTGGGGATGGAAACAGTAGAAAGAAGAGGATGGGGGATTAATTGATCAGTGAAGGTACTAACCAGGGACTTAAGTAATAAAGTTTTTGACTTAAAAAGATATAATACCTAAGTATGTTACTAGTTTAACATAAGTATTGTACTGCAACTTGATTGATCATGTCAAGCCAGCAAAGAATAGGTGGACTAGGGCTATGTATTTTTCCATAATGAATGAGGAATTGTGGCTTCACATTCTAATGAAACATTAATGTTCATGAATCAGGAGGAAGAAACAGAATTATATTGTACAAAATCAATGCCAAATAATAATAATTAATTGGAAAGTAACAACCAGGCCTGTAAGCCATGGTAAACAACAATTTTTTGATCCAGTATACTTCATGTATAGCATGTCTGCTTGCAATATGAACACAAGCTGGAAACTCTTTTGAGTTTTGTTTTCAAATTAAAATTATTGATAGAGAGAGAGAGTACCTTCAGGGAAGCTTTCAGGTAATGCTTGAGTAGAAGGGAAGATTCCTTGAAAAGTGGAGTCAGGAAAGTGGTATGAATACATGCACATACATTTCGAACTAATGGGACTATTATTTTCATAGTCCAGTGCTCGTACTTTCTCAGTCACTATACCAATATACAGGAGTAATTTATGCCCAAGAAGTCAGTGTAAAAAACAGCTTTCTTCATAGAATTGAGTGAGTTGGAGGCTCTTCATTTCACACTAGCGGTAAAGCCAAGGTGATTGGGATGGGCTGGAGGGGGAGGGCTCATAAAATTATGTTAAGCAATTCACAAAACATGAAATAATGAACCGATAAACATACTGATCAAAACAGAATTTTACTAATGATAATTTTTTCAAGTTTCTTGAATACGGTGCAGATTATCTTACGTGTCTTCTTTTACAGGATTAAGAGTTTGTACGTAGAAAAATGTTTAGGGGTCCATTATTTTTAGTCTATTTTTAATATTTCTGAAAGGTAAATTTTATCCGCATACAATACCTAAGTCCTTTTTTAGGAGCAGTCCTTTTTGTGTAGTCAATGTATGGTTTTCATGTCAAACTCCATAGCAAACTCCTTGGCAATAGTTTGGCATGTAAGTTAAATGTTCAGTTTGCAACTCATAAAATCATAATTTATTAGTATATCATTGCAACAATTTCAGAGTGTAAAAATCATTCACCTTGACTGGGATTCGAACCCAGATCCCTCAATGTTCCTTTAAAGCCCCTAAATTTTCAGAGTTTAATAGGATGCCTCAATAGCTTAACTAGCTAAAGCACTCCCCTGGACATCCCCGGAGGGGTCCAGGGTCGAATCTCAATCAAGGTGAATTTTTTACTTTATTTATTTATTTATTCAGCATTAGTATGAAAACAGCACATTTTGGCCTGTACATTGGACTATTAGCAATGGTCACGTTTACAAACACCCAAGCCCTAGGTGGAGGTAAACCCACCCAGGCGGGAATCGAACCTGCGACCCTTGGAATGGCAGACGAGGACGCTACTCCGCCACCACCGGGGTAAATGGTGAATGATTTATACACTCTGAAATTGTTGCATTGAAATGTATATTGGCAGATGACTGTTATAAGTCACTGTTGTGGCATCTCCCGCAGTTTCTTTGGAATCTAGTAGTATATGTTTTTGTGAGTGAGAGGATGCTAATGGGAAGGCTGTATTAAGTGACTTCTGTTGTGAGAGTAGGGTGGAGGAGGAGATCAGATGAAAAGTTATAGGTAGGTAGGGTGTGTGATAGGGGTTCAATACTCTGTAAATGATTATATAAGAGGTTGGAGGAGACAAGGAAATTTGATGTTATGGGCTGGAAAGAAAATTTCAGTTTCCAGTTCCTGATTTGTCTTACCTAAATCCTTCATACTCTTGATAAATTGGCAAAGTTGAATTGATATTCTAGTCAATCTCAATATTCTAATTAGGCCAAGGTATCTAAAACCTATCCCACCCCTAAAAAATTGATTTGGAAAGTCAGTGGTTCTCGGTGATATATGTATGGCATATATGGAGTGGGGGTCAACTGGCTCTTCTTGCCCACTCATACATTGGCCACTGTAACACACCTGAAGGCATTTCCTTGATTTGCCAATTTTACCTCACTGAGGAGAAAACTCTAATTGGCTGAATATAACTGCAGTTGGACACTGGGCCTCTACATTGAATGTGCAAAAAAGGCTCAGATAAGTCTGCGACTGGTAAGAAGAAGTCATACTAAAACTTTAATGAACCAAAATCAATTTTCAATACTTTATCATTCAGTGAAAAAGCTGAAATATTTCAAATGTTGAGAAATTTAAGTTTTTAATGTTTGAAAAGATTAGTATCTGATTACAGAGCCAAAATACAGCAATAAAATATTTTCTCCTACACCTAATTGGGCCAAACTTTTAAAGCCTAAGGCAGTACAATTAATAGAGAGTGAAATAGATTGGAATAAATTTAAGCTACTTAATTTAGAAGTCTGCTACTTTTTGGTAAGTAGTAAGAATATTTATTTTTATCAGGTTATTTGTTACTTACCTTAAGTAGAAATCATGCTTGTATTTTTTATTGATTTTCTAATGGTAGGTATTTATAAAATTTTAATTATCACTCAATGCATATGTCTTAGATACCTTAGCTATTTTTAATCCATCAGGTCTGTAAAACTCTTTTTCATTCAAAATCTCACGTGTTCCTAAGCATTTACTGTATCTATACCTACTCACTGAAAATTTCATTAGACTAAATACAGTATCCAATTCACTGCCATGGTCTTCCTGTTTGGTGTTAGGGCCTGTGCAAATATATGTCTTGCATTGGGAATCACCAATTTTCACTTCTCTGACCTAGAGAACAAAATGAAGAATGTGAAGGCACAATGAAGGAGTAAAAAGATCTAAATTTTCTCCATCAAATATTTTGTTTACTGTTGAGAACATTCTCAACACATCCTGCATGAATTTCTTGCTCCAATGAGTTTTCTCAATGCACCAGAATTTAGTTTATATTGTTCTTTTTAACAAAGTGCTAGGCCTTGTCACTGTAATTGAATGATCCTATTTTCTGCCACATGAAACAGGACAATCTTTCTTAATATCCCTACATTTTAGTTTATCTATCAAAATATATTCTCTGATTTAGTTATATTAAAACACATGTTAGGTTATTCAATCATCATGGAGAAATTACGGTAGATATTAGGCGCACATAATATGAATGTACCCTGGTGCATCAATAACTCTATATCGTTTATTTTCTTTAAGAATTGGGCAACTTGTTTGACATGAGTTTATACTGGAGTAAAATATTTTATTTAATTAACAAGAGTATTTTAACTGTTAACTCTGATTTAACTTGACTAAAATGAATGTTAGCAGGCTTTTACTTTTAATTTAACCTTGTTAACAATATTTCTTTTAACTTGACCAAGTTAACAAACCAAGCTAACTTTCCCAATTATGATGGAGTATTATTATTATACTAATATACTATTAGATCATAGTATTACATGTTAAATAATTAAGAGGGTCATTTAATATCATTTTAAAATGCAAGAAATGTAAACAATTCAAGGCAACAAGAAAAATTCAGTAACATTTATTTAATTGCTGTGTTATTATATTAAATTACTCTAAATATATTAAAAGAAGAGGATTCCTTTCATCAGAAAAGTAATTAAAAATTATTACAACATTGGGTCTCACACCAAGTGTGAATTATTGCACTATGAAGCTTAGACTCCACTTAGATATTGAGGAACCAATAATGGATATAACATTTTCAAAATATGTCACTCACCTTCCTAATTTTTGATCTTGACATCTTAAATATTGTGGCATCAATTATTAAATAAAAAGGAAGTGAAACCAGGTCACAAATAATAGCAAAAAAAGTAAAAATAGAGACTAATAATATATCAAATATTCTCTTCATGGCATCTCATTTGTATTGACATTTTCTGGGGCCAAGGTGATGAACATGACACCCTAAAAAATAAATAATATGTATTAATGAGTCATAGTCCTAATGCAATATTGTGTCATGGAAGTTGTAAAGTAGTTTATATTGGTAAAATACCTTATTTTCCCATCAATAATGCACAGGTTATCTGTGCACAAATGTTCAGATTATCTAGGATGCTGGATTTGGTCTTTTGTTAGGAGTCACAAAATATTTATTTGGTAGCTGTATCCGTCCAAAAATCTACCTTAACCAGTAGATTTCCTAATAATATATATATATATATATATATGTGTGTGTGTGTGTGTGTATATATATATTTATGTTATATATATATATATATATATATATATATATATATATATATATATATATATATATATATATATATATATGTATATATATGTGTGTGTGTGTGTCAATGCAGATGCATGGCATCTATACATGTTCAAGATAACTAAGAAGCCCTGGGCATGCGGTATCTATACAAATTCATGATAACTACTAAGTTCTGGGTGCGTGTTATCGATGGGAAAATATGGTAATATGTATACTCTAATTCAATTGAGTAGAAATCCTTACCTAGCTGATCATATGAACATAATAACAGTGCTTAGATCAGTGATTGGTTGGTGGTTCAAATAATGGCATATAGTAAATATATTCTTAATGTGACTCTTGAACTTAATAGTAGATACCTGGAGACAAGAGAATTTACATGGGTTTTTCCATTTAATAGAGTCAAAATCAATAAAAAAAACATTATTGCAGCTGCATGACTTGATAAAAACTGTTTAATTTAATGTATTTGCATCATGGACTCTCACTGAAGGTAATCAGTAAATACTTAGAGATTAGGAAATGTGAAAATGAATGGAGACTCAGGTATACAGATCATAGTCACAGTTTAGATGTAACATTTCATGTAGTAAAATTTGAAAATAATTTATTTTAAAAAGAAGGCAGTAAGGTAAGCTAAAGCTATCTAAAAGGGAGAAGATCTACTCTGCATGAAATTTGAAAAGGATACGGGAGCCAAAGGAAAACTTAAGATAGAATGAACTAGCTATATTAAAATATACATTATGTTTTGAACTTGAAAAAAATCACAATGAAACTTGAGCATAAGGCATATTAAGCAACTAAGGTAGTGTGTAACATAAATTTTGAATGGTTATGATGCAAAATAATATTTTATGAGGGGTTTGTTTGATATACTTGTATAAATATGATCGATTATGCACATAGTTATGCATGGTCCTTATAAAAGAAGTGGGAGTGAATTATATGGTATTGCCATGGGAGGACAGAATGTTTTAGACAATATCAATTTTATAACATTAAATGGTTTAATTTTATTTTCTTTATGGTTCCAATCATTAAATTAGTATGTTATGAGTTCCCAATAATCAAATAATATTCTGAAAAGTTAACAGTGTGTAAAAGTAAATTACATAGATTTCTGTCAATGATATTTCTTTCATGTCTTCATTAATTTAAATACTTTGCTTAATATTTATTCAGAAAACGCATGGAAGGCTATCATGGTGAGGTTTGGTCCTGATGGATACCAAGGCCAGGTTTTGGGCCAGCATGCTTTTCCAAAGCAAAATAATGGAAAAACCAAGACTATAGCACAATAGCGTTAAATTGCTGCTTACCAATATTTATATGTACATTTCTGTAATCATTGTCATTTCAAGGAAAAGAAATACATTGTGAACAGCTCTGAGATGCTCGGCAATTCTGTGACGATGGAAAGCAAAAAAAATATTTTCTCAAATTTTGATCCCTTTTTTCCTTCTACTCCTTGTGCTTCCTTAGATCAATGAGAATTTTTTTAATTTTAAACATTAGCTATGATCTCATTTCATGAATCTTCTGTAATTATTTTTAATTAAGGAAAGATTTCAGCCTTATATGCTGCTGCAGGGTTAAATTTAACAGTTTCCACCACCTGAAGGTTACCAAATTTATGCTTTGATCATGCATATATATTGTATATTTTAATTTAAGGCTCATGTAAAAATTTGCTATCTATAACAGTTAGATCTTTGAAGTTTCAGTTTTTAGGTTTGCCCAATAATACATACATATTAATTTAGACAAGGACATTGACATAAATGACAGTGGCTGAATATGGCATTTGTTCTATTATTATTAGGTAATCTACCGGTTAAGGTAGGTTTTTGGATGGACACAGCTCACAAATAAATATTTTGTGACTCCTAACAAAACACAATCCAGCAACCTAGTCTACATCAGGTCCCTCTTCATCTCTGAGTGATGATTCCTTCAGAGATGAAGAAGGACCTGATGTAGACTAGGTTGCTGGATGATTGCTGGCTGCATGATTGCTGGATGGCTGCTGGAATTTGCTATATACCAGCAAAAATGAGCATCAATCAACACAAATAACAATCACTTTAATTATTTGCTTGTCAAACCACAGAAAAAAGAAAGCATGGAATGAGATTAAATTATAATTTTCTGCCTTTCATTATGATGCTCTTTCATTAATTACTGTTTCGATTAATTATCTCGTTAAAAAAAGTATCTCCCAAATAATTAAATGATACATTTATTACACGCAATGCTTTTTGTCTTCTCGATATCAAATTCACTCTAGATTCACATTCGCTAATCAAGAAAAACGTAATAGGTTGCATAAAATGTGGACCATTTTCATCCCGGCGGAGTAAGCAACCTGCCTGAAGATTGTAAACAAACGATCATTTCTCGGAGACGTGACCTTGGCCCTACATGCGTAAATTTTGCTAACTTGATACAAATTTCAATTACTTACCATGTCGTGCAAAAAGAGAAGACCACAACCTCAACGTATCCTTGTACGCTCGTTGCTTAGTTCAGCGCCAAGTTCTTTTCAGATTTCTTTTCGTCTACGCATACTTGAAATAAAAATCATTTACGTACAAAAATATCAAGCTACTGCACCAGCGTCCTAAATAACAGTCGTTAATCGGGAAAGGAATAAGGTCACCTGAAGGTTTAACAGAAACGAGTTTTCTGCACAGCGCATAAAATTATAATATATTATTAATTGCTAATTTTAATTAAAAACGTTAGTGTGATGAAGAATGAGCAATGGTAGTTAGAAGTCGGATAATTTTTCTGTTGCATTCAAGTTTCATAATGGATGCTACGGAGGATACGATACATACCCACTATGCACGAGTGAGATGTTTCTACGGTTTGAATTATTATAAACGCAAGAAAACTTATTTCCTTATTTTTTTAGGCTTACTAGTCCTCGATAATTATTATTAGATTTTTGATGATGCACATGCACATATTATGGAAGGCACATTAAAATTTGAGTAAATTTGCATAATGTAGATTCAGTAAAAGGAAAATGCACCTCCTAAGAAACCTACCTTGAATCGTGTTTGGAAGCTCAAAAATGGCAAAACTATTCAATTAGTTTAATATTTCAGGCTTTATATTATCAGTTAATTCTGAACGCTTTTTAAACTTTAGACAATCTTCTGAGTATGATCTCAAAAATTGAATAGAACTCTTACGGTTTAAAATTATTTCGTCGTTGCTTCTGTCATTTAGTAAACTTATAAACTGGGAGAAGAAAGCTCTTCAGCTACACATAGCATTTGGTAATAACCTTAAGTATTTCTTGACTCAAGAGCTTCTGTAACTATTTATGCAACAATTACTTGCAAATAATTACGCAGACGCCTCCGAAATCGGCCACATTTGTTGTTATGGTAGATGAAATACTACAAAATAACGACAATATAATTGTTAAACAAATATTATTTTCCTTTCACACATCTCCTGAGTGCTTCGTCACGAACTTTCAGGATATTTTTATGCCCATGGGCAAATAGCCGCCTCAATGTTTTGGACATTCGTCCTCCCTTCCGTGTCACTAACCGTCAAGCTTAGAAATCTTGAGATCTTAATTCCCTCCGATAATGCCAATTTCTTGTCGTCCCTTAGCGAAAAAATTTTGGATGTTAACAGTTCACTGTTTAAATTACCTTTGATAAGCTGGTGATAGAATATATTAGCGCAAAGTAACGAAATAGTAGTTGTTTTCCAGAGAACAAAAAATGGAAAAGAAAATCCCATCATCTGCCGCTCAAGTTGGATTAGCTATAGCAACTTTCTTTTCATTTGCGCAGAATTTTTGTGCCAAAGTTTTCCCTAATACGCTTAGCGTATTATTTTCCGACTTCGTAAAAGATGGTACACACGTTGTAGCAGCTGAAAAGGATTTTTTTATCGCTGTAATAATTTGATTGTTAGGGCCCCAACTCATTAACTAGGCATTTATTGCATCACAACTCCTTGGGAATTATTAAAAAGGAAAGGGAATTTTAGCCATGGAACCGCGCATTTCAATTCTTACCGCTATCCATGCCATAATGAAGAGGCTCTTCGTACTTGCTCTCTCGGGATTAAATTTACAATGTGAACGAATTTTAACATGCAGTCATCCAGTCCAGGTTACTTCGCTGGTGGTCTTCGCCTGCCCAGCATGCCCCCCAATCTATGGGATATTATTTGGTTTTGTATGTTGGATTATGCTGTCTGAGCCATGATTCTGTTTAAGGGATGGCGAATGATTCAATTGTTCCATTTAAAATGAGGGCGTCTTTCACATATGGGTGGAGAAGGTCGGCGTCGAATCCGTAGTCTTAAATGTATTTGAGGAGCGGGTTGGAAGAACAGTGAAGAGGGTAATGGAATGATTTTGCTAGTGAGATGGATGTTTCCAGCATAGGAGAACTTGTGAAGTCGGGAAGCATGTCTACGAGTACTCGTACATATACTTATCTGGGCGTAAAGTATGGGGAGTAGATATGGAGGCGGGAGGCTTTCAGATTGGAAGCTTGAGAAGCGTAGAAGTTGGGCCCAAGCTGGCTCCACGTATTTTTAGTTCTTCGTGATGGCTGACTACTCCGAGTGAAACACTCCAAATGACCGTAAGAATAATCAAAAACGCAGACCCCAACATGGTGGGCTAATATCGATGAACCGAACCAAATCTGTCGCCGGGCCCTACATGAGAAACAAATTATTTCCTCACGACATTCATCCGAAGTGATAATGGCAACGGCTACATTTTAAGCCGTACTTATTAACTTTACATTGTCTAGCCACCTAGGAATCCCATAACCATAACCTTCTCGGTTATTTTTTATCAGGTAATCTACCGGTTAAGGTAGGTTTTTGGATGGACACAGCTACTAATTAAATATTTTATTACTTCTAACACCATATCGATTATAAATGAAATATGTTTATTTTATTTCACCACTTACAACTTCTAGCTGACAACAGTTTCAATTTTAAAATGCTATTTTCAACGAATTTCAGATAATTTTTTTCAAGGCAAAATCTTGTATATCCTGCTCACAGAAAATAAAAATGTGAGAGGCAGAGAACTGTGGGGAGGGAGTTGTGCTGAAAGAGGAAGAAATGGGTACTCATGAGAAGACTGACGGGCTGAATAAGGATCATCATATGCGTTGATTATCAGGTTGATGAACTTCGAGTGCGTTTCCAGGGTGAGAATTGAAACGGTGCCAGAGTTCAGGCAGATACGCAGCGGCTCCGAGAGCTAATGTACTTCTCGTCCTGGGCCCCAGGTCTGTAACTAGTTATCTCCAGAGAATAGCGCTTACGAATCTCCAAGAACAGCTGCTTCTCCAAACCCAAGTCTGCAACTGGTTTTCTCATGAGATAGAGAGAGATGACGCTCCTTGAGAGAAAATAATCTCTCAGCCCAACTCGCGAGGCAACTTCCGGGAGACCCTGACGGTTGAATCTATCTCGCCAATCCAGAGAGGGGTTACTTAAAGTTTTCTTCTCGGTTCAAAATGCGCATGCAGACAGTGAGTTGTCATTTTCAACAGATATGGGTCACTTTTTCAATAATTCCTCTTTTATCTTCTCATTAACCACCTTAATGCATTCTTTCCCTCTGTGCCTCCTCTCCGTCCTTCTAAACTGTCAGAGATCTATCATGTTCCACCCAATACTGATAGAAATAATGCGCCTTGCGCTCGACTCACCCCTTACTTTTAAGCTGGATATCCAATCCACTCTACCCCCCATTAACAGCATATTCAATCTATATGTCACACAGCCTGAATCTATATTGTGCTGATTAGCTGCCCCTTTCACCGTACCCTAAATAGGTAAAAACCTTAAGAACTGTCGACAAGTACCGCCAAAATCTCAATTACTTTGTCAATTCCACAAAATAACTCCGGCAAAAATTGGTATTTCGTAAAATATGAGCCCTAAGTAATAGTTATGGCATAAAAATGCCGACCTGTTTACATGATATGCTCGCCAAGGGTCAGGAAGTTCATGTGATATTTGTGGATCGTGAAAAGGTCTATGATTCTGTCCCAATTAGTCATCTTTGGAAAGTAATTTAACTGATCGACATTGGATCTAAACTAATATCACTTATTTAGCGTACATACCAACAATCTCAAGCTACAATGAAGATATGAAAGAAGGTCTCTACTTTGTTCCGAACCGATAGAAGACTAGGCTGTGACATGTCACCCACGCTTTGAATTGTACGTGCATAATGTGTGAGAATAGTGCAATCGATTCTTAGGAGGTATGGGATCCCCATTTCGGCAAGTAACAATACCCACTATATCCTGCTGTTTATAAATGACCACTTATTGTTTGTTCAAAGCCAGCTGGATGATAAGTTATTGTAAGGAAATTATTGAAAGCATTTCAAAGAGTAGTTCGAGTAAACATGAATAAAACTGAACATCTGTTAGTAGGAAGTGTCAAGATACTAACCTGCCCCAAGGAACCATCAAGGTAATAAACAGTTGAAGTATTAACGTTCCATTATTCAGGAATCCGCTGTGTGTGAATACAGTATGATGAATGTAGAATACAGAGTACTTAAGGCTACATAAGTAATTAAAATGTGAAATGAGGTTCCATGGAGCAGAGTAATATCTACGAAAGTAAAGTAGAAAATGCTGCAAATAATAATAGAGAGCACACAGACTGATTGGGCTGAGATTGAGTGAACGCCTGAAAAGTAAAATATAAGTGTAGAGATGAAAATATAACCAATAACTCTGTTAGAATAGTCATCACCGGAAAGAAGGAAATGTGGACGTCCTATGAAAATATGGACAGCAGAAATAGTTAAATGTTTAGGGGTCAAGGGTTGGAAGAGAAAGTTTGTAGCGACCGAGAAGATTGGAGGATGGGAATACCGAGTAGCCATTGAAAAGTGGGAAGGCCATCAAAGTTAACCAAAGTAAGCAAAGACGAAATTCTAATTCGACAGAGCTCAACCTCGAACCCCAGCATCGGGCCATGCAAAACCAAAGGCATTCCTGGAGTATCATATGAGTAACAGTTATTACTTTGTAATGGCAATCAATATAAAGCTGGGATGACAATGCCATTCCAATCATTATCGGCTGGTCCCGTACTTTAAGGCAACTATAGTTTCTCCGTTTGCCTTGGAGTAAAGAGGAATTTTGTTACTTTTCAGAGTCTGCTTTGGAGTCATTTCTCTTCCGCTAAGGCATTGCCTGTCCATTGCGTCATCATTTGACCTCTTCCCTTTAAAAATTTCTGTCACGTTTGACTTTCCCTCTATCCCTAACAGAAGTGCCCGCAGGTTTTTTATTAGTGATTCCTGAGAGGTTGAGTGGATGTTTTAGAGGAGAAATGCGGGGTGGCAAGAGCCAATGCGGTTCTATATCGGCTCTCTCTGATGCACTGCCCAGTAGTTAGTGATGGGCACAGAGAGGTTTGTTGCCCGAGCGAATGTTTGGCACGCTTTCAATAGAGGACTCCTGTTGTTTGCGAATCACTTAAGCTGTAGTTTGACTTAAGGATCACTAACCCGCGTTGTTTGCCCCCCCGTGACATTAGCATGCCGATTCCGTGAAACTATGCAAGCAGCCACTCACCCTTCGTCAAATATGAGGTATGAGAAACTGAGAGCGTGATGGAAACATTTTAATCTAAATGTTCATGGATGAAATAATTCGGAGATCGATTGGTTCATCGCCGCCGCAGTGGTGTGGTCTGTTTATTTTGTTGAAGGATATTGTTTTTTTATCGATTAAGCGCCCTTTCATTTTTTCTCATTACAATGGAAAAATGATGCACCGTAAAATAGTCCAGTAGTTATATACGTTTTGTCAATTTGGTTCTGGTGTCCCGCCACTGAGGACCTATAATCATCAATTACGCAACACACTTTTATTCGTGCTAGTTTTACGATAATAAATGTTCTTTTAGAACTTTCAATTTTCCCACAGATATCAAATGGTTTTGAAGGAAGTTAATGTGATCGAACGGGTAGCTTTTGGACGGCGTGCAGACAGGTTGAAATTACAACAAACTGAAGAACGAATTGAAAAAGAGCCAACTTGGAGTGCACACGATACGTAAATTTTAATTACTACGCACCGCCCACTTACAATCTTTGATGGGTAGGTTACCTGTTAAAAACATGATTATGAATACTATTAAAAATATTTTGCGATCATGA